>NC_083347.1:45139361-45473500 GCF_019175385.1 Lycium barbarum | reverse complement strand
TCTAGCACAAAATTCTATTCTCCAAAAATCTGCCCTGATTGTCAATATTCCTCCTCTTCTTCATTACATTAACGCTCATTCTTTAGGAAGGTCTCTTTTAGACTACAAATTCGTCTCATCAATGAAGTGCGTATTTTATATCAACTTGCGACTTCCTACTCATTCATTTCCCATCATACAGTTAATTCTTCCAGAATATCTCTCACTTCCTTCATTAACTATTCAGCCTTGTACTACTAGCTCAATAATCCCGTGATGGTAAACTTCTGGAGGGAAATTATTCCGTACTTGGGTCCTACCTTTGTCTTATACATACCTGTGAAGAATCTCATATTTCATATATCCTTACACTCGTACCTTTGTATAACATCTTGCCAATATACTCTATAATATAAGAAAGCCCTCGTCAATATCTAACTTATTGAACAACATACATCGTTCTTTTACTTCTTCTAACCAATCATATCCCTTTTTAACATTAAAAAAGATAACTATCCTTGGCGAATCTTGCATTCCGCATCCTATCCCCTTTAGACATTAAGCATCATTATCCTTATAATTGATACTCTTTTCTGTTTCCGTAATTCCTGGCTTACCTCTTTCTACTTGTAAATCATCCACATATTTACATTCAAGTGTCATATTTAAACATATACCTATCCTTTCCACTTCTTACCTCAAGGAGAAAATGCAACTTCCATCTAATCATATCAATGTCTTGTAAATAAAACACTTCTAAGGTTGCTAACCACTCACAGTATAACCACAGTCGTTTGCTATCGCCGAACTGAAAATCCCATCAAACTTCTCTTCTTTTTAAGTCTTATCGGTAGTACTTAGGAGGTTATCTTAACAAAATTACACGTGATATATCAATACCATCCTCGAGGGTGTATAAACATTATTACCAAAATAATTGTGCTTGACGTCATCACTCATCCCCTCGTACTCTACTATCTTCCCTTACTTACAAGTCATTTGTATCTTACGGATTCCTCTTGATACCCATCATTTGTGATTCTATAGATATAATCTCTTCGTCGAACTATGTTCCCCACACATTCCTTCCTAATTAATCATACTATTGCCTTAATACCACAACACATCTTTTCCACTGTTCTCTCAACATATTAACAATATCATCTAACCACAACGTCACTCTAGATTCCTCTTTAACATTACTCTTTTCCTTTCCCTAACATACTCATTAGGGTTTTACAACTTACCGTCGTTGCATAACATAAAAAATTTCAAAATCATACTTGTTTAATTTTAACACCTTATCAAAGAGACAGATATACCTTCCATCAATAGTTGCTCTGGTCCTGAAATTTCAATGGATGTCAGCCTCTCCATAACCCTACTTTAGAACCCTGATCTGACACGAATCGCTTTTACATGGATTGGGAAAATTCTCCTTCCTGCTGTCCCTCTGTCGGTCGTTTACCGCCACTCAGAACTTATGAAAATGTACCAACTATACTAACCTGTCCGGTCTGGCCACCACCTTCATTTGAAACTTGCTCCGAAGCTACCATCAAGTCTTGGTTAATAGGGTCCTCAGGCTGCAAACTCCTCGATATCTCGGAAAGCCATGCACTCTCCGATGATCTACTATAATCGGAAGCTTAGGGATCAAATCCCAGCATTGACCACTCCCTTCCTTACCTAGCTATGGCCAAAGGAGGAACTAGCAACATTGGGGCTTCTTTTGGCTCCTCTACTCTTATCAAAGTCTATGATATTTGTAGCACTGATTCATCCTGAACCTCCGATGGATTTGTTTCCATAGAGGACATGATCTCGGATGGGTCCGTCTCAATGGAGGGTACATCTTCACTTGGGTCCCCCTCCAAAGTGTAACTTAATCCTCCCCCTATCATTGTTTCAATCCTCGAATCGCCCGTAGTCTTTTCTAAAGGAGTCATCGTCAAACTCTAAAACAACAGAGGTCAAGGTTGAAGATTTATACCCTATGACTCGACTCTATAGCACGATCTAGGATACAAAGAAAGGTAATCATCCTAAATGCCCTGCAGCCTCCTGTTTATAAGTGTGGCGTGCTTCACACCCATAAACAAGACTCTACTGGACACGGCTCGTAGACAAACCCTAGGACGAACTGCTCTAATACCACTTTTGTCATGACCCAACCAGAGGGCCATGACGGGCACCCGGAGCTAACCCACCGAGCACCACAAAACATACATACATCTCATATCCATACCTAAGTTGGCCATTGTGCTAGCTAATAGATCTCATAGTCTGCAGGGGACACAAGCCCGAAAGAGCTATATATCTATATTTACGTCATCAAACTGGGCCTATGTATAGAAGCCGACAAGCTATCAAAATGATATAACAAAATATGGACCAGGAAAGTCATAGAACATCTAACTGTGCATATCTGTCTACGAGCCTCTACTGGAGTACATAACATAATAAGGACGGAACAGGACCCCGCCATACCCATCTTTACACAAAGGAACTATACTAACTGGACTGCAACTCCGAAACAAGTGGAGTGCCCCTGTACAATCGCTGAGAAGGCAGCCTAAGAGTCTGGACCGTCTCCCCGTCTACCTGCGAGCATAAACGCAGCGTCCACAAACAAAATTACGTCAGTACGAATAATGTCCTAAGTATGTAAGGAACGAATAACAACACATTATAAAGATATGGAAAGTAACATTAGATAAGAGAGATAAGTTGTACATCTGATGCCTCTTAAGGAGGATGTCATACATGCTTAGCTTTTATAAAAAATATTCTCATACATACATATATATAGTATCCTGCCCCACCATTTAGGCTCGGTGTTATCATCATCATCCCGGGTCCGGGGCATCCCGCGTCCGGGGCATCCCGAGTCCGGGGTAACATCATAATCTGCCCACTGCAGTGGTTTACACATCTACGTGCCGGCGTGGTGTGAGAAAATACATACATATATATAAAGCATGCATGAGAGCCTAACTAAAATCTATAAATCTATCGGAGTGACATAAGGTCGGTAAACCTCCAATTATCATTATGGAACTGTCATCATGAACATATCTCACCTTGAAGGAACAACAATCATAAGATGAGATCAACATCAATGAATGAGATCAATAACCATAAGATAAAGATCAATAAATCATGAGACAATTATCAACAATATCATAAGAACCTCAAGAACCATAAGCTTCTATTATGGATATCATGTGAATGGGTTTGTATCAAAAATATCATGCCACAAGAAAGAAAGGGACATCATGCCATAAGAACGAAAGGGACAGCCATAACATACCTCGTCGTCTCCTTAACTACTCAACACCTATCCTCCCGAGCTCGTAAATCTACATTCTAGATGATTTGCACTTTGGGTAAGTCATTGAAACACTTATGTGGTCAAACTAAATTAATGAATGAGCTAACAAAAATTGGGCAGTACTTCCCCTTATATCTTCTATTTACTCTAACTCAAACAACTCCCAAAACCACAATAAAAACATCAATAATTCCATAATCAAAAGATTACATTCCAATTATACTCAATCCAATCCCAAAACTTCTTTTCATAAACAATCCATAACAACAACTTCAATATGACCCCTTATACACTTGTATACCACACTTTCTCAACATCGTAATTACCCCTCATAACAAGATTATACTCATAACATGCTAACAATTATAACTCAAGTTAATTTACAACTCAAAATATCATCAATTCATATTTGAACTTTTCCCCGTGACTCTTTTCACTTTTTAAGACTTGCTACACCTTTAAATCAACTTAAAATAAGAGATAAGATGAAGAACATACCTTGTATTTGAAGAATTTCAACTCACACAACTTACTCCAAGACTTAATCCCCACAACTCCAAGTAAAAGCAAGAACATCCAACTTCCATAAATGAACTTAGGTTTTCAAGGTTGATCATCTCTTGATTTAATCTGGAATGATTTGGAGTGTTTATGGGTTTTAAGGGAAGCTTAGAGAGACATTAGGGATTTTATTTTGGTGAAAAATGAGGCCCAAGTCGTGGGGAAATCAATATCTAGGCCAAGTCCACCGACTTAAATTTTCTGGAAAATTCAGGCAAAGTATGTGTTACTATTCATCTCATACTTTCAAAGTACGTGCTACTGTTCATCCTGTACTTGGAGGTAAGAATTTCAACTTTCTGGAAATTTCGGGTAAAGTATGTCCAAAATGTACGGGCCTTCATTTTTGTACGGGGCGTAACTTATCCCGTAATTCTTAGAATTGTGATGTGTCAGTTGCATTGGAAAGAAGACTCGCTGAACTTGAATTTACCTAGTTTCTGTATTCCACAACTCCTCGTATTCTAGGAGATATGCCTCTCTCAAGTTGGACCAAAATTTCAGTCCAAAATTCTGTCAAGTTTTCCCAAAGTTTTGACAAACTTAATTCCTTCAATTCGCTTGATCCCGGAACCTTTAGACACTTACGTAACACTTATTTAAAGTATTCCTTAACCTTATAAGGGTTCCATGACCTCTCTGGGCTTACGTTAGTTTACTTACGACGCAAATAACGCGAAAACTTTTGAGGTGTAATAGGACCAACTGCTTGACAAGATAGTCTTCATAAGTCCCAGCGTTGTTACATGTTTCAACAAAATGTGCAACATGTTTCTTTGGATTTCCCTTGCACTTAAACGTCTGAAATTTTGGAGGTTGATAATCGGCCGACATCTTAAAGCTATCAATTCTTATAGTGTACGGCTTTGCGTAAGTAAAAGAAGACATGGCAGCAACTTCATACTTATCCTTGATAGTCACTTCGATGAACTCCTTTAGTCGGTCAAGAGGAATCATCCCTGCGGAAGAAACTGGAATTTCCTTAGTAGGAGGTGTTTGATTTGCATGAGGTTTAGTCTCTAGTACTTCTAGACCCTTCCCAAGTGCGTGGCTGGATTCTCCTTCCATTAATCCATCCATCTTGTCCATTAACTTCTCAATTCGAGCGTCTTCATTTTGCACATGCTTGGCCAAGCCGTCGATCACCTTTTCCAAATTTGCTAGTGTCTCCTCCATAGATGAAGCGTTAGTTACCAATGTTTGCATAGTTGTTGGGATGTTGAAGAATAGCAAGGATTGTCGAATAAGTTGATCTTTGACTTACTTCATGTGGCGTGAGTGGAGAGGATTCGTCGCTTAAAGTATCATCTTCTTCCTTCATAGCATAGTTCTTAGATCCAGAGAGATCAAATAGAGCTAGAGTCTTCTTAATCTTTTCAGCAATGCTGTTTCCTCCCTCCGATGCATTGGTAGAGGATCTTGCAACTTTTGAGGATGAAGATCCGAAAACAGGAGTTGATGCGGATGACACTTGGAGTGCTTGTCATCCCAGCGTGCTTGCTTTGCTCCTCATAACTGGTCCAGTGCTTCAAGAGGTAACTGACACGCCCCAAACCATAGCCTGGGCATAACCCGACACTCGGTGCCTTGCTGCATGTGACCGACCGAACAACATGGCTTGCTGAATCAACATGGGGCATGAATTGATGCGGAACATAATATAAACATGCAAGGTGGGAGTAAAACATGAGATTAAATGATCATAAGTTTGAAAATATATAATAAATACTAAGCCATTACTATGGCTATACGACTCTGAACATCTGACATGACATGGATGAACTAATGTAGCCTATGAAACCTCTGACATGAGTCTGACTGCTAACTTATTTACTGGGACAAGGCCCCCACAAGCCTTAACTGCATAACTGAAATAAATATAAATAGAGATAAAACCCTGGATGAGATGGGGCTCACCAATAGCTGATACGAGCGAGTCTTAACGAGCTGATCCGCCATCCTGTAAATCTGCATCGTGAAATGCCGGTCCCCAGGCAAATAAAAGGGACGTCAGTACGTTTGAATTGTACTGGTATGTAAAGCAACTGAATGAAATAAAGCATTGCACATGAAATAATAGAACTGAAAATGAAACTGTATCTGTAAGCTGAACATGAACATGAGTATCGTCTGACATGAATATATATTTAAAACACGAGCAAAATATTTTAAGTGGGAGAGCCTTAATATAACCGACATGTAACCACCACATAAGTATGTAATGTCTGATCTTTGCCCGAACAGCTAAGCTATCATGTACCTTGCCGGGGTACAAGACATGAACATGAACATGAATGGATCTAATAACCCGCAATGGGTAAACATGAAGGAATCGTCCTAACTCGGCGGAGCGATCCTTATCCTACGCTAGCATACGTAGTTTCAGGCTGTTTGAGCCTTTTTGGTAATCTGTGCAACTCCCAAAACATGAGCATGGATATAATTGGCTTAGAAGCTCATGAATTAAATAAACATGATTGTAAACATGATTCTTGATTGTATTATAACATGAAGATAGATATATACATATAGTATAACTTTTGTGAAAACATAGAAGCATGTTGAATTTCATGAAAATAAACATAAAATTTTATATCTTGCATTTAAGAACCCGTGGAATGCAAAGTATGAGTTTTCATGGATTACGGACAAATTCTCAATAACCAAAATGGACTATTAAGAACACAATAACTAATAATTAATACAACATGGTATATCATGGTACATGTACTTAGGGCTATCATGAACATGGCTGGAAACCCTAGTTTTGGTGAAATTTCGTATAATCATAGAAGAACGTGGCGTGGGGAAGAACAATGATGTTCCTACACGTAGATAGAAACCCTACATACCTGTAACGCTCCAAAACATGTATAAAAGTCTGAACTTTGAGAAGAAGTCTAAAAGCCTTAGTCTTGAATCCTTGTGATGGGTTTTCTTGAAAACCCCTAGGTTAGGAACATGTTAGAATTCACTTGAAAGGCTTAGAATAGGCTTACCTTGGTGCATTGGATTGATGAGAGAAGAAACCTTCGTGCTAAGGCTTGGGAAAAATAGAATAAAAGGCTGAAGTGCCGTATTTATACTTTACTGAGTCAAAAAATATATGGTCCACTTATACAGCTCATATTTATCTATACGGTCCGTATAAATCGATCGTATTTCACGGGGTCGAATTTTCCAGAAATCAAGAATTTTCCCCATAAGATTTACGAACCGGAATACAGTCCAGATTTCGTGACCGTATTTCCCCCAACAATATCCGGAAACTAAGTTTTCTTCCCTGCATCGATACGGACCAAAAGTACGATCCGGGAGTAAATCCTGAACTTCACTGAACTGAAACGAATTTTAATCCTAACATTTCCCATCTTGTTTTCTAAGTCCTGAATCATGAACATAGCTTAGTTTAAAGGTACGAGATGTTACAACATCCCCCCGCTTGGGATTATTCGCCCTCGAATGATGGGGTATGGTTACGAAAGCAACTGGACATGGCTTGACTACGAGAACGTGAGGAAACATGACATGTAATATGGGGACTGAACTGACATGACTTGGTTTCGTGAAAATATGAGAATTGGGACATGAGACATGAATAGGGAATACATGAACGTGAACGTGAAATGTGAGGCATGAATACGTAAGGGACATGACATGGATTTCGAGTATTTACCTTGAACGTTTTCTGATTGCTCTTCAAACAAATGAGGATATTTGGATTTCATGTCCTCTTCGCCTTCCCATGTAGTCTCTTCAACTTTCTGACTTCTCCACAAGATCTTTACTGAGGCTACTTCCTTAGTTCTCAGCTTACGAACCTGACGATCAAAAATTACCACAGGGATCTCCTCACAGGTTAGGCCATCCTTAACCGTTATAGTATCTGCAAGAATAACCAACGACAGGTCTCCAACATACATTCTCAACATGGATACATGGAACACTGGGTGAAAAGCAGCCAACTCTTGTGACAACTCAAACTCATAAGCATATTGACCAACCCTTCGCAGGATTCTGTAAGGTCCAATATATCTGGGACTAAGCTTCCCTTTCCTGTCAAATCTCATCATGCCTTTCATAGGTGAAACCTTTAAGAACACCCAATCATTGACTTGAAACTCTAAGTCTCTTCGCTGCACATCTGTATAGGACTTCTGGCCACTTTGAGTCATCCTCAAAAGCTCTTGAATCAACTTTACTTTTTCCATAGCCTAGTAGACCAAATCTAGTCCCAACAACTCTATTTCTCCAACTTCAAACCAACTAATGAATGATCTACACCTTCACCCATACAGAGCTTCAAACGGTGCCATCTTGATACTAGCATGGTAACTGTTATTATAAGTAAACTCAATTAGAGGAAAGTGATCATCCCAATTACCTTTAAAATCTAGAACGCATGCTCTCAACATGTCCTCAAGAGTCTGAATAGTACGCTCCGCCTAACCATCTGTCTGCGGGTGGAAAGTTGTTCTGAGATTTACCTTGGTACCCAATTCTTTCTGAAAAGATTTTCAAAAGTTCGCTGTGAACTGAGTACCACGATCTGAGATAATAGACTCTGGATCCCATGCAATCTGACAATCTCTTGAATACACAACTTGGCGTAATCTTCCGCTGAATCGATGGTCTTAACTGGCAAAATGTGTGTTGATTTAGTAAGTCGGTCCACAATCACCAAATCGAGTCATATATATGAGATGAGCGAGGTGGACCTATTATGAAGCCCATATTTATCATCTCCCATTTCCAAACAGGAATATCAATATTCTGAGCCAACCACCAGGCCTCTGGTGCTCGGCTTTCACTTGCCGACAATTCGGACACTTGACTACAAAATCTGCTACATTCTTTTTCATATCATTCCACTAATAAACTTCCTTAAGGTCATGATACATCTTCGTGGAACCCGGATGGATAGAATACCTGGAATTGTGAGCTTCTAACATAATCCGCCCTAAGTTCATCAACATCTGGAACACATAATCTACCTTGGTACCTCAAGGTACCATCATCTACCCCTTGTTCAAAAGCCGACGTCTTATACTTGTGAATCCCCTCTTTAAGCTGTAACAAGTAGGGATCACTAAACTGTTTCTCCTTCACTTCGGCCACTAGGGACGAACAAGCCCTATTCTAAACAACAACCCCACTATCTTCGGAGTCCAAGAGTCAAACTCCTAGGTAAGCTAAGCGGTGAACTTCCTTTGTCATAATTCTCTTATCTGTCTTAACGTGAGCTAAACTTCCCATGGAACACTGATAAATGCATCGGCTACAATATTAGCCTTTCTTGGATGATAGAGAATATCTACATCATGATCCTTAAGCAATTCGAGCCACCTTCTCTGCCTAATATTCAACTCTCTTTGCTTGAAAATATACTGCAGGCTTTTGTGATCGGTGGAAATTTCCACATACACTCCACACAAATAATGACGCCATATCTTAAGTGCAAAAACCATAGCAGCCAATTCTAAGTCATGAGTCGGATAATTCTTTTCATGAGCCTTAAGCTGACGGGATGCATAAGCCACAACCTTACCATGCTGCATTAAGACACATCTGAGACCAATTCCCGAAGCATCACAATAAACTACGAACCCTTCGGTTCCCTCTGGTACTGGAGCAGAAGTCAACCTCTTCGTCAACTCTTCAAAACTTTGCTCACATGAATCTGACCACTGAAATTTGACCTTTTTCTGAGTTAACGTAGTAACCGGGGCTGAAATAGAGGAAAATCCCTCTATAAAACGGCTACAATAGCCTACCAGACCCAAGAAACTTCTTATATCGAAAACTGAGGTAGGTCTGGGCCAATTCTTTATGGCATCAATTTTTTGATGATCAACCTTCACACCTTCACCTAAAACCACATGGCCGAGAAATGCCACTGACTTAAGCCAAAATTCACACTTTGAAAATTTCGCATAAAGCTCACGATCCTGAAGTGTCTGCAACACTATTCTGAGAAGTTCTGCATGTTCAGCCTTACTATGGGAATACACCAAAATATCATCAATGAAGACAATGACAATAGATCAAGATAAGGCTTGAAGACTCTATTCATAAGGTCCATGAAAGCAGCTGGCGCATTTGTCAATAAAAATGACATGACAAGAAATTCGAAGTGACCATAATGGGTTTTGAAAGCAGTCTTAGGAATATCAACTTCCTTAACCTTTAACTGATGGTTTCCTGATCTGAGGTCAATCTTGGAATAACACTGGGCACTCTGAAGTCAGTCAAATAAATCATCTATTCTGGGGAGAGGGTATCTGTTCTTAATGGTAACCTTGTTCAACTGACGGTAATCAATGCACATACGTAAGGAACTATCTTTCTTTCGGACAAACAAGACTGGCGCACCCTAAGGTGAGACACTAGGACTAATAAATCCCTCATTAAGAAGGTCTTTCAATTGGGCTTTTAACTCTTTCAACTCTGCTGGAGCCATTCTGTATGGCGGAATAGATAACGGCTGAGTGCCGGGAAGTATATCAATTCTAAAGTCTATCTCCCTGTCGGGAAGAACTCCGGGAAGATCTTCTGGAAAGACTTCTGGAAACTCATTAACTATTGGTATGGGCTGGAGAGTTGGGGTCGGGTATCTGTATCCCTGACTCGAACTAAGTTATATATATACCCTTTGGAAATCATCTTTCTGGCTTTAAGATAGGAAATAAATCTACCCCTGGGTACTACTGAATTGTTATATCCCGTATTTTTGAACGTCGGATTATTTGTAAGCTGAGGCAGGGCCCACACGTCAAGATTTTTTTTTTGGAACATGTGACAAGTTATATGAATCGCATATGTAAAGTTAAACACAACTCGTGAAGGGCCCTTGGGCCAAATCAAAGTGGAAGCCCTCCAAACGAATATTTTTAAGAAAACGTTTTCGGGTGACCTAACTTTGAGGGGCCAAAACGGTATTATACGTTTGGAATTTGGAAACATACCAAGAAATAGAAGTTGTAGATAATTGAATTAGCTTTCCAACCATGGGTCGTGGGTTCTCAGGTGAGGTCGGTGCAAGGAGATATGAACGTTTTAAGTTCGAAAGGTCAGTGGGCTAGGCCCAACTCGGGCCCAACCGGGTTAGGCCCATTACCCACAACCTTTTAAATGAAATTTCAGGTCTTTCTCCTCATTATTCATACAAATAAGACCAGAAAGTTCTGGATAGAGAGAGAAAAGAGCATTGGAAAGAAGAAAAATCAATTTTGATCAAAATCCGAGCCCCGAATCCCGAAGCCCATGAAGACAAAAGTGTTGTATGTCGCGTTGTCTTCAATTTGAGGTACAAATAAACCAAGGAAGAGGGTGATAACGTGGTGGCTGAATTCTTAAGGTATGGATAAGGCTCTTTTTCATTGCTAACAAGATTATTTAAAGTTTTAACGGATTAGAACGGGAAAAATAGCGATATAAATTCGTCCGTTGGTATTGTGAATTATGAAATAGCTATATGTGAATTGTTATGTTGGTTGGTGAATTTAGAAGGATGCTAGTCCATATTAGCATGAAAGATTGGTTGTTAAGTTGTTATGAGAAGTTTTGTGATTTTATGGTAAATTTATGTAATTATGAAAAATGAAATTGTTAAGGCACGAATTATGATTATTGTTAATGAAATTGGAGGATGAAAATGTGTTATGGATATTTATGTCGAAAATTAGAGGTTTCGGATGAATTATGGCTTTGGTGGAAAGTTTGTGTATTTTGTATATCTTGTGAATATATTGTAGAAATGATATGAAATGTTTCCGAATTATATTGTAGTGATCTTGATTAGTAATGAATATGAGCATGTTGGTATTGATTTGAAAATGCGAAGTCGGAATGAAAGCTATTGCATTATGTTGGAAAGAAGTCTAATTGTGACATATTGTGATTTGTAGTGATTGTTGTTGTTGTTGGTGTTGTTGTTGGGTTGTTGTTGAATTATTTTGGCCGAGTTGAATTCTCGGGGTGTCGTATTTATAGGGGAGGTGCTGCCGAAATTTCGGTAGACAAGTACTAATTCAAGATTGGATGCCAAAAGCCTTATAGTAACATTTGGTAGATGTGACCATTTGTAGGTTTCAGACGAAACGGGATTTGAGGTTTGGCGAGCGTAAAAGGCAAAAAAGGTATGTAAAGCTCCACCTTTCCTTCTCTTGGCATGTCCTAGATGTATTAGGTTAGAATATGGATCTCGGGGACTACTTCACTCTTCGGAATCCGCGTCTAAATTTGCCCTTTTCCATTCAGTGGAATTGAACTAATTTTGTTGCAAATGGTTAGGAAGGTTGTCTAAATACCTAGAACTTGTGTAAATAAAATCCGATTACCTTAAAACCCTCATAAGCGACTCCATAAAGTTTATTACACATAATTTGTGTCCGCCACCTCGGTTGACCCGAGGTGGGCCCATTATTTCCGAATCCACTTCTATTGTGCTATTAAATTGTTTTCGAGCGATATCTAAAGGAAACGCTTGGCTGCTCTTCTAATTCCTGAACGACAATTGTTTGAAATATTCCATTAAGTTTTATGACGTGTTTTGATATGTACCACGAATCCGGAAGTTCTGTTTTGACATAATCCACCGTGACATCCGAAAGGTATATACTATGATTATCGTCCGACGTCTTTCTAATGATCCGTTGTTTGGGTTCTTCGATTGAGTCTGTATAAATGTTTTTATATTTTACATTGCATTTGGTTTCTCACTACTCTACTCGTGGATGCCTCAATGCTTCTTTCACTGAGCCCGGGCCAGGATTTGTTATCAAGCGTATTCCACTGCATTGTTCGCCGTGCCTCGATGTGAGGGGGCAGGTATGACATGTACATGGGTCCGGAGTATGATGTGCCATGTACATCTATGGTCTGATGTTGGTGATATGATATGATATGATATGGCCATCTGATATGTTATGATATGTTACGGAGCTATTCCCTACTCTGAAGTATGATGTGTTGTGGCGCCAGTGATGGGGTGGCGCCACGTTCTGTTCACCGAGTCCCGTATTGGGGCCGGATTTGATATATGTTTCTGCATACACTATTTATGTTTTGTAAGTATGAATTTTGATATTCTGGACTTTGCACTCATTTTCTGTACTTTCTGTTCCGGTTATGATTTTGTTTACTGTACTTCATGCTTTACATACTCAGTACATATTCCGTACTGACCCCCTTTCTTCGGGGGCTGCGTTTTCATGCCGCGCAGGTACAGATACCCACTTCAGAGATCCGCCCGCTTAGGATATCTGCTCTGTTGTTTTGGAGTGCTCCTTTGTCCGGAGCCATATTTTGGTATAGACTTTTCTATCACATATGTATATGTTTATTCAGGGGTATGACGGGGCCCTGTCCCGTCTTATGTTTCTGTTAGTATTGTTTGTAGAGGTCTGTAGACACATACGTGGGTTGTGTATATATGTTCTGAGAATATGTATTTTGTGACGGCCTTATCGGCTTTCGTGCGGTACATCTGCTTATGTACGATAGCTTGCAACTCCGTTTGGCTTTTATATATGCGTATCTAATTTATATGTTAGTTTGGGGTTATTGGGTACGTAAGGTGTCCTGCTCGGACACGAGTCGCGGCCTACGGGGTTGGGTCGTGACATGAATTACCCTTCCACTCTATGACTGGTTCATTAGGAAATTCAAATCTTACTATTTTTGTTCTACAACCCACTGTGGCATAACATGAAGCTAACCAATCCATACCCATGATTACATTAAAGTCCACCATTCCCAATTCTGCTATGTCGGCTATGGTTCTACGGTGGTAGACTAAAACTGGGCAACCCCTATAAATACGTCTAGCTATAACTGACTCCCCAACTGGTGTGGACACTTCAAAGGGTTCGTGTAACTTTTTTGGTTCTATCCCAAATTTCTTAGCAATAAATGGGGTTACATAAGATAGGGTGCATCCTGTGCTAATAAGGGCATAAACGTCGAAAGTGAAAACTGTTAAGGTACTTGTGACAACATCTGCACGTGCCTTTGTATCCTGACGACCTGCTAAAGCATACAAGCGGTTTCGACCTCCGCCTGCATTACCAGACTTAACTGCACCATTCCCTGACTGTGATTGAGAATTCCGAGGAGCTGCTGGTACCCTATCTCACTGATGGACAGTCCCTCTGAAAATGGCCCCACTGGCCACACCCATAGAATATATCCATACCGATACGACACTCCCCTGGGTGCCTCTTACCACACTGCAGCAAACCGAATTATCATAAGTCTACTGACCCACCCTAGCCTGAGAATAGAAGTAAGCTGGCCTGAAATTCTGCCTCTTTTGATCATTCCAAAACTTTGGAGCGGGGGCACTGGCTACAGATGGAGCAGGTCATGATGATCTGTTCTTGAATAATTTTCTGCCTCTACCTCCCCCATGACTGAAGTTACCTACAAGCTTAGCTCTTTTATTGAATTCTCTGTCCTTCTCTTTGTGAAGAGCCCCTTCCTTTTTCGTCCTGTCCTTAATACCCTGAACAAAAGCAACCATCTTAGTGATAGTCATCGTCCTATTTTGAGCAACAATATTCGCATCATCGTGTAAGTCAGGTATAAGGCCCAACACAAACGGCCTAACTAAAGCCCTCATATCAGGGACCATATACTGAGCATACTTAGCCAAAGAAACAAACTTGAGATAGTACTCATTCATACTCATGCCAGTTTTCCTGAATCTCTCAAATTCGTAGGCCTTCTCCTCTCTGACCTCAATCGGCTGGAAGTGGTCAATGAAAGCATCTGAAATTTCATCCCAAGTTGTAGGGGATGAATCTTCCCCGCAGGTCTGTTCCCACGTTTCATACCAGATATGGGCAACATCTTGCAACTGAAAAGCTCCCAACTTTGCTGCCTCCGTCTCCGAAGCATGAAGCCCATCAATGAAATTATGGGGATCTTCCCCCTTAATAGTCCCTGTGAAAACTGGAGGCTTCATTCGCAGAAATTCTTGGGTCCTCGAACTGTACGACCCTCCACTAGTAGCTGCGCTAGGAGCCGTTTCCTGACGTTGTGCCTGATTTGCAACAATCTAGGTGAGCAACTGGATAGCTCCCCTAACATCCATGTCTAAAGCACTGGGCTGCGGAGTAACTGTGGGACGAACCTCCGCAGGACTCTCTGTAGCTAGGGGTGTAGTATCTAATGCAGCCCTCTGAGTCTCGGTGTGAATTTCTTGAGTCTGAGAGTCCTCAGCAGTAAGCCTTTGGCTAGTGGTGGAAGTCCTCTTGGTGTACTTTCTTTTCGTAGGCATTGTCTGAAATACGTAATACACACGAGTTAGAAGGATTCCTGAAAACATAGTTCTAACTGCACGATCTAGAGTATGAAAGAAGTGAGACAATCTTAGATGTCTTGATGGTCAACTATTTATATGTATGGCATGCACACACATAAAAAAAGGACTCCACTGGACACGGTTTCATAAACTCCCTAAGACACTTAAACCTGGGCTCTGATATCAAGCTTTGGCACGCCCCGAACCATAGCCTGGGCGTAACACGACACTCGGTGCCTTGCTGCATATGACCGACCAAACCACATCGCCTGCTGAATCAACATGGGGGCATGAACTGATGCAGAACATAATATAAACATGCAAGGTGGGAGTAAAACATGAGATTAAATGATCATAAGTTTGAAAATATATAATAACTACTGAGCCATTACTATGGCTATATGACTCTGAACATCTGACATGACATGGCTGAACTAATCTAGTCTATGAAACCTCTGACATGAGTCTAACTGCTAAATTATTTACCGGGACAAAGCCCCCGGCATACCTTAACTACATAACTGAAATAAATATAAATAGAGATAAAACCCTGGATGAAATGGGGATCACCAAGAGCTGATATGAGCGAGTCTTAACGAGCTGATCCGCCGTCCTGTAAATCTGCATCGTGAAATGCAGGTCCCCAGGCAAATAAAAGGGACGTCAGTACATTCGAATTGTACTGGTATGTAAAGCAACTGAATGAAATAAACCATGGCACATGAAATAATGGAACTGAAAATGAAACTGTATCTGTAAGATGAACATGAACATGAGTATCGTCTGACATGAATATATATGTAAAACATGAATCAAATATTTTAAGTGGGAGAGCCTTAATATAACCGACATGTAACCACCACGTAAGTACGTGGCGTCTGATCTTTACCCGAACAGCTAAGCCATCATGTACCTTGTCGGGGTACAAGACATGAACATGAATGGATCCAATAACCTGCAATGGGTAAACATGAAGGAATCGTCCTAACTTGGCGGAGCGATCCTTACCCTACACTGGCATACGTTGTTTCAGGCTGTTTGAGCCTTTTTGGTAATTTGTGCAACTCCCAAAACATGAACATGGATATAATTGGCTTAGTAAACCATGAATTAAATAAACATGATTCTTGATTGTATTATAACATGAAGATAGATATATACATATAATATAACTTGTATGAAAACATAGAAGCTTGTTGAATTTCATGAAAATAAACATAAAAGTTCATATCTTGCATTTAAGAACCCGTGGAATGCAAAGTATGAGTTTTTATGGATTACGGACAGATTATCAGTAACCAAAATGGACTATTAACAACACAATAATGAATAATTAATACAACATGTTATATCATGGTACGTGTACTTAGGGTTATCATGAACATGGTTAGAAACCCTAGTTTTGGTGAAATTTTGTATAATCATAGAAGAACGTGGCGTGGGGAAGAACAATGTTGTTCCTACACGTAGATAGAAACCTTACATACCTGTAACGCTCCAAAACTTGTATAAAAGTCTGAACTTTGAGAAGAAGTCTAAAAGCCTTAGTCTTGAATCCTTGTGATGGGTTTTCTTGAAAACCCTAGGTTAGGAACAATGATTTTCGATTTAGAAATCATGGATACATGTTAGAATTCACTTGAAAGGCTTAGTATAGGCTTACCTTGGTGCATTGGATTGATGAGAGAAGACACCTTCGTGCTAGGGCTTGGGGAAAATAGAATAAAAGGCTGAAGTCCCGTATTTATACTTTTACTCAGTCAAAAAATATACAGTCCATTTATACGGCTCGTATTTATATATACGGTCTGTTTAAATCGACCGTATTTCACGGGGTCGAATTTTCTAGAAATCAAGAATTTTCCCCACAAGATTTATGGACCGGAATACGGTTCGTATTTCATTATACGGCCAAAAGTACGGTTTGTATATAAATATACGGTCCGTATTTCGTGACCGTATTTCCCCTAGAAATTTCCATAAACTAAGGTTTCTTCCCTGCATCGATACAGACCAAAATTACGGTCCATATAACTAGGCATAAATCCTGAACTTTACTGAACTGAAATGAATTTTAATCCTAAGACTTCCCGTCTGGTTTTCTAAGTCCTAAATCATGAACATAGCTTAGTTTAAAGGTACAAGGTGTTACAATAATGCTGAGGATGTTTCCACATTAGCAAAGAACTTGGAGTCAGCAACCTTAGAGGAACTTGATTTAGAGTTGATCTTGAGGCCATTTGGATGTTCTTGAACTTTGATGATCGAAAAGCTGAGATGAGAGGTAGAGATTGTCCCACTGGGAGCGTGCCAGAATTTGTAGATAATAAAATTCGCTTCGAGAAACTAATAATCAAGACAGGAAAACATCCTAACAATCGTAGTATTGATTTCAAATATGAGTGTTACAATCTCTATGATTCCTCTGATTCTTCTTTACAAATATAAATTCAAGGGTTTTTGAGCTTGATCTTGAACTTGATGGGTTTGACCTTGACTTGTACTTAAAGTCAAGTGGCTTTGAGCTTGATCTTGAATTTGGTGGTCTTGAACTTGAACATGGATTTGATTTTGACTTGAATTGATTCGTCATGAACACTTTGATGGCCGCCACAAACAATAATTCTCAGACGAACAAGTGGATTTGATCTTGAACGCTTTGGTATTTAATTTGCCTTCGTTGAATTTGATCTTGAATGTCTTGCTATTAGATTTTCCTTCGTTCTTGATCTTCAGATATTTGAAACCTGTAGATATTTCAAGCTTGTATAAACTTGTAGCTTTTGATCCACGAGCTCCCTCTGGCTCCTTATTTTAATTATGAGACCCTTATTTATAGTTGTAGGATGGGAGAGTTGTGATAAGGACGAACTCCTTTCGACCAATCATATTGAAGCTGACATGAAAATATTTGAGTGGTTGGAACATGTCACACTTGTACAGGTGGTGCACTTTCATCGGCCTTTGATTTGACTAGTCATGATATGTCATTTTGACATGTGGCATGATCCTATTGGCTCCTTCATTTGATTTGGCTTGACACGCCATTTGACACGTGGCACTATTTTGGACCTCTAGGATAAGATGACATCTTGAGCTTGACAAAGTGGGCTCATCATTTGTAGCCCAAACTAATGGACTAGCCCAACGAAGTTGGACCATTAATTAAATCCATATTTATTGAACTAACTTAATATAATTCGAATTTCTTACGAATTTAAATTCAATAAAATTATGTCGTTGTCCCTTCATTGAATCCATCTTGATGAATATCCCATGTGAGATATGAAAAGGAAGAAAACACAATTGTTGATTATTTCTTTTTTTGAGTTGCAAATGTTTATGGGCCATACCCATTATAGCTTTGTAACATTTTACGGATTTATTTTTAGTTTTATATTTATTTATTTTTAATATAAGAGACCTAAAAATAACACAAAAGAAATCTTTTCAGATTATTTTCTTCTTTTCTTTTTAAATTGTAGAGGACTATCTTCACCCATTTTCTCTCATGGCAAGGACTATATTGGTAATTCAGATTCATTATATCTTCTTAGGCTTTACTGCTATAATTTTTATGGTTCTTAGAACAATAGTTGTAAAAATTTCTAACACGTTTTCCTTAGACTAATATCTTATTTGGCCAAGATTATTTTTCCTCAAAAATGCTTATATTTTTCAATAAGTGCTTATTTTTAAAAAGTGAGGTGTTTGTCCAAGCTTTTGAGAGAAAGTAAGTGCTTCTGGGGAGTAGCAAAAGTAATTTTTCAAAAGCTAAAAAAAATAACTTTTACCCAAAAGCACTTTCTTGAAAAACACTTTTGAGAAAAATACACTTGGAAGCACTTTTTAAAAGTTTGACCAAACACTAATTGTTGCTCAAAAATTCTTTTTAAGCCAATTGGCCAAACACAAACTGTTTTTAGTCAAAAGTACTTTTTTGAAAAGCACTACTGAAAAAAATCATTTTTCAAAATAAACTGATTTTAGAAACTTGGCTAAGTAGGCTATAATACTCCTTCTGTCCTAATTTATATG
Source organism: Lycium barbarum (assembly GCF_019175385.1). Lineage (NCBI taxonomy): Eukaryota > Viridiplantae > Streptophyta > Magnoliopsida > Solanales > Solanaceae > Lycium > Lycium barbarum. The sequence goes on along the minus strand of NC_083347.1, from coordinate 45,454,283 downwards.
AATGGGTTCAGAGTTCGAGAGTCACAACACTTAATTGTTTACTATGAATTCGGGAAAATATTTTCCAAACTTTTTGAAATTATAAAATTTACATATTTGAAGACTACATGAAAATTACTGCAAGTCAACATAGCTAATGATTCAATTTTTTTTTTTTTTAAAACAACTTTGAGTAATTTAGAATAACAAAATAAATTGTTTTACTCCCCAAACATTAACACCTTCGCATAAATGGGTCTAAAGGAATAATTTTTAAAGCAAATTTATAAATGAAGATGAAGAGCATAAGCAAATTTATAAATGAAGATGAAGAGCATACTCTGGACAACAAGTAGACTGATAAGGCTACTAAAAAGGAAAACAAATTGTCAATTGGAAGGCACGTGCTCAACTACAAAAGTCAAATAGGCGGGTTGGATCTAGGCATGCCAAAATGAATTACCTTAATAGTAGGGTCAAGAACATAGTTGCTCAAAATTTGTTTAGATCAAAAAGAGTTGGATTAGGATGAATAATGAACCTATTCCGAACAATCGCTAAGGAATAACTTGAACTAAGAGGAAGTAAAGTAATACTTGATGACCGATACTCCCTATACATTACTTAATTAAATCTACTTAAAGTGAAGCAACAGTTACATGAAAAAAGTATAACACGAATCGACTGATCACTCGGTTGTACTCATAGGAAGGGAATCATGATTAATAAGTTAAGTAGAACTAGGTTCTGTTAGGGGTGTACATGGACCGGGTTGGTTCGGATTTTTTAAAGACCAAATCAAACCAATTGCATCGGGTTTTTAAATCTATACACCAAACCAAACCAACAAAAGTCGGGTTTTTCAACCTCGGGTTTTCTCGGTTTTTTCGGGTTGCTCGGGTTTTTCGGATTTTTCGGGTTTTTTCCGGTAAAGTCTTCATACAAAACATATAACTTGTACTTCAAATATTTCTTTAGTCCTAGTAAGATACGACTATCTAATTAAGATATTTATTAAGAAAATAACACAAAACGTGATGAGAGATGACATTGTACTAAAATATTCAACGAAAAAAATTAATAAAATTGCATAAAATAAAATTTTCATGATCTAAAAGTACTAAGTCATGCTACAATAAATACAACTAATTTATAAGGCATGTAGAAAATGATCATAATCTTAGGGGTCGTTTGGTTCAAAAACAAATTACGTTGGGATAAGTTATGCTGGGATTAGTTATTCTGGAGTTATTTTTTATTGACTGTTTGGTATGTTGGACTAAAAGTATTATACATTGGATAATTTCTAAAAAGAAGAGGTTTCTTCCTTATCCCGGGATAACTTATTCCGCCCTGTGGCAGGTATAAGTTATCCCAGCACTATTTTTACTCCGGGGATAACTTATCTCATGATTACTAACCAAACGAGGGATAAGAAATTGCTAAATTCTTATCCCAAGACTATTTATGTTTATCCTTCATACCAAACGACCCCTTAAAGTACTAAGTCGTGCTAAAATAAATATGACTAATAAGTATTAATTACATGACTAGATATTAAAGAAAAAAATAAAATTAAGTTATGTATTTTCACTTTCTAAACTAATATAAAACTAAAGAATAGATATCAAAATTATTGTCATTCCAGTGTTAGATATGAATTTCTTCTGTTAGCATTAGTATTGATTTGATTTTTGTTGAGTTTTATTTGAGTTACTAATATCATTGAGTGATAAAACTTATTAAACCATTCAAAATTCTAATTCCAAGCTTGAAATAATATGTTAAAAGACAAAAAACTATGAAAAAGTTAAAGAAACATTTATAAATTACATTATAAATAAATATTTCTATGTATAAAATATGTTTGAAATTTTATAAATGTAATGCCGGGTTGGTTTGATTCGGTTTGACTTTTTTTAGCTAAAACCAAACCAAACCAATAGGGTTCGGGTTTTTCTTTTTAAAGCCAAACCAAATCAAACCAAACCACTAGTCGGGTTTTTTTCTCGGTTTGATTCGGATTATCGATTTGGTGCGGTTTGTCGGTTTGCTTTGTACACCCCTAGGTTCTGTATTGACTGAAAATACTCATTTTAAAGGGCATTACATTTTGTTTTTGAAAAGACTCAGTCACATTTACGTTTGAATTGGGCTTTGGTTTTGAACAATTTTCTAAAAGAAAAGAGAACAAAGAAAAGTTTTATGAGAAATCAATAACCAACTAATAAAGTGAGGGCAATTCGCAAATTGCCCTTCTTTTGGGCGGTCTTTAAATTTTGCCCCTCATATTTAAAATCTTTAAATTTTGCCCTTCGGCTAAAACCCATGGGTTCCAAGTTCGAACCCCCACTCAGTCAAAAAAAAATTTAAAAAAAATCGCAAGGCAGAGTTTAAATTTCGCCCCCACCGGCATACACTTGTTAAGGAATTACTAAAGTTATGCCGGACCCGGCATACTTATGCCAAGTCTGCCCATAAGGCATAAGTATGCCGGGTCCGGCATAACTTTGATAATTCCTTCACAAGTTTATGCCGGGTCCGGCATACTTATGGACAAACTTTTAATGGGCAAACTTTTAGTTAAAAGTCTTTTCCTAGTTATGCCTTATGGGGCAGACTTTTAGTTAAGGCTTAACTAAAAGTTTGCCCCATAAGGCATAACTTTTCCTTAAGACATAGACTTTGTCTTATAAGGCAAATTTTTAGTTATGCCTTAAGGAAAAGTTCCGTCTTATGTGGCATACTTTTAGTTATGCCTTAAGGAAAAGTTTCGTCTTATGGGGCATACTTTTAGTTGTGCCTTAACTAAAAGTCTGCCCCATAAGGCATAACTAGGAAAAGACTTTTAGTTAAGGTTTAACTAAAAGCTTGCCCATTAAAAGTTTGCCCATAAGTACGCCGGACCCGGCATAAACTTGTTAAGGAATTACCAAAGTTATACCGGACCCGGCATACTTATGCCAAGTCTGCCCATAAGGCATGAGTATGCCGGATCCGGCATAACTTTGGTAATTCCTTAACAAGTGTATGCGGGGTCCGCATACACGCAACCCAAACCTTGCAATTTTTTTTTAATTTATGCTTGAGCAGGGGTTCGAACCCAGAACCTTATGATTTCTGCGTGAACGCTCAGGGTTGCAACGCGAAGGATAAAAATTAAAAACCAGCAATATGAGGGGCAAAATTTAAAGACCACCCCAAAAGAAGGGCAATCCGCGCAAAAAAAAAAGATAAAGTGAAGAGTAGTTTTTCTCAAGAGAAGAGGCCTAGTGGGCTAAAATGAGAATTGATCTCAAATAGCAGAAACTATTCGGGCAATTTGCTCAATCCTTAGCTGGAGGTGGTCTTTAATTTTTACCCCTCAAAATGGTGATCTTTAAAATTTGTCCTTAAGGCAGAAATAGGCAGAATTTACATGGGCAGATTTGCAAAATTCTGCCTCAGGCTTGTGATTTTTTTTAAAAAAAAAAAACTAAGCTGGGATTCGAACTCACAACCTCAGGGTGTTAGGCGAAGGGCAATACTTAAAGACCACCAATTTGAAGGGCAAAAATTAAAGACCACCCCAAATGAAGGGCAATCCGCGCAAAAAAAATAAACTATTCCCCACGGGTTGATTATCTTTTTCTTGCGTGGATTACCCTTCATTTGGAGTGGTCTTTAATTTTTGTCCTTTAAATTGGTGGTCTTCAAGTTTTGCCCTTCGCCTAATATCTCGAGGTTGTGAGTTCGAACCCCAGCTCAGTAAAAAAAAAAAAGAGGAGGCAGAATTTTGCAAATCTGTCCATGCAAATGGACCTTAAGGCAGAATTTCTGCTTGAAGGACAAAATTTAAAGACCACCATTTTGAGGGGTAAAAATTAAAGACCACCCCCAGCAAGCATAATCCTGCAAATTGCCCGTTGATTATTTACCCGTTGAGCAACCCAAAACGACCCGTCCAAAAGATGAGTTAGTTTGGATTAAAACGCTATTTTACCTGGCCAGAAAATATCACTAACCCGACTCATTAAAGTTTGAACGGGTTGGGCAGATAACACATTTATGAGTCAAGGTTTGCCACCTCTAACAGCTCAACACACTTTGGTGTGTGTTAAAGTTATTATCTAGAATTGAAGAAAAGAAAATAAAGATGGTGAGGGTGCTAGCATATGAATAGTGTTCTTGGAAAAGTTGTTACAAGTTTATCTGTGAGTGAAAAGTGAAGATTAAAAAATTTACTTGAAATAATGCACCTTCGCACCTGTATTCAACCTGAAAATTCTTCTTTGCCCCTTCAAGCTAATATTTTGTTCACTTTCACAAACATCGATTTGCATGTGGAAAGATCATTATTTTTACAGATGAATCCACAAACAAATGCACAGAATTTTTAGATTTCGAAGGTCATCCCTTAACCATGATATTGCCAACAGGTTAAAATGATACCTACTTGGACACAGCAGCCACACATTTGGCCGCATGGCTGACTGCATTATAAACCAAAACCAAGACAATTTCAGTGGAAAGCATTTAGGTGGACACCATCTAAAGCATGAGTTAAAGAGTTGCAAAACCAAAATTCAATTTTTATTGATATAACTGCGGCGATACGTTTGCCAAGATGAGTGGCCACACAACACCAAAACTTGGATGTAACTTTGAAACTGGTTGGTTAACATTAGTTCATTTTTGCTTGGCAGCGAAGTTGAGACCTCCGTTAAACTGTGATTATCAAACTCAATCCTTACATATTTGGTAGACGAGTTGAAGGATCAGAAGGAACATCAGCACTTTCCTGCCAAGGAAAACAATTCGAGTGAACTTTCATTGGATAGAGTCTCCAAGTGTTGAGGAAAGCTTAATAGCAAATCAAGATTGTGAAATAAACCTACTTATCAAAAAGAAAACAGAAAAAGCGCAATGAACCCTCTGTTGGGTTGTCAAGGCTAGGCAATAAGAATATCGGACTTCTATTATGAGACTTAGTAGTGCAAGTGATCAAGAACCTGTTACCTGTATCCAATTAGTTTGTAACCACCATATTGTTGCTAACAACTTACATGGTACTCTTACAATTGCCCTATTGCACAAGAGCCCAGGGAAAATAAAGAGGGTTATGTTTTACACAAGATTAATCAGAGCTCAATATCCATGAAAGCAGTCTAGAATATATAGAAAAAATCATCTCGGAAGTAATTCCAAAAAATAGAAATCTGAAAAATTGAACTAAAGCATAAAAGAATCAACCAAAAGGGGCCAGAGGAAGTGGGTTGGCGGGAGATCGATGCAGCGTCACATGAAGGAATTAAAAGACTTCAATATGAAGATACTTTGAACGAAAATTGTTTCGTGCTTGCCTAAGAACCAAAACATATTAACATGTCCGCATGTTGCTCATTTTACTTGAAAAGTAAAAAGTTACTCCCTCCGTCCCAAAAAGATTGTCTTAGTTTGACTTGGCATGAAGTTTAAGAAACAAATGAAGACTTTTGAAATTTGTGGTCCAAAACAAATCTTAGATATTTGTGTGGCTGTAAATCATCTCACAAAGTTAAATTGTTTCTAAATATAGAAACGTGTCAATCTTTTTAGGACAAACTAATAAGGAAAGTAAGACAATCTTTTTGGGGAGGGAGTAACTTTTCCTTTCTTTTTTTTTCTTTTCCAGATAAGCTTGGAACTGTCAATCTCATTTTTCTAAAGTAACATTTCCACAAGTGAAGAAGACAAACTTCCATGCAACAATCTAGGTAATTTGCTGGGAACCATTGGCAGTCTTGTTACCCAGGTTCTGAGAACTCAAGTTTTCCCAATTTTGGTCAAACAAAATCATGTCGTACCTCAAGATATCTTGTTATCAACGTTTTGGTGCTGAAATTGAAGCCTTCAACTGATTCCCCTTTCTTACGAGATGCATGAAGTTGGTTTCTGACTTTAGTCGCTAGAGACTGCAGAGGACATTAATAAACAGGGTAACCGACATTACATTAGTATCATAGAATGTTCATTGCTCAATTTTAAGGCATTCTCTTAGAAGTACCTTTCCTAGCTCCACACCCCACTGATCGAAAGAATTGATATTCCATACGAAGCCTTGGACTGCAACTCTGTGCTCGTAGATGGCCAGTAGCTGAAAGAAAGGGAAGAAGATAGCAGGAAGTTGTGTTGAAAATTGCTTTCAGTTACTGCAGTAAATTTTTTAGCATAATAAGTTGCTTAGGTTTAAGATGAATCTACTTTTTTTGAATTTTAAATTTCTTTTGGATAGATTAGTTTGTTGAGATATTTTAGTTTTTTGAATATTTGCTATGCAGATTTTCTGCCGATTATGTTTTGAACTTGGCTATGTAAAGCCTCTATGCTTACTAAAATTGATTAAGAGAACCTTTTTACTGCATCATTTTTTAAAAAACAACAGTGCTATCAGAGCCTCATTAGTCTTACTGGATCTGTGAGTTCATCTAAAGAACCATTTTTAAAAACTATTTTCAAACCATTTTTATCTCGTGCTTATTTTTGATGTGCCTTTTCAATCAATACCAATTTTTACTGACTTTTAACCCATAGGACATACTGTGATACTCAAAACTCAGAAACACTTGTAAAATGCTTTAGTGGTCTAATATCTCATACCTGCCCAATGTTGTAAGCGTTCAATGATGGAAGTAGTATACTTAGAGAAGGTCGATTTCCAGAAAAAGTCTGCAAGATATTGGAGGAGTTTGAGAATAGACCTCTAAGTAAAGCACAGTATCATCAAATAAGGAATGTAAGGAATTACCTTATGAGAAACAAGATGCTCAGGGACACTCTCCTTTTGCAACTGCTCTGGTGTCTGAAGAAAGTCAGTACTGATAATCAATTGATACTAATAGATCTAGTCTGATCCTTAACAGAAAAAGGAGGATTTCTTCTTTTTTTTAAATTGGGCGGGGAGGGGGGAGAGCACCTGAATGAAAGAAGCTATGTAGTGAAAATAGAGCTTGTGGCATGTGTGATACATGATTCTTTACACTAAACTGTAACTGCTGTGAGAGCTGAAAAGCTATGTGGTGGGTATAATGTGGGGAAAAAAAAAAAAGAGTATCTCACCTTCCCATAAGCAAGGGCATCTGGCTGCGCAAAGAAGTTCGACATGAGCTCATCATGGTTACTCACCACTTCATCTGAAAATGAGTTGCTCAAACTCAAGACAAGGGGAAGCAAATGGAAAAACCAGCAGACTATAACATAGGTGTCAATTTCTTATTTCCTCTTTGTCCGTAAAATGGGAATGGGAGACCATTATATTAGGCTAAAAACGTAGGTCTTTTGCTACATTTCGCCTTATATTTTGAATGCTTTAATCGTTTTTGAGCTAGAACCCAGGTATTATATACTTAATCCCTGTTTTTTATTGTGTAGGACTCGTTTTCAAGTAGAAGAAATAATTTGGAGCTAAGACAGATGAAATTGAGCTTCACAGTCTAAATAGAAGTTCAAGGAAATTAACCCGAGGGGTTGAGAACCAAGTATGCATGAGAAGAATTGAAGAAAAATAAAAAGGCCCAAAATTACCCTAGCATACTGTGCCCAGCATCGTGTGGCATGAGGTGCCAGGGCAATTTGGGCTCAGAGCTGCAGGAATTATGATCTTGGGAAATCTCTTGGCACGCATGTCAAGCGTCGCGTGGCACGTTGTGTCAAGTCAATTTTCGTATTCTGCTGTTGGAATCATGGTCTCGGGATTTTACTCTTGGTACGGAATGCCCGGCATCGTGTGGCACATCGTCCCAGGCTTGTTTTGGGCATGTGCGATCCTGCTTTGGATCATTAAGGGTATCTCGGCTAAGGTCGTTTCTACACAGTATAAATACATGGAAAGCACAATTTTGATAGGAATACCTTCGAAGATCTAGAGGACGGCTAGAGCTTGGAAACACAAGGATTCTAAAAGTTTCCATCAACGATCAATTCATTACAATAGTTTGGATTGAGAAGTTGGTTGTAATATTTTCAAGCTTTTTATTCTTATTGGTAATGTACTATTCCTCTTCCATGGAGTAATTTCCTCATAGGGCGTAGACCGATATGGTGTAAGCAATGATTATGGCTTTCAGGTTTTAACTCTTGTTGAATGCTTAAAACTTGTCGATGGATTTTTAATAAAAATGGTGGACAAATCGTTATTCCATTCTAATCGAAGAAGAAGTCTTTGGATGAATATCTTCTCATTGTATGGTTCGGTTCATATTTAGTAATTCTTCTAAGTAACCGAAATAACTTACGAATTATTAATTTGAATTGAAGATAGAAAACATTCGCAAGAAGTTTTCCTTGAACAGATCTTATCACAATTTCCTTGCACAAGTTCGCTACGGTTTTCATTATTTTATTAAATGAAAGTTGAGTTCATTCGAAAGAAGAATCTCAAATATCAAACGACAATCTAATTAGTTATTGAATTCGCAAGATTCAATAATACCTAGAAGTGAACCTTGAACAAGAGTAGAACCTTAGAGAATAATCTTGCACCTATTTCGTTGATTGCCCTAGTTTGTCTCATTGCTAATTATCACACTGCCCGTTTCTCATCTTGTGAGCCTTTTACTTGTTTAATTTTCATCGCAATACTCGTGGTTTATAACCACCCCAACTACAAGTTATTTTCCAATCAAAATCTATTTGAGCAGTATTTGTGCCAATCCTTGTGGAAACAATAACTTCTTTGTACTATTTTTGACAAGCACGAGCTTAGTTTTTATATATCGGTTTTGCGCTCATCAAACCACACGAAAAAAGAAGAATATGAGAACATAAGAAGTAAAACGAATTTGTACCTTTCAGGTAAATCGGTTGCTGACTCTTAACAACACCAATAAAATCACAAGGAATAACACGACCCTGAAAGTTCCAGGAAGATGGTATTCAACATCCAAGTGAGATTTTGTATCAAACTAAACATACCAAGAGCAGATACATGATCACTTATTTTTTTTTGATTAAGCACCGGGTGTCCGGGTCTCTTTGAGCCCCGACTAATCCCGGGGGTGCACAGGCCCTCGGCAAGGAGTTTCCCGCAAGTGCACCACGGGTAATTCAGGGTTTTACCCCAGTCCGATGGCCCTCAGAAATTGTTTGCACCCAGTGGGTTTCGAACTTGAGACCTTGAAAGGGAGCACCCCAAGGCTCAAGCCAATTACCACCAGGCCAACCCCTGAGGGTTATGATCACTTATTTTACTGATAACAATCCGAACAAAATAATAATTCACGGAAGAAGCATGGTGTTCCAAGCAACATTTGTCCTGTACCTTATATGATATCTTAAAGTATATAAAGCTGAAATACATAAAGTTGAGGAGACTGATAAACGAGGTAAAATCATCAAATAAAAAACAAATAACTAAAATCCACTCAGATAACACCACTGAAACTCCTTTCTTCTTTCAGTTTGCCTTTTGGGGTTGGTTGCTTGGGGGGAAGGTGGTTACTCTTCTTGCAGAGGGTTGGAGATGTTAAGAGTTTTTAGAGTTTTGGACTGTCCCTGCTAACCAACCCTATAATCTCAAAATCGACATCCTTCCACCGCCACATCCCTAAAAATTGTAAATGACAAGAACCAAAGCACCACCTAATTACGACAACAAGACTCACAAATCTACCCTAAAGTAATTCATGTGATATAGTACATAGCATGTCAAAACTCTAGTTTGCGCGACAGGAATGCAAATGGAATTTTCTAATTACCTCGTATGTAGTTTGCGAGAGGTCTACTTCAGATTATATATCATGAATATGCTTTCATAGATTCTTAATTCAAGCAAATGAGCAATACTCTTTTCTTACAGAGGCTTTTCGCGTGAAACATTTTAGTGACATAATCACTACACCTAGAACAACAAATAACAACATAAAGCTCCTAAAATTATATTTTTATTAAGTTCAGCAATATTTAAACAAAAATTTAGTCAACTGTCAATACATCATAAACAAGATGTTGACACATGTTACCAGCCAAAATCAAGCACAGAATGGGCATAATTTCCTAGAAAAAATATGAAATGTTGGCACTGGAAATTTATGCTACCTGGTGAATTAATTGGTAAAAGCTGTGTTGGCCATTCGTCCCTGGTTCACCAAAATCAATTTCACCAGTCTGGTAAGGAAGAGGGACACCATCAATAGACACCCCTTTCCCATTACTCTCCATACTGACCTGAATTCAATCAAATTTTGGTAAAGGATGTAAGTATGGCATCTGGAGTAACATCCAAGCAAACAAGTTAAGAGTAACATGCCTGTTGAATATGAGGTGCCAACTTTTCCAATGCTTGAGAGTAGGGTAATATTGCCTGAAATACCAAATGTTCAGTAGTATGGTATTGATGAATCAACCAGACGTCTCAGATGCAAGCAGAATGATAATAGACTCACTCTTGCTGGATATCCAAGGAATGAAACATTCCATACACTCAGCAAGCCTAAAATCACCTGAAACACGATGCGATTTTAAGAATCAAGCAATTGAGTTTAGTGATGTGATATTAGCAAATCAAGCCTCTGACTAGACAAGCAGAATAAAGTTACTATTAGCAGAACAATGCTTGGGATTGAGGCGCAATAGTTGTTATATGGGCAGAATAATCCAATAACCAAAGGTGCAAGTATGAAGAGAACGGGAAAAAATAGAAATATAAAGCTAAAAAAAAAATATATTGCAGAATAAAGGTATCATTTTGGTATCGCGCGTACATTATTATCCTATTACTATTGCTCCATTTGTTTGTCTTTTTTCTCTTACATTCCTGCATTTGAATACATCTTTTTTGAGTCGAGCGTCTATCGGAAACGGCCTCTCTACTGCATAATACATCACCCTTCCCAGACCCCACTTGTGAGATTACACTGGGTATGTTGTTGTTGTTATAAAGAGGCAACAAAGCGTATAGTTAAAATGCGTAACAGAGCCGGAGCTAGGAAAGCTTTGATCCTTACGAAACAAAAAGGCAACAGAGAAAGTGGCCTAACCACAGAATGGAAGACTTCAGATTCACTAGCTTGGTAAGACTAATCAGAATAAAAGTATGCAAGGCGGGACCAGGCTAGAGGACTCTGAGCCGTCCCAATTGTCCTAACAGCTGATCACGCAATTAGAGCTACAAACTGTTTGATTGCTCTGGGAAAATTGAATCCAACAACAAATCAAGGGTGCAGGCTTGGCTCAATATCCGGATAGAAATGCAAACTTAATCAGCATAGCACCTCATTGGCTAGGAGTAGAATGAAGCTACCAGTCTAAGATATGGAGGAAACACAAGTAGACATGATATAAATCAGTATAAGTACAAACGTACATTCACTTAGCCCCTCAGTTTTGGACTTCTGAATCACGGGGTATACCAAGTGAACATTGCAGAAATCTTACAGCACTAACATTCATAAGAGAACAGAACAATTAAGTATCAATAGAGAACATAAACATAAGTTTCTATGAGCTGGGACATACAGGTATATTTTTCTCAAATGGTGCTGAGTGGAAATGTTGATCAACACTTGAAGCTCCCTTCAGAAATCTTAACAAGTAGAAACATGTCAGAAAAATTGATAAAAGCAGTACAAACAGAAGCCAAAGAAAAAAAAGGTAGAAACATGAAACATAACAGTTAAGGAAGCCACTACCCTTTGACGAGCAATTCTTGGGAAGAGCAAAACCCCGGTGACTTCAGATATATAGTGTTCTCTTATGTAGAAAGTTAATCCGCCAAGCAATAAAGTTGGCAAGCAACATCCTAATAATTAAGCTAAGAGATGGAGACACCAAACTATGCAATAGAAATAGTACAGCCTGCCATCACTAAGTGGGCAAAAGGTGGCATTTTATTTCCAGTCTAGCTCTTCGCCATATACTCGAGGTAATGATTATGCAAAAAAAAAGACCAGGATCCTATGGATACAACTAATAAGCAGATATGGTTTATACTTGACCTGTCAGAAGATCATGAGAAATGTATACAATTTAAAAACCTATAACGTTTAGACATGTACGGTCAAGGTAAAGGGTCAAGGGTGCATGAGATATTAAACTAACATGAACGATCGATGTGCAAAGACAGCTGCAAATTACTTACTTCTCAACAATGGAAAATCCGTATTGCAGAGAAAGTGGCAACACTCCAACTGCGCTGCAGACTGCAAACCAAGATTAAAATAAATATATTTGACAAATTTCCTTTTTTTTTTTTTAATAAGTAATCCTTTAAAAACTATCTAGATAGACGAATTTTGATAGCAAAATCTGTGCGCATCTGCCAAGATACTCTTAAAAAGAAAAAGACTTACCACTATATCGACCTCCTACCCAGTCCCAGAAAGCAAATGCATTATTTGGATCAATGCCAAATTGTTCTACGAGCTGTTACAAATTGATACATTTAGTAAAGAATATAGTGGGCTAATATATAATGTATCTTCGGTGATGAAATTTCAGATTTTAGATAAACCAGAAATCTCCAATATCCTTTATTATGAACAACAAAAAAGGTACTCCTCAATCCATATAACAGATGAAATTCAACAGAATAAAGTTTCCCAATCTTTCTGCAATCTCAAAGAGAGAAGCTAATAAAAGAACATTTATAACAAAAGACATGGAAAAATGAAAAATAAAAACAGAAAAAAGGCTGTGTTGCATACACAATCATATATAATAGTAACAGTTGAATATGCATGGTTATACTAGCCAAAGCACCACCTAAATACAATTATATTGTCCTCCCTAGATACAAAGCCCCAACATCCAGTAAGGAGCATAATGTTCAAATTTGTTGGAAGAACAAAAGATTAACAAATTACTCACTAGATAAAGGAAATTGGAAGATAAACTATAAGAAGATGCACTATACTTTCTACAAAATGCAACCGATAAAAAAAGGACTTCCTATAAAATGCACTGATTAGGGGGAAACCCTTTTAGGCCTTTGTAATTCTAACATCATTAGTGTTGACCTGGCGATGAAATAGAATCCATTCACATTTCGAGATAAACACTGACCGATTAGCTACAACCAAGCTGTTTTCCAATACTTCATCATAATTTATCTAGAGGGAAAATTGGATGTACTCTAGTCCCCCTCCAATTTATGGCACTCTTGAAAAGTAATAATTGTTTAATAATATTTCACTTCTACAAAACTTTCAGGACTTTCAAGAATTCAAAATCTTAGAATATCAAAATTTTAAAGTTTATGGGATGAGATGTGAAATTTTCACTACCAAACTAACTTTTCAATCATAACTTAACATTTTCCTTCTACTCTTACTAATATAATATACATGTCAAGTTAACATCTAGAACTCTATATCATGTCAAAGGTTTTGTAAGCTGCAAGCTAAAAATCTTGTGATCTTTGTTTTAAACGAAGATACACTATCAGGATCAAGCTAAACTCGAAGATACTATATACCACAAAGGCAAAAAGAACAAAAGCACGGTTGCTAGCAATAATTTGAATAAGTACGATTTTGTTGCAAGAATTGGTTCAAATAACACACAAAAAGATGAGAAGAGGAGATGACCGCACCTTAAGATTGGTACTAACTGCAACCATATGCTTTGCAACAGCCTGAGGTCTAAAAAGTAAGAATGCCCTCCCCGGAAAAGGGAGGTTCGAGTCAAGCAAAGATTCGTGACAACAAAACCGACACTAAACATCAACAAACAAAAAGCACTGGCCAATACACTTCAATAGCTGAACAAGTGACCAGCATACTAACAATACTAAGTGATTCCTTCAATATATACCAGCAGATGTAAAGTTGAACTACCATGTTTCATTTGCTAAGCTTTTTTTAGCTCTTGATAACAATGGCAGTAATAAATCACGTAGCAGGTGATGGTAGCTTGGTTGGTTCACGCTTTTTCCCATGCTTCCCTTTCTACAGGTTTGATTCCTGATTTCTAGGAATTGAACAGGTCAATAAACTATGCAAAGTAGTCTCTTGTCAGCTGAATTAGCTGTTTGCATTGTTTTACGCATGAATATTGAGATATTTTAATAATCAAGGAAGAAAGCAACTAAGAATGTATTATTTTGGAAACGCAGGAGCATAAATATATCTTGATTGTATTGGTTTCCACATGCTAATAGCTAGTTACCAGATCATTAGATGACTGCAACACTGCCTCTGGGCCCATATTTCCTCCTCCTCATACTTCGGATTTAATGCAAAAAATTATCATGCTTTGTTTACCAAATTAAGACTCGTCCAGCAATGGAAAAGTCAACAAAGAACGGAATAAAGATATATAAGTCGCTAAAAGGTTAAATTAATGTGCCTTCTAGAAAAAGGTTAAATATGTGTGCACATAACTGATGAACCTGGGTTTCTATTTATGTAGCCTGATATAACCTTGACAAGTCATTTACCAAAACTCAATTTCTCTTATCCAGATGGAAGCGGAGACACCAACATTCTCTCTAACCGGGTGGGTGCTGTGGGTTTTGTCAGAACCAGGACAGTCAAGCAGGTTAATCTAACTTCATGCGCAATTGATCCAACATAACCACCTCACGCTAACTAGTCGTTTTAAGACATAGATACAGATTAAGGTCCCATCAGTTGTACTTTTGATACTTCCCATTAATGAGGCACAGAATAAAATCAATTGTCCAAAAGTATAACAGTAAATAAAACATGTCGGAAGATGGACGTAAACATTGTCACACTTACCCTAATGCAGAGGAGATCCATTCCCTCAGTGTACGGGCATTTAGCATTGTCTCGGCAGTAGTAAAAGTCTTCGAGACCACCACAACTTCAAGCAAGACAAGAAGATACTATCAAGGACAAGTCTGATAGATTTACATTTCTCTATTTGTAGGGAAATAACATCAATAAATCTTAATTCACCTAGAGTTGTTTCAGGGTTCAAGCCTGTTATATTTCTGGCTACATCAATTGGATCAACATTTGCGAGACTGCAACCACAAAGAAATGTAAATGTCATTATTCTCACAATTCCTTTCCTTTACCCAGAAAGAGAGCATTTTCTTTGCTCTAAACTAGAAAGACCATTTAAATCAGGACATAATACGTATGGCGATAGATGCAGGGCGGTTAAAAGGTTATTATCAGCCAAATGAGTTTAGAACAAAACTGCTTGCTCAAACCCAGAATTGGTTTAAATAATTCCTTCACACTTACAATCGCAATTGATGCCCTGTTGCACACTCAATAGCCTCCGCTTCTGTAATATGTCCGGTAAAAAAATTTAACATTTGGCTAGCCAAAAATTAGACAGCAAAGAAAGCAAAACAAATAAATAACATTTGTTTGGATGAGAGGGTCGTATACATACCTGTTTGAAGTGCTGTGTGTACGAACAAAGGGCCTAAGAAACTGCCACCTATACCAACAGCTACAACATCTTTCAATGTTTTTCCTGTGGCTCCAACCTATCAAGAATTGCCTCTTGATTAGAAACTTAGCAGTATTGCTTAAATGAATATCTCTTTGATGATCGATATTACCCAGGCACCACTGCGAACCCTCTCAGAGAAGTCTCGGATCTTATCAAGAACTTGCCAAACCTCAGGGACTACATTCTTCCCGTCACTATTTATGATTGCATCCCTTGGAGCACGCAGTGCAACATGAAGAACGGATCTGTTTTCTGTGCTGTTTATCTACAAGAAAGATTAAATAATAATGATGTCAAACCACTCACCAGTTGACCGGATAAACATAATAATAATTAAAAAAAAATCCTACATACTGTAAGAAGTAGTAACTTCTACATAGGTGTGTGATCACTCGAGTTGCTGATATCATATTAACTAACGACCCTTAGTCAGTGTCCCTTAGTCATTAGAGCACACTGATATTGATGGTCAATATTTGAATTACCAAATTCCTATTATTTGAAGGAGAAAATCTGTTTGTAGACAGGACATGTAAATGTAGACAACACATAAATCTTTTATACAGCTTAGTAACATACAAGTAATGCAAATTTATAATACTAATACAAAGTGCTTAATCAGTTCTCCAATAAAAAGTTTTGGCTTCTTGTAGGACCAAACGTACTGACAAAACTGCCTTTGTGGGTCAGAAGATATCCTAGTTCCTCAATTATATTTAAGATGTTGATTATTCATTTGGCCTACAAGACAAATTATTCTAGTTCCTCAATTATATTTAAGATGTTGATGATTCATTTGGCATACAAGAAAAATAAACATACTACATTCACAAATTTGAGTTTAATCCAGTCGATGAGACTGAATTAAAAGACGATAATAAGCTGCACAATGAAATTAAATGACAAATAAGGAACACTAAATTACATGTATTGAAGACCAAAGTTATCTTATCCTATGATTCCACATAATTTTATTTATAAAGGTAATTATTTAATAAATGCAAATATGTATAGCAGCCAAAACTATTCTTCAACATAAGTAACATTGCACTAGTCAACTTATCTTATGTTCAGCAAAGACGTGTTTGATAGAAAAGAAAAACTGTTCCTTACATGCTCTCCGTTGAACATCCGAATAATCTTCTCCTTGACATGTGTTGCCTGCATCATCACAACAGGAAGAATGGGAGATTATAACTTTCCAAGCACCTGAAAGATTTGTATAACGAAACAAACCTCAGCTAACTTGAAGAGCTTATTCAAGGTGTCAAGGGTGGCTCGTTGTCTAGCGTAATCCAACAGGATCCCATCAAACTCCCTATACATCGATTAGAAATCAAAATGTTGTGGAACATCTTGGATTAAATAGCACACAATCAAAGCAAATAGAGAAGAAAAATATCACAAGGATTTAACAAGGTTCGACCAATCCTAGCCTCAGTTTAAGGATGAAAGGGAAGACTTTTGAAACTCGTGGTCCAAAATAAGCCATAGATTTTTGTGTGGCTATAAATCATCTCATTAAGGGTAAAATAGGAAGTTTAAAGTTAGATTGTACTAACTATAGGAAAATGTCGTTCTTTTTGGGACCGACTAAAAAGGAAAGAGTGTCACATAAATTGGGACAGAGGGAATCTTAATCCTACAAGAAAGTGGGTCCCAAAACCTACTAGGAAATCTACCACAATTGGGATTCCCCGAATTCAAGGCCCAAACAACACACAGAATGAATCAAGCACCTCATAATTCAAAATACACTCCTTCCGTCCCATATTACTTGGCCACTTTCCCTTTTAAGAAATCATAAATAAAAGATGTATTTTACTACCTTACCCCTATCACTCTTCAATAAATACATTCTAATCAATATTGACTATTTTCAAGAACATTTAATCCTAAGGGTAAGATGGGATAGATATAATTAATTTTGTCTTGATTTTGTAAATGAACAAGTAATTTGGGACATATATTTTCAGTAACGTGGCCAAGTAAAATGGGACGGAGGGAGTAGTCCATAGTCTTATTAGCCTAGGATTCTAAATAGAAACTTTTCTTCGACAATTAAAAAAAAGAGAATAAAGCAAAAGAGCTCGTTTTAGATTGGTATGATCATAATAGAGCCCCTTTACTTTGAGTTACATTAGTCAATGGCGCAGAGCAAAGTAGGGTAAGTATCATACATCGTCATCGACTGGCAGCGATTAGTATCATTCATCAAATCACGCAAATGAGTCTTGTTAATATCCTCAACATGACCCTGCCAAATTTCACATTAATTAATTACATTCATATGTATGGGTTAAATAATAGACATTAAATTTTATTGTGAAACTGCTTACTTGCAACTCCTTCCAGGGCTCAGTATCGCAAATTAAAGTAGACGAAGCCATCTGCAACAGTAATAAGCAGCACAGTGGATCCATATTAACCAAAATAATGATGTTCAAATTCAAATATAACAATTTCAAAGACTTAATCTGTTTTCCAAGTCCTTTTGCTATCTATCCTCCTTTTTTCCAGGCAAATAAAAAAAAAAAAACAAGATTTAAATCATTGGAAAAATAAAAGGTAAAGATTGAACTTTTACTTAGTAACAAATGCACAGAGATTCAGAAGAGCAGATAACCAATTGAAGAGAAATGGAAATGAAAGAAGAATCGGATTGTTGAAGCAGATAGTGTTTCCTTGGATGGTACTGAAAGTGTATTTTAGAACAAAATCCCAAAGAGAAGGAATAAAAAGGAAATTTCCGTTGTGAGGTCACGTGTTAGCGTGGCAAGAGTTTGGGCATGCGTTGGGCGGCATATTCAGCGTGAATGATGCCGATTTGTGCTTCTCTAGGACAAAGGACCAAAATACCCCTGAAATATCGAAATAGGTCACATTTATCCTTTGTTATGTTTTTGGCTGAAAAATGCCATTCAACTAATTAAATAGCTCAGAAATATCCTTACAACTAACTATTGCTCTAAAGCAAGAAAAAATTATAGCCCTGAATTATTTGAAATAGATCAGATTTACCCTCCATTATGTTTTTGGCTAAAAAATGCACTCGTTGTTACTTTTTTGGCTAAAAGATGGCCCTCGACTAGCTAAATCGCTCAACAATACTCTTCCTGCTAACGATTACTCTAAACAAGAGAAAATTGGTCAAATTGTCCTTGACCTATTCGAGATGGGGTAATTTTGCCCTTGTGCTTCTGTTTTTGTTTTGGAGGGGGGAGGTCGGTAAATGTATGAGAAATACAATAACAACATAAGAAAATTAGTAGTATAAACACTTTCCATTTTAAAAAATAAAAAATATGACATATAGCTTGTTTTCTTCTAATTTCTTACAATGAGTTATTATTTCTAAACATGATATCATGTACCTTTTGTTTACCCGTAAATCGGTACAGTTGAATTTGTACACGTGGTTAAAGACACGCGGATCAATATGACCAAAGCAGTGAAATAATACGTAAGATTAATTAAGATAATTGTAAAGAAATTCAAAGAAAATAGCCTAAGCCCTGATGAAGCGATGAGCTAGGGTATCCGGGCAAGCTAGGCGTTGGAGCTTTCTCAAGAACAGTCAAGAACAAAAATAAAGAAATTGCATTGGAGTACTTGTTTTCTATTAGATTTCAGATGTCCTTACAATGAAATGTGAATACCTATTTATACTTGAGCTATGGGGCACACATTCAATGAATTGTTGTAACACTTCGTAAATTTGGATTAGGTGTGAATGTGTTAAATGAGTATTAATGTGACATTTTAGGTATATGAATCCTTTCGGGATGAATTTGGGTGAAAGATAGTCGTTTTGAATTCAAACCAGATAGTGAAGTTCGTAAGAGTTCTTAAATTCGTCTAAGTTACAGTTGGTCTGACTTCTAGCCCAATATCGTGGAAATCCGTTGAGAATTTGAGAAACCTCAAAACATGAAATTTGTAGATCTTTGAAATACTTTTCCAACCATGTATGGTGGAGCTCTGTGCTAGGAGTTATGCCCGTTTTACTTAATGTTGTTGACAACATAGAAAAACGTGAAATTTTGACTAAGTGTGAAATGGACCTAGGAGCTCGCTGAGCTCAACTCATAGCACAACATAGTCATCCCATAGGCTAAGCTCAGTGAGGTGTAGTGACCAAAAGGAGAAAATTGCTGAAATTTTTCTAAGTACATTTTGGACTGGTGAGCTCGCTGAGCTCAACTCATAGCACAACATAGTCATGCTTTAGGCTAAGCTTAGCGAGCCAGGGGGTCCGAAATTCCCCATCCTATAAATTCAACACTTAACTCGAAATTTCATTTATCAGACATTCCAACTTTGTAGAAAACCTTTGAAGGATGACTTTTTGAGAGAAAACCAACCCTAGGGTTTCCCCAAAACATCTAAGGTAAGTTCTTGATCAATTTCCATTATTAATTCATCATTCTAATATTAAATTAACACTAGTTCATCCTTCAAAGCCCTTAGATTCTTGAAACTCAAGAAAGAGAAGAAGAAGAAGGGACGTTTGGGAATCCTTCAAAAAAGTATTCTCCTTTATTTTTTTGATGTTATTGAAAGGGTTTAGACTCATGTATGGTATAAGAAACAATAAGAATCCATGAATGATTCACAAAGTGTTCATGAACACGTTCTTGGGCATGAAAAAGCCATAGTTTTTCGATTAAGGGTGGGAGCTCTTAGAATTGGTTAAATTTCTAAACTTTATCATTAATAATCAATTGTAGCGTGATTGTTGAACCTCGAAAAATCCATTTGGTAGCGATATAGCGGAAATTGAGGTATGTCTCTTTTCGAACATACTTTTCAACCTTTAAAAATGGTTTGTTTGGCAAGGTTTGTGTGCGTGAGGGACAAGCCCGCATTAAACCTTATGTATATTATACTATATATATGTATTCGTGATCTCCCCCATCAAGGGATGATTGAAGTGGAATTATAAAACATTGAACTTTGAACATGATTTACCCCTATAAGGGATGCTTTAAACTTGTTTTCGATGGTTTGGATATTTGAAGTGTTTTGCCCTATGAACGGCTCTTGTTGAATTAAAATTAGATTAATGATTTGAATATGATTTCTAAATTGATTAATGGCTTGATATACCCCTACTAAGGGGATGATGAACATAATTCATAATGAACTATTCGGCTTTCATGCCATGATTTGAGATTCGGCTTTCATGCCATGGTTTGTGATTCGACTAATATGTCATAACTTGTATTTATTTGTGTTTGGGCCTCTATGGGAAAGTTGTGCTAGTCCAGAAGACGGTTAGCCGTTATGGATCCTAACGTATCGCTTATGAGTATTGTTGTGCTAGTCCAGAGGACGATTAGCCTCTGTGGCGTATAGCTCGGTGTATCTATTGATGTACTAGTCCAGAGGATGATTAGCCTCCGTGGGAGTGTATCCCCGGTGTATCTATTCTTATGCTAGTCCATGGGACGATTAACCTCCGTGGGGGTGTAGCCCTAGTGCATCTACTGGTTGTTCACCCATGAGTTGACATTAGTTATACTTTGTTTGCCTGTGAGTGGCTTGTTGATGATCTTGAGTTCATGAGTGAGAAGACTTAACGTGATAAATGGTACAATAAGTTGAAATTGATATAATCCTCTGTTATTGGCTTTTACTGGTGATTTTACTAAGGTTACTGGCTCACTCTATATTTGGATTTCGAACTATTTTTGAAAGAACTTAAGTTAACGAGAACAACTTGAGGATTCAAAGTTATTATTTCTTCATCATTAACTTATTTTGGATATTCATGAGATGTTATCATTTGTTTTGAACTATTTCTCAATACTGTTTCGATTACACTTATTACTTATATATTTTATTATTAACTATTGTCCCCGAGACCTGAGTGCCTAGTAATCGGGCATACCATTATTGTTTTTGATGGTATGTTAGGTAACGAAGAAGAGCAGGTTCATAACACGCGTACGGATTAGGAGAACTTGTTGCTTTCCAGACTTATTGATGAGCCCTCACCCTTGTTCGTAGGACATCCCATTTATCTAGTTTTATTATTTTAGTTTCCGAGTTACGTCCCGAAGTTAGTCCATTCATTTATTTATCTTAGAAGCTCCATAGATAGTTGTTAGAATTGCGAGAAGATTGTTGAAGTCTCATATGACTTGTTGGGCATTTGCCACGCTTTATGATATCTTATTTCTATCAAACTTTCACTGATTTTTATAAGTATGAGTGTGCTTTCAGTTAGCCATAGATGATTGTTTTAAACAAATGTTGAAATATTATCAAAAGAGATTAAACTTTTATTGATTTTATAAGGTGCTTCCGGTGTTGTTTATAGCATCGGATGCTTGTTACGTCCATGGTTGGGTTTGGGGCGTGACAATTGTGCCTCCCTTTATTACAAAAAGTTAATGCTATGGCAATGATGAGTACTAAAAAGGAAAATAATGCTCATTTAAGGCGTGAGGAAGACCTGGGGCCTTTTTATAACGTTTGAACGTTGAACTTCATGTGACCGAAGTAATTAAACGGTTCCCTGAATCCTCTTTGAGCTTCATCTCCAGATGGATAATATCGTGACATTCCTCTGGGGCTACACAAGTATCCCTGGAGCCTTGTGCATGCTGACTTGTATCTAATCTGTCATTAATTTCATATGTCGCCATTCAATACATCCACTTATATTCTACAAAATTTTCACAACACAAATAGTCCCCTCACTTTCCGGGGACTAGACAGGTGTGACCAGGGAGTGGAAGAGTTCTCAACTTCTCCTTTTGGCGTGAAATGAAACGTTTCCGGTGTTTCATTGACGAGACGTGTTGCCAGGATTGCATTGAATACAGTCCCTGCTAGGCGGTGGTGTCCCTTCAATCCCGTTGATTAACATGAAATGACATTCCATAATTGCTTGTGACTCCTCGATTTTCGACGGTAATGATTCTTCCTTCCTTATTTAAACCAAGGTTTTGTGCATATAATAACATATTTGCTCCATCCGTCCTTCTTAACTTTTGAGTGTAGTTGTCTCAAGATTTTCTACCCTCTTTCTGAGTCTTCTTCTTCATATCCTTCGCTAAATCTTCCTCTAATTATGTCTTCTTCATCTTCATCATCTAAGTCCTCCTCTTCTCGCCCCTCAGAGGGACAAGTTAAAAGGGCTTCCAACACGACACGATGCCGTCAGGGGAAAGCCCCTGCTCTTTCCATCACTCAGGAAATCAACCTTGGTTATTTTGTCGCCGAAATAATTCCTCATGCTTCATATACAATGGAGACTTCCGAGTCAATCGCCATCATGAATCCGTCGATGAAATCAACTCATTGATTACCAATAAACTTCTTCCCCAAGTGTGCATAGATTGCAACTGGGGAATGGACGTTGACGTTTTACCGGTGGAAACTAATACTCGGATGACCCACTATGTCAATGGTTTCACCATGTTCTATTCTTATCCATTCACCATTGGTTTTGGGCTCCCTGTTCCCATCTGTCATCCCTAGCGGGCATATCTAGGTCAACTTGCTCCCTAAATATGGAGAATAATTTACTGCATTCAATACTTAGTCGATTGGGCCGGAGTTTCCTTCTATCTTGATCACTTGATTCAACTCTACTCTCCCCAAATGTTTTGAGAGGGGGGGGGGGGGGGGGGGGAGAGAATGATGCATTTGCACCCTCGGGGTACTCGGGGTCTGATCACCAGCGCTAAGAATGACTTTGACCGAGGGTGGTGTGATAAGTTTGTGATGATTCACACCAACCAACTGCATCGCCCTTCCTCCTAACGCTTTCCAGAAGTATGGCATGCCACCCGTAAGTCTCCACGCATTCTTGTTTGCTGTCTTAGCTTATTTTGCCCTTGTCATTGTTCATTAAAACTTTACAGCTACTTTTGTTGAACCAGAACTTATGCATGACATTTTCGAGTGGCTGACTAATCTTTTAAGAGCCTTTCCTAACGTTGTTAGGACCTGGAGGAGCATAACTTCCCATTAGTGGAAGGGGAAAATCCATGGTAAGTCACAATACCCCGCGCCCTTGGTGATTCTGTTCTTTAAATTCTTTTTCTCTTTTGTTGTTTTGTTGCTTCTTAGGGATTCCCACAAGGAGGTCAACATCCTAAAGAATCCCCAATCGCGAAGCCACTCTATCGAACATTTTGAGTGTCACACCTGGAGCTTCGAGCAACCGTAAGTGGAGATCGCAAGATCCTGTCGGCACTGCTTCTGAGGGGATTAGGGCCCACATAGGACCTGCCGTCGACCTTTTGAGACCCGAGGAAGTCAAGTTGTGGAGTAGTTCATATTGAGGATGGCGACAATGAAAGGACATCCCTCAGAGATCTCGGAAGCTTATTTACTGAGGCCTCCAGAGAAGAAAAAGAAGTTCCTGGTGAAGCAGGGGTGAATCCCGAGGAACCTAAAGCTCTAGTGACACAGGCGGTTCAATCCAGCCTGCTAATATTGAAGAAGGCTCATCAGGGCTCCCTCCTCCACCGAGGCCACATAATGTCAATCTGAAGACTTTTCTTGCTCACTTTGCCGACTTTCTCCTCCAAGGCCACTCCACTGCTGTATCTGCCATGGAAATGGCCAGAACTATGCCCACCTTCTACTCAAGAAATAGATCAAATTAAATTGGAGAATCGACGTCTCCAGGTTGAAGTGGAGACACTCCGATCTAAGATTCGGGAATCGGAGTCTCTCAAGACTTCTCTGAGGTTGTGTTTCGATGAAGCTAAACAATCTTTGGAGGAGCGAGAAGTATCTCTCCGGACACTGACTTCCGCCTATCAAAAACTCCAAGCAAGGGTACTTAAAGCGAAAATCGATCTAGATATTGCTCGGGGTCAACTAACTTGTTCAGAGGCTTCTCAGACAAGGCTCCGAGAAAAGTGTCAAAAACTGTGACTTCCTCGTGCGGCAGATAAGCACGCAACGACTCTACTCTAGGACATGGTTGTTTTGCACACCCAAAGGGATACCCTTAAGGAAGTTCAGAAAGGCCAATTGGACCTTTCCTTAGCCTTGATGGAAGCCGAAGTCGACCTAGGCGTTGCAGAATCAGAAATAGAAGACCTTCGCGAGGTCGACCGGAGTGCTTCTAAAAGTGAAGATTTTGTTAACCCCCTGTATTCGGAGATGCTCTGCCCGTTTCTTAGCATGTGACAACCTCGTTAGTCTAGGCCTACGTGCCTTAATTTTGTGTTGAACTTTTGGTACTATTAATGTGAACCTTTTGTAAAACTCCTTTGGCCAATTTACGTCTGTGACCGTAATAAATGTTCGTTCTTGCTAACTTGTTACATTAATCCATACTTTATTTTTAGCATCTAGCTTTACTTTCCTAGCAAACTGAAAGTGCGTAAGCTCGTAAGCAAAGTTTCTTGCCTTCTGTTAGCTTTGCACGACCTACTGTCTATCCTTTACGTATCCAATTCTCTCTTTATAGGATGGAACACGTTATTGTACCTGTTCTAAGCTATCGTCTTTGCAGAATAAAACTGCAGGTAAGTAAAGGACACACAATATTTACGTGGAAATCACCTGGCTCAAAAAGTGATAAAAACCACGACCTACAGACCTGTAAGATTTCCCCAAAACCTTTACTACAACACAGAGCCAACTGTAAATTAAGTTACAGACTCTGCAACCTAATTCCTACAACATCCTTGCTACCCAACCTCTGACTCGCAAGCTATCTTCAAGCAAGACTCTAACTTGAAGTTATAACACTTGTATCTACTTTAATTCTTCTATAATAAGATGATAAAGATAGAACTCGATAATCAAACCTAATAAAAGATATCTACACTTGTGAACGGGAGAACATTATACAGTAAAATAGTTCCTTTAATCCTTTTTCTTGCACTAGGGACGCATCCCCTGATTCTTGAATATAACTTCTTCGTTTAATATTCTGAATTCTTTCTTTGTAGGTGCACAACTTCTTCTTGGAGAGACCTGGATATATATAGCCCTTGATGCCCTACAGGTCGGTGAATACAGAACCCTGTTCTAGTCTGTCAATGACATGTAATAGGGTTTGTGTAGTATTTGGATTCTTGCCTTGTTGAGTCTGCTTCTAATAAGTGTAGAAGGCTTACTAATCCTTGTAAATATGACAAGGAATCTTTCATACTTGACCGCCAAGTTCTTTCTATAATTCTGCGAATCCTAGTTGTTGTAGGACTTGTCCTGGAACATGTTCACGATCCTGTTTCATCCATCTGGTTCATCCACCTCTGAATCTCTGCACTGTCTGAGAATAGAACATGTTCTTGTACCTGTTTCATCATCCCTTTCTTGTTCATACTCATGACTTTTTCTTGAGTGCGCTTTTGGTATGGATGACGGAACATGTTGACCGACCTGTTGCATTGATCATGTGTAGCTTTGTGTCTGTCACTGGTCAATTCACCTCATTCACCACTGATCACTGCTAGGTCATTCATCTATTGCACCTGATGACCTGTGATCATCCCTCTTCTGCACCTGATCACTGCTTTAACTCTGATTGTCTTCTTGCTCTGTGTTGGAACATGTTTGCAGACCTGGTTCTTCTATTAACCTGATTCACATTCTTTGTCTTCAAACTCTTTAGCTGAACAGTTTCTTTCTGAACATTGTCTTCTGAGTCTGAGTCGCGTTCACCTCTCCTCTCCTCATCTTCATTATCTATGTTCCTCTAATTTCTTCATTGCTTACTTGTCGGTCTTTGCATTTACACACACTTGTCTTGCAGTCTGCATTTGTGTCCATGTGTCTGCATTTGTGTCCATGTGTCTGCATTTGCCTCTGCTGCTTTGTTGCAATGGAACATGTCTATGGACCTGTTCTAGACCTGGTTTCTGTGCCTCGTACATTCACTTTCTCAATCATCAAAACTTCACGCATGGCTTTGTGCCAACAAATTCCCCCTTTTTGATGACAACAAACACCAACTGTTTAACCTGTTCTGTACATTTTTATTCCATGACTTTTATTATAATAAACCAGGTTAGCATCAACCAACATTTGTATGCAACAGTTCGTATCCCCCTTTTGGCATCATTAAATATTAATTCAGATTACTTAAGATTCAATTTGAGTTTTCAGTATATTAGTCATGGCCACAGGGGTTGTCTCATAAACGCATACAACCATAATCAGTCACTGAGTAAGTTCATATTGACGATATTCAATCACAAAATTTAGGCATAATTTTATAAGATAAGCAATTATTTTTTTTCATATAACTTTATAAAGTACAATTCCAGTCCCGTTAGTTACAACAGTATATATAGATCAATTTAGAAACTTGGATCTTAGGCAACTAGAATACAATGTTTTGAGGAACAACTTAAGGAACCTGGTCACTTTACTGGGAACTATGACCAAGGTGAATTCTATACTCTAAGTCAAATGACTTCGGAATCCTAAGGTGAGCTGATAGCGGTGTCTTTTGAAGAAGAATGGTGGCATAATCTTTGTTGGCTAGCTTCTTCAAGAACCGCCATCTTTATCCACCTTTTTCTCCCCCAGAAGAACCACTAACTTTGTCCACCGGTTTTGTCCATGAGGTCCAAAACTCGGATTGCTTTTCTTTTCCCAGATGGTGGAGGGTTCTTTTCTGTTTTCACATTCCTTAGTTCTTCATAAACCCTTAACTCTCATTCACTTATTTTCTCCAACAAACCTCCGTCATTAGTTTGGATTGAAGCCGTAATGTCAAGCAACTCAATTTCTTGAAGAGTTGTTGAGACACTACTCCCTCTCGTATTTACCCCTATTTTGAGATCCTTAAAATTCCCCCTTTCTATACGCCCCAACTAATATTCTTTTCCCTGTTTCTTTTTCAAATAAGCAAATTCATATCGGAGGAAATGGTTAGATGATGACAGAAAGATGATGTGTGAAGTCGGGATTGGTTGTGTCATGAGAAGGAACAAAGAGCCTAGGGTTATCGGAGAAGAAAGAAGAAGGAGTCATTTCTCTTTTCCATCTTGGTGTTGTGATGAAGGAGAGAGTGAAGTGGATGAGATTTTAAGGATTTATGGATGGTTTAAGTAATGGTGAGGGGACAGGGTAGATGGTGTGAATAGAGGAGGTGAAGGTTCTTTTTGGGAAGAGTTTTGATTTGATTGCCGCTGATTTTCAAGATGGGTCATCATGACTCTTTTTCTCTTTTCTCAAGGCTCTTTCTAATGACGGCTAGGTTCTTGACTAGGGTAGGTGGAACAGGTTGTCCAAGTTGTTTCATGATCTAAATGTACAATCAATTTCAAGGAAAGAAATAAATACCTGAAGCAATAATGATAAACCATGTGCAATCCTGATCTTCAGCCCAGTTGTTGAGACAGAATACCTTTGTACAACTATTTCAAGATCATGAAACTGTTATGGTATGCCCACATAATCTAATGTATACAACTGAGTAACATATTTTATGATTTCAATTTTGAAGTACTTAGTTTATCTAAACCAAGGATTCTAGCTAAATTTTTGAGGTAGACTGTCATAATCATTCTTTTAGCATAATATTTATCTCAGCCCTTTATCAACTGTCAGTAACTCAATTTTTGACTGTCATCATAGGAATATTCAATTCTGAGATCATTTGATAATTGCCTGCTTCTTTGAGTCTGGACCTGTTCTAACTATCTATTCCCCTCGTATCCTCTTTTCATTTCTTCTAACAGGTTCCTCAACTTGTTTCTTCTACAATGCTAATGAGGCCATTCCTTGTGCTTCATCTCCCATAGTTACTGAGCCTTACTTTCCTCCTGTCAGTGTGCTTTTCACTAGATTGATAGATGTGCTGATGAACCCATTTCCTCTGCATGATTCCTTGTAGATTCCCCCTATCTGAGTGCTAGTATGTCTGATTACTGCTTGTCATTTGCTTGATTTGTAATTTCTCCCCCCTTTTTTGATGCTGCAAGTGAAAGGAGCTTTTATATGAATCGTCTCTATATCTTGAGCAAGCTTTGAGTTGGTGCTATTGGTACTTGCTCCCTTTCACTGCAGCTGCTAGGTAATCAGAGATTAGTTTTAGGAACCCATACTAACTTGGGTCCTTTTCCTTGTACAAAAAAGTGAATCAAGTCTTTCTTCGTCCATTCTGGCATAGCCCAAATGAATCTGTTTCCTACTCATATTTCAGATTTCTTTGATATTTTCCTAATATGTACTGAAGTCTCACGAAGAGACCTGTTCCTTTTACCTTTTTTCATTCAGTTTTGCAAATATCATCCTTCTATCAACATGCCTCATCCCAATCTTATATCCAGTTGGATAAAACACATCTCTTCTTGTCCCAGTTCCCTTTTCTTGCATCACTAATCTTGAGAGGCTTAGTATTCCTATATCTTGATGTGAACTCTTTCTTTTGGCTGAGAGGGTGGGTCATTTATCTTCTTCTCCTATGAGGAGGTATGTAGGGAAACTTGTTCTCGTTTCCTGTTTCATTTATTTTAAGAGATATGATATTTCTTTTGGTAGTCTCATATCATCTTGTTGGGCTGTCAAGAAGAGTCCCATTCCTCATTGTCTATACTTCAGCCACATGTGAGGACCTATTTTCTATCCTTGTTATATTTGAGTTCCCCATTTTGGCTCTTCTGTCAGATGCCTTCAGGTTCCTCTTTGTATATCTCATACTCATTGGGAACTTGCTTCTATAGTGTTCAGTTTTACCACAGAGTGTACACAATTCCCTTGCTTGGGCACTTGCTTCTATAGTGTTCAGTTTTACCACAGAGCGTGCATAATTTCCCTGCTGTAGATTCCCTTCTTGCCTAGTCCTCGTTGTACCCTAGACCAGTGGTTACATTACATGTTTAACTCGTAAGATTTGAGAGCATCGGTGATGATTGTGTCAAGCGACTTACTCTCTCTAGATCTTTTCTCATTCTTTCTAAGTCAAGGCATAATTTTCTGGATTTTTCTCTCTCAGAGTACACCTCATATTTCATCCTTCTGTACTCAGCTTCCACCTCCAGTTGCCCTAGCTTATTATAGATTTTCCAGTTATTATCTCTTTTAGCTTTAGGATTTCTGTCTAAGAGACGTGACCAAG
Source organism: Lycium barbarum (assembly GCF_019175385.1). Taxonomy (NCBI): domain Eukaryota; kingdom Viridiplantae; phylum Streptophyta; class Magnoliopsida; order Solanales; family Solanaceae; genus Lycium; species Lycium barbarum. Next base: position 45,424,867 of record NC_083347.1, on the reverse strand, counting down.
GTGTCATGTTGACTGACCTATTCTTTTAATGAGCTGATCTCCTGTTCAGCTTTTCTTTTACTAGCCTCTAACTCAATGGATTCGTGCTTCAGGCTCGTGTAGGCATTTAGTAGTTGAACCCTTTTTGTGGTCATATCTTGATATTCTTCAATTAGAGTACTCATTAAGGAAGTGAACATTTTCTTCGAGAATACGTCCAGTTTATCTCTCAGGTCTAGAACATTCACCTCTGTGTCTTCATCTGTATCTGATCATGAGTCTCCAATAACCACAAAAGTCATGTGATTAGCTTTATCCTCAGTGTCTTCATTACAATTTGAACCCAACGCAATCTTCATGGCTTTTTTCCATCCAGAACCCCAAGGTGGGGAATTTTTTATCCTTTTATTTGGCTCTTCATTCACAACAGCTTCTCTGGTCTGTTTGTTCTTCTTTGATCCATTTCCTTCAGGCTCGTGTGCTTGTGTCAGCGAATCCCAAATTTCCTTAGCGCTTGAGCACTTAGTAATTCTGTTATATTCTTTGCTCCCTAATCCACAATATATAATGTGTACTACTTATGCACTTAGTTCCATCATTCTAAAGTCTTCAACTGAGAATTCTTCTTCAGTTTTTGTTCTCCTTGATCCATCAGTTCTTGTTACTGTAGAGATAAGTGATCCTCTTGTGGTCATTTTCCAGAGATCATAGTTTACTGCCATCAAATAATTATTCATGTGGTTCTTCCATTGTGCATAGTGATCTCCATTGAACCATGGTGGCCTATTTATTGATCCCCCTTCACAATGTCCTGCAAGTGGTACAATATTCATCTTTGATCTATCCCGAGGTGTTATCCTCTTTGAGGGACAACCTGCTCTGATACCACTTGTTAGCTTTGCACGGCCTACTGTCTATCTTATACACATCCAATTCTCACTTTATAGGATGGAACACGTTACTGTACCTGTTCTAAGTTATCGTCTTTGCTGAATAAAACTACAGGTAAGTAAAGGACAAACGATATTTACGTGGAAATCACCCGACACAAAAGGTGATAAAAACCACGACCTACAGACCTATAGGATTTTCCCAACAACTTTACTACAACACTGAGCCAACTGCAAATTAAGTTACAAACTCTGCAACCTAATTCCTACAACATCCTTGCTACCCAACCTCTGACTAGCAAGCTATCTTCAAGCTAGACTCTAACTTGAAGTTACAACATTTGTATCTACTTTAATTCTTCTATAATAAGCTGATAAAGATAGAACTCGATAATCAAACTGTAATAACCTAATTTTTAAATAAGGGTTTAGTTGGTAATTTTAGCTAAAAGGAATTTAAAATAAAAGAAATCCGTAATTAGAATTAAAGAGAAAATAGAAAAAGAAGCAATTTAGTGGGCCAAGCCCAAAAAAGGAAAAAAAGAAAAAAAAAAGGGGCTTTAAAATTCTGATGGCTATGCCATTAGACGTGAATCACTAAATTGCTGAAAGAAAAAAAAAAAAAAAAAGGGGAAACGTGCCAACAGAAGGAAAAAAAAACAGTGGGACAAAGGAAAAGAAAGGGAGAAAAAGAAAGGAAAAGAGAGGATAAAAACAAGAACTTTCATCCCAAATCATCAAGGTAATGACTCTAATCTTTTATTTAAGTTTATTACATAATTATGGGTGAATCTTTATGGTGAAAACATGGGGATATTTTGAGGAATTGAGAAAATTTAGCTATAGGGTTCTTCAACCAAAATCATTGATTTGAAAGGGCCAATAGCGTCGGATTTTAGACTTCTATATATCGTTGGAATCCTCTCGTTAAGGCCTTTCCGAAAACATAAGTCTTGTCGGGTTTTGAACACATTGACCAGAGGGCGTTTTCATCCTTTAAAATTTAACTTTAACCGTTTAAGCCTCTAAAAATATAGAAGTGGTTTAACCTAAGGGTTTTGACCATTCTAAATCCGTTTTTGTGTAGTTTGAGGCAATCCAGAGACTCGAGAACGCATTTTTGATTTATTGGGAAGTGTGCTTGAATTGTGAATTTGAGGTAAGTGAGACTTTAAGCTTTGGGTACTTGCTTTTCAAAACCCGTTTTAAAAATATGTTTTGTCTGCCTGGTCTATGTGATGGGGCGAGCGTGTGCTTGGCAGAATCGGTGGTCCTTAATGTCACACCCTAACCTTATTAGGGTGTGATGGGCACCCGACCCCACCTACGGAGCCGAGCGAACCCGTAGACTCTGATTACACACCTAATTCCTTGGGATCCAGAAAATCAAATACAAGTAAAATACATATTAAGCTGTCAAAATTTTCCTCTTACCGTTCAAGATTAAACAAAAATCTGTAATCACATAAAGTTTATTACATAACACAAAATGACATATCGGCTGATGGAGCCGCTTACAGACTGACTATCATTACCCACGACGCTGTCTGCAAAGTCCCTAATACTGATCAGACATCACAGCATACATACTCTGATTCGGCAGCACTCCTGGAGGAAATGGAGCCCGCCAATCCACTGGATCATCTTCAGCTAATCTCGTCTATCCACTTGTGGGTGCGCGGCATGAAACGCAGCCCCCGAAGAAGAGGGGGTCAGTACGGAATATGTACTGAGTATGTAAGGCATGAGTACAGAAAACGAAACCATGACTGAGACAGATAGAACAACATACAAATAGCCTATCCAGAATACCAAACACTTATTATTTTTCTTTTCCAGACACGAATCATACTTACTCATCTCGTATGCCAGACGGATTACAGAACGTACAAATTACCCAAATGATGTCATATAGCAAACGGAATACAGAATATACGGAAGGTCAGAATGCTTACTCTCCAACACAAGTCAGGCATATCGGAATCAGATATCATATCACATACGCGGTAACCCCGGGGACATATACCACGCCGGGACAAATACCATATCATACATACGGTAACCTCGGGGACAAATATCACGCCGAGGGACCGGTCACATCCTATCATATACATGATAACCTCGGGGACAGATAACACGCCATGGAACCGGTGAACAATGCCAAGGGATGCGCACGATAACATAGGAACGTGGTCGCCACTCCTACCTTTGGCGCCACAACACATCATATTTCAGAAAATTTGCTCCAATCTCCGTCACACATCATAACATAACCACGATACCCGGGGGCGGACAGATAACACGGCACCCCGAGTCCGGACACATCATACTTCATAATATATCCTTGGTAACCGGGGACGGACATATAACACAGTACCCCGGAACCGGACACATCATACTTTCGGAATTCATATATGGAACCCGGCCCTCAACAGAGGACTCGACGAACCATCCGCACGATACATACCGGCCCGGGACTCGGTGAAGGAAATCATAACATATGCACGAGCAGCATAGTGAGAAACCGAATACACATAATTCAGACTCAATAGATTAATCAAACATATTCTCAGAATATCCATAACAGATTACTTATTACAGAATACTTATGTCAAATTACTTTTATCAGAATATTTCTATCAAAGTACTTATATCGCTTTTACTCAATCAGGATACATATTCCAAATTACTTGTAGCATAATCTCTCATATCAGAACACTTATACCAAATACTCTTATCAGGATATTTGTATCAGAATGTTCAGACCAACATACTTATGTCAGAATACGGATGTCAGATTTGCTTAAGTCAGGATTCACCTATCCAGGCTATTAGTTGCCTATATTAGGGAGAACATACAGATCACAAATAGACTCGGGATCATAGAATGGAATAACCCAAAGTATATATCAATGTCATACCCTACTTAGCTCTAGGACATGCCAAAAGAATGAAAGGGTAAGCCTTACATACCTGTGCCGCGACCAACTGGCTACGCTCATTTGTGCAACTTGTTAGTCTTCATTCAAAAGAATTCATCCATTTATTCAGATCCTTGGTCATATACTTGCCTTAACCTCTCAAACACATCTGCTTATATTCTGTCGGAATTTCGGCAGCATCTCCCCTGTAAATGTACCATCCCCGAGAATACGGCTCGGCCCCAAATCAACAACAACAAATCCGGGAATTTGACCCGGCCACAATATCAACAACAATGACAACAAACATTCTAACAACATCGGCCATTAATGTAAATGCACTTTAACCTCAACAACCTTCTTTCGCAATATGCGACGACATTCCAATTACGTTCAAATCAAGATATATAATCAATCCAAAACCATTCAAACATGATTCCATAACATTTCCAACAATCCACAAAACTTTCCAACACAACCCGACCCAAAACATAAGGCAACCCGAAACCTTCCAAGTCCAAGGGAATATCAACAACACATTTCTTTTCCTCCAAATTCATAAACCACACCAACAATCTATACATTAGCAACATTATTTTCATCAACACAAAGGACCACATTAAAATCACATTAGCCTCCAAATCAACCCACACCATAACAATGTCATTTCCATAAATACAAAAATTACACAAGAATCACATTAAGGTGTCTCCAAAATACTAACTAAAATTTGTTCACTCATAACCACACAAAGAGACCATATTCGGCCACCACACCCATATACAAGCTTCATGATTTTCATTCATTTTCACACACTACAACAACCAAACATGCTAAACAGAGATAGTTCATCACTCCTACACACATACACCTACACAGCCACATCAACATACACACTTCCATGAATTTTTATTCATTTCTACATATTCCAACATGTTCAAAACTCCCATAACATATGAGAAATAAGATTAAACTTTTACCTTTCTTCTTCACTTCACAACTTGCCTAAAGTTGGCCATGGATGAAAACGGATAATCTAACGCTTCCAATAACGCTTCCATGTTAATGAGCACCCTTCAATTAGTAGGTTTGCTTGGAGAATTTTTTTTTTTGATGGCCAAATCTTGGTCTTGTTTTCCATAGCTCTTGGCCGAAAATGGCCCCCTCTTTTTTTTTTTTTTTTTTTTTTTTTTTTTTATTGTTCTTCCCTTAGAAGGTAGCTCATTTATTTATATATATATATATATATATATATATGTATATGTATCCAAGCATGTGAGGGGCACATGCCCCTCTCTAGACTTTTCTTCTCTAGAGTCTTCTTAAAAGAAGACTAATTAATTAATTTAATTTTTTTTCCTTTCCTTTTTCTAGAATTTTCTTCTTCTTTTTCTTTTCTTTTCTTGAATCTTGAATTTTGTCCACATTTCCTATACTCTTCCATCCACCACTCGTTCTTTTTACTTGCTTAGCCCACCTACCCGTGATTTTTTTTTTACTTGCGCGTTTGTGTTGTAACTGTATATCCATGTTTTTTCAGCGTTCCGCTATTCTCGTCCTTAGCACAGAATCCTCGCTCTCCTTACCCTTGCTCACACACCCTCATAGCTACATACTTGTTCTTTTATAGATCTCTCATCTTAGCATTATTACAGACCTAAACATTCTCTTTTCTTGCTTCATACTTCCTTATCCTAGTTACTATCCCTTTATCCCCACTTATTGACATTGGTTCTCGAACCTTTTTCCGGTCCTCCGATCTCTATGTTTCTTCTCTACTCACTCCCCTTTTTTTTCAATATTATTATACCAGAACTTCCAATCTCAACCTATGGTAAAATAATAACATCTTACTTTGCCACACTCGTACCACATACTCTTGCCGTCCCTCGGACTTCAGTACCTTTGTCTTTAATTATTCTTCATTCCCGCCTATTGAAATTAACCCTCGAATCTCACACACTCCTCTTTTATTCCGTATTACCGTACTTTGCCCTCACCCCATGTCTGCATTTAAACCTCTATTCAATAATCTCGTACCTCGTCAGGAATCTCCTCGCAGGGGTTTTCTTGTCTCCTACCCTTTTTTTTCGATATCTTGATTTCCTTACTCCTCATGTACTCACTCACTTCTTTTTCAAATACCGAACTGTTAAGACCTTTTTGTCCTTGACCCATAGTGAAAATAGCGTCTTACTTATAACATTTACACCATTTGTTTTCTCACTACTATTCAGGTTTCGGTGTCCCTTTACTCGATTGAGGTCTCCGTTACCGTAGCATAGGTTATTGGGACACACGTGTCCACTGATATCATCGTATATGGAATAACGTATGCATCCACACCTACACATATAGTTATTATCAATTAACCCACAAAATATTTCCAAACTTTATTCAAGCCTATCCTAATTCCCGAGCTGTGACACCCTTTTTGCCTCTTCACCGAGCTGGTCTGCCTCGTTCTCCGCGTCTTCTTATGGTCTCCAACTACCCCATACACCATAGTCTCAGTCAAGTTACTCTAGTTTTCCATTTGTTCCCTTAAATTTTTATTTTGCAAAATTTTCCCAATTACTTCCCAGGGGGGTCACCCATCCTGAAATTGCTCCCACCTGAGCACGCTTAACCTCGAATCTTTAGTGGAATCCGATGCCTTAATGTTGGTATTTTCGGGTCCACTTTATCGCATGACCTTTACTACATGATTCGGGACTAATCGAGGTCTTACAGATCCCGGGACACCTTCGTGGCACGTCTTTTCTTCCATAATTACCATTTTACCTTTTTCGGTCCTCAGTGCTCACCTTTCGCTTTCGTGTATAACTACTTTTCATTCTGGGTTCCCAGACCCCTGCTGATAACAAATACACCTTCGCTGTCATTATTTTATGGATGGCCCGATATCAGCCCGTTCGAACTTCTTACTCACCGCTTTTACATAGTAGCCTGTGGCAAAATTAATTGTCAACTTTCTGAATCCCCCATCCGACCTTGTTTTTCTTATACCATCCTCCTGTACACTGCAAATACCAATAACACCTTGCGGAACACACAGCTACACCACATTCCGGCCATCCGGGACTGCCAATTTTAGGTAACGGATCAAATACACCAATACTTACCCCTGTGACTTTCCATGTCACCACTCACCTTTTTCGTCGTACGTAAGGCTTACATAAGGAATTTCATTTCCTATAACCTGGCTCTATCGCACGATCTATGACAGAAAGAAGGTCAACAACCCCTAGATGCCCTGTAGCCTCCTGTTTATAAATATGGCGCGCTACACACCATAAACAGGACCCTACCGGACACAACTTTGCAGACAACCCCTAGGACAAAGCTGCTCTGATACCACTTCATCACACCCTAATAAGGTTAGGGTGTGACACTTAAGGCCAACCGCATATACTTTATTTTCAAATAATCCAAAATTCTCTTTATAAATTATTTTGTGATGTGATATAGCTGTGAGCCATGATATTGGGGCATTGTGTATGCTTCCCTTAGCATTGTGTATGCTTCTTGATTATATTGGGGCATTGTGTATGCTTCCCTTAGTATTGTGTATGCTCCTTGATTATATTGGGGCATTGTGTATGCTTCCCTTAGCATTGTGTATGCTGCTTGATGATGTTGGGGCATTGTGTATGCTTCCCTTAGCATTGTGTATGCTTCTTGATGATATTGTGGCATTGTGTATGCTTCCCTTATCATTGTGTATGCTTCCTGACATATTTGGCACATTGTGTATGTTGCCGTGGATTCATAGTGTTGACTAATTCTTTAACTGCCACTTATGACGGTTCGTAATGTAAATTGTGTTGAGATATATAATATATTTGATAAATAGTGGTTTGGACCTTGGTGGCTATTATTTAATGATATATTCATGTGCATAATATCTTTGTGCTTGTTGTGTGTTTGTATTTTCTAACACTTGTTGCAGGGGTATTTGAAGTGGCGGGTCGAGGATCTTACTGGGTTATATTTATGTATAACTCACTCCTTACCTGCATGTCCATGCAGATACTGTCGTTGAGAATGAGGCTGGTAATTGAAGACTTCGTGAGTGGGTTCTGTTGCTGAGGTGAGCCACCGCATTGTTCTTGGAGGCAGCCATTTCGGCTTTATCTAGTTTATTTCTAGTTATTTCTTTTATTTTGGGTTTACATGCCCGACACTCAAACTCATGTAACTCTATTAGATGCTCCATGGTCTTAGCGTGGGATGTGGGCTAGAGATTCTTTTTATCTTAGCGTTGGTTGGTTTTCATAAATCGATTATGGATTTGGTTGGCGACTATTTCACATTTTTTATCATTAATAACGTTGTTGGACCTGCACTTATTTTCTTTTAGTGCTTCTGTAAATGATTAAGAGTATGATATATGGTTCGCCTGGCGGGTGGTGTTTGCTGGGTGCCAATCACGTCTAGCGGGGTATTTTGGGACGTGACACAAACTTAATAAAAGATATCTACACTTGTGAACTAGAGAACATTATACAATAAAATAGTTCCTTCAGCCCTTTTTCTTGCACTAGGGACGCAACCTCGGATTCTTGAATATAACTTTTGCACTCAATATTCTGAATTCTTTCTTTGTGGGTGCGCAAACTTCTTCTTGAAGAGACCTGGATATATATAGCCCTTGATGCCCTACAGGTCGGTGAATACAGAATCCTATACTAGTCAGTCAATGACATGTAATAGGGTTTGTGTAGTATTTGGATTCTTTCCTTGTTGAGTCTGCCTCTAATATGTGTAGAAGTCTTACTAATCCCTGCAAATATGACAAGGAATCTTTCATACTTTACCGCCAAATTCTTTCTATAATTCTGCAAATCCAAGTTGTTGTAGGACTTGTCCTGGAACATGTTCACGAACCTGTTTCATCCACCTGGTTCTTCTGCCTCTGAATCTCTGCACTGTCTGAGAATAGAACATGTTCTTGTACCTGTTTCATCATCCCTTTCTTGTTGATACTCCGAACTTTTCTTGAATCTGATTTTGGTATGGATGATGGAACATGTTGACTGTCACGACCCAACCAGAGAGCCATGACGGGCACCCGGAGCTAACTACCAAGCACCACATGATATACATGTATCTCATAATCATACCTGAGTGGGCCATAATTCTAACCATTAAATGTCATAAACTGTAAGGGACACATGCCCCAGAGATATATACATACATACGTCATCAAACTGTGCCCACGTATACAAGCCGATAAGGGTATCCAAATGATATAACAAAATATGGACCGAGAAGATCACAGAATAACCAACTGTACACATCTGTCTACGAGCCTCTACGTATAGTGAAAAATATAATAAGGACGGGACAAGACCCCACCATACCCATATATACACAAAAGAATCATACCAAAATGAGTTGCAACTCCGAAACAAGTGGAGTGCTCCTATACCAATGCTGAGATGATTGCCTAAGGATCCGTACCATTTCCCTGTCTACCTGCGGGTATGAACGCAGCGTCCACAAACAAAAGGACGTCAGTACGAATAATATACTGAGTATGTAAGGCATGAATAACAATGTAATAAAGATATGAAAGCAACAAGAGATAAGAGAGATAACCTATACATCTGAATGCCTCTTAAGGCAGATAACATCCATGCTTTCCTTTTAAAAAAACATTTTCATACATCATAATACCGTACCAGGCCATATAGGCTCGATGTCATCTGTACCCGACCATAATGAGGCTCGGTGTTATCCGTACCCAACTGCAGTGGTGTGCACAATAGGTGCCGTACCCGGCCGACTATAGCACCGCTCGGTGTGAGAAAATAGCTACATATATATATATAGTTTATAAGATAGAGGGGGTAGTAAAGTTTATAAGTTCTTTCAATAAGAAAAGTTCAAAGGACAAAGCAGGAAAGTAGTGTTGTTTTCAAATAAATTTTTAACAATCCTACTCGGTACTTCCTCACTCCGATATTTCTTCTCATCATGTAGTTATATTTCTAATTTTCTATCTATAGGCTGAAAGATTCGTTGAACAAAAGCAACGGCTAGAAGACATTTGCAGAAAAAGAAAGCTTTATTAAAAGCAACTTTAATAAAGCAGCCACAGTAAATGGACAGATCAGCTAACAAACAAGTAAATAAAGTTTTCTTTTGAAAAAGTTCACGTGACGATGGGGTCTAAAGAGCACCCGGCTGAACTCAAAATATTCTTCAGCATTTTGAAATCCGGAGTTAAAGTCCGCCAGGCGCCTATTAATAGCAACGTTTGTGAAGAAGCAAAGACATCACCAACAAGAGCACCAACCACCTCTCTCTAGAAAACTTTCATATTCCCCTTCTCTTTCAAATGCTCCAATCCTTTGCCCAGTCAAAAACCTGTGTAATATAAACTCCTATTGTAAATTAGTATTAAGTTTTTAGTAACTACCCCCTAGTGTGAAGTAGTTTTTTGGGGTTCCCCGAAAGGGAAACCTCTCTCCTTCTTCAAACCATGTAAGTTTATTTACTATGTTTTCTGTACTAATCTCCCTATTATGTAAATTATTTTATGATTATTATGTTTAAGTAATTACTTCCTTATCATCATGAATTTGTTATTCTTAGTATATGGTTATTCTCTTAACTTCCTAATAACCTCGATGGATTAACCTGTAAATTCCTAGGTTTTAAAGAGGTCGTTTAATGTCCAAATGATAAAGGACGATGTTGGCTGTGGTTACCGGGGTGTGGTTAAAGAAGACTATTATTAAGAACAAAGGTTAAGAGAAAGAGATGAACAGTATAACAAGATTCGTAACTGGACAAAATCCAGATTAAGATAAAAAAAAATAAAAAATTACTGTTCATTAAAAAAAATAAAATTGGGAGATAGATAGAAAATTAGAAATATAACTACATGTTGAGAAGAAATATCGGAGTGAGGAAGTACCGAGTAGGATTGTTAAAAATTTATTTGAAAACAACACTACTTTCCTGCTTTGTCCTTTGAACTTTTCTTATTGAAAGAACTTATAAACTTTACTACCCCCTCTTTAGAAGTAGATCTTCTTATTACTCCAAGAAAAATGTCCAATAAATGAGCCTTAGGTTCCAAAAATCTTCTCGCTCTGATACCAAACTTAGAGGGGGTAGTAAAGTTTATAAGTTCTTTCAATAAGAAAAGTTCAAAGGACAAAGCAGGAAAGCAGTGTTGTTTTCAAATAAATTTTTAACAATCCTACTCGGTACTTCCTCACTCCGATATTTCTTCTCAACATGTAGTTATATTTCTAATTTTCTGTCTATCTACCAAAATTTTCGTTTTTTTTAATGAACAGTAATTTTTTAATTTTTTAATTTTTTTTATCTTAATCTGGACTTTGTCCAGTTACGAATCTTGTTATACTGTTCATCTCTTTCTATTAACATTTGTTCTTAATAGCAGTCTTCTTTAACCACACCCCGGTAACCACATCCAACATTGTCCTTTATCATTTGGACATTAAACGGCCTCTTTAAAACCTAGGAATTTACAGGTTAATCCATCGAGGTTATTAGGAAGTTAAGAGAATAACCATATGCTAAGAATAACAAATTCATGATGTTAAGGAAGTAATTACTTAAACATAATAATCATAAAATAATTTACATAATAGGGAGATTAGTACAGAAAACATAGTAAATAAACTTACATGGTTTGAAGAAGGAGAGAGGTTTCCCTTTCGGGGAACCCCAAAAAACTACTTCACACTAGGGGGTAGTTACTAAAAACTTAATACTAATTTACAATAGGAGTTTTTATTACACAGGTTTTTGACTAGGCAAATGTCACGACTCGACTAGGGGGCCGCGACGAGCACCCGGTGCTATCCCACCCGGGCACCCCTTGACATACTTTCACATAACATCTAGGTGAGCCACATAGTAAAACATACATTTCTATCCATCAATCATACTAGACCCTTTGGACAACAACCTCTTTATATCATCATAGGCATCTATGCCATATCAATGTACATGGGCCGACGAGGCCAACAAAATGGTATACAAAATATAGGCCGACAAGGCCAAACACATCTAACCACCTAAACATGTCTACGAGCCTCTAAGAAGAGTATAACATATCACATAAGCGGGACAGGACCCCCCTATGCCCATAATTATGTACACAAAAGAATAAGTACCCAAAAGCTATGGCTCCGAAGGAAATGGAGTTTTGCTATGTAGTCTCTGAGAATGTATCTATGGATCGAGCCTGTCTCCCTGTGCACCTGCGGGCATGACGCAGCGTCCACAAGCAAAAGGACATCAGTACGAAGAATGTACTGAGTATGTAAAGCATGATCAACAACAATATAGAAGCATAATATACAACATATGAGACAACATAGGATGGGAGATAATAATATCGTCGTCATGGCACTTACTTGCTTTTCCACAAGGACAGCCCAATTCTATTGCGTATCCGTGTACATACACCCATATCCGTACTTATTTACCTTCACATTCATTTTCGTATTCGTATTCATGTTCCCATTCATATTCATATTCCTATCGTCTACATCTCATATACATTGCTTATACATAGCCTTTGCACAACATTTACATATCCTTAGCATATTCGTACTCATATTAATGTCATATATATATATATATATATATATATATATATATATATATATATATATATATATATATATATATATATATATATAGCTTTTGTATAGCGTACCCGACCATAAAGGATCGGTGTTTCATACATACTTGGCCAACCAAGGCTCAAGGTCATACATACCTGGCCCTACCAAGGCTTCAGGGTTATCCGTACCTTCTGCAGAAGTGTGTGCGCGTTACGTAATCATATACATACTCTACACACATTCATATACATACATTCTACCCGGCATCATAAGCTCGGGGTCTTATTATAGCCCTTCATAGGCACACATACATACAATGGCCCGTAGGCATCTTTAACATCATATTATTCTCATCATTATCACTATCTTCGTTGTTATCATTACATCTATCTTATACGCCTACTCGTCATATGAGGAACTTGGTACAACCGTAACGTATTAAGCATCGTGAGCTTACTAGCTCGGAAGATCAAATCATTTGAAGAAATCATAGTCTTATAGAAGGGTTAGATGTTTGGCCAAAGAACCATGCCTTATGAAAGAAGGGTTAGCCTTACATACCTTTCCGATCAACTATTCTATACTTGCACGTCTTCCTCCGAAGTTCACGTTTCTACCTTCATTAAAGTCATACTATCGTTAGAATCGACAACTAGCACACATGGCTAAAGCTAGAGAAAATCGGACAACATCTCCTTTATTTATACAACATTCCTCCATATCGTAATTCAACTCCCAAACGTCAACAATACATTCACAATACCATAACAATGGCCATTAATCATTTACATTAACCACATTATCTAGATTTCTCAATTCACTCCCAATTCACCCATATTCATGGTCATATCACCCGACTTCGTCCATTCATATACAATGCCCATTTTCATGATATTAACATCATTTATAACACATTCATATCACAACACAACAATAATCATGGTTCAATTCAAATTATCTCTCAAAATATCACTATTCATCACTCATGACCCATTTTTCTATACGCATCTAATGTCCAAGCATTTTAACTCTCAAATACCTTAAATAGAATATAAATACCATAAATCTTACCTTAGTTGTTGTAGGAACGAGCCTTGGTCGAAATACTCCACTTGAGCAAAAACCCTAGTTTTCCTTCTATAAGATTTTCTTGACTTGAATGATCTTAATGGGTTTCCTTACACTTGATTCACTTGATTTGTGTTGTTGATGACTAATAATCCTTGAAATCTTGTGGAATAAATGTAGAGAGATGTTTTAGAGAGAAGGGATGAAATGTGGAAATGAAATAATAAACTTGGATCCTTTATTTAATGACTTAAAATCTAGTCTGGAGTGAATAACACAATGGTCGTAAACTTGGTTTATGGTCCGTATTCCAGTTTATGGACCGTCCTTCGTGGTCGTATTTAATCATAACAGAACCAGAAACTCAGGCTGAGACGTTGTGATTTACGGGCCGTAAACCACTTTACGGGCCGTAAACCACTTTACGGTACGTATTTCAGGTCGTATTTAACCATTTGATCATTTGGCAGCAAGTTGAAGTTTTGGAAGCCAAAATACGACATGGCCGTTTACGGGCCATGTACCACTTTACGGTCCGTATTTCATTTTACGTGCAACTGGCCAAAATGCAGATCTGCAACTTTCCACATTTTCAGAACCTATAATTATTCATTATGGAGCATAACCTATCTCTTATTGCAATTGCCTTCGGAATCTTACTTTGGGTCGTCAAATGTTATTTCTTACTCATGAAAATATTGGATACTCGTACTCATCGCGGGTCCATTCACTTGGGCAACAATGGAGGATTTTTCCGAGGTGTAACAGCAAAGGATTGGAGCATTTGAAAGAGAAGGGGAATATGGAAGTTTTCTAGAGAGAGGTGGTTGGTGCTCTTGTTGGTGATGTCTTTGCTTCTTCACGAACGTTGCTATTTATAGGCATCTGGCGGACTTTAACTCCGGATTTCAAAATGCTGAAGAATATTTTGAGTTCAGCCGGGTGCTCTTTGGGCCCCATCGTCACGTGAACTTTTTCAAAAGAAAACTTTATTTACTTGTCTGCTAGCTGATCTGTCCATTTACTGTGGCTGCTTTATTAAAGTTGCTTTTAATAAAGCTTTCTTTTTCTGCAAATGTCTTCTAGCCGTTGCTTTTGTTCAACGAATCTTTCAGCCTTTTGTCTCATCATAACTATTTTCTCCACTGCTTCTGTCTGATTATTTCATACACAGACACACACACACACAGACACAGACACACACACACACACACCAGTCTCATCCATTTTTTTCTGAGATGGAGAACTCTGGGATTGTATTAATTCGAACTTAACTGCTTGTAGTCTTTATTCCAACAGTCTTGCTTGTTCCAAGAGTTTCATTTTTTCTTGGATGAGTGTCTCTTTCTGCTGGTTAAGTCTTCTGACGGTCTCAGTCATAGTAGAGCCGTGATCGCAAAAAATCACCTTGTCTGTGTCTTTTTGTATATTGTACTGAGGGGTTCTATTTGGATTTTGTCTGAGAGCTGGAGAAATATAGTAGTTTGGACCCAACACTCCTCTAGCATAATCTAATGCCTCAGTGAAATCATTAAAGCCTTTAAAAAGAGATTTTCTTATGTCTTTAATAGAATCTAAAACTTCTATCCAGGTCTGAAAAATACCATTAGTTCTACCATGGATTACAACATAAAATTTAAATTTCTTATCTAGATTTTTGTCTGTAAAATACTGACAGAGTGCATTTAGAGTGGCTACGAAATGACTCGCGTCTTTTTTGTTATATGATATCCATAAATTGTCTACTAAACATGTCTGTTGTTTGTCTATTACATATTCTGGTAATACCTTAAAAGTTAAATTAGATGGCGGAAAAAATACTAAATTATTGGTTCCAAAATGTATTCTTTCTATGGCGTTTTTGTCTAATGCAGATGTAGGTCTAAAATGAAGATTACCTAGTACCTTTTGACTGTAAGTGTCTTGGGTTGAGGCTATGCCTTTTCCCTTGTCTGCTGTCTGAGAACTTGATGGTCTCATGCTGTTCAAATAGAAAATCAGTTAGATGTGATTTTTAATCTACTTAATTGGTCTGCTAGATTATTATCTTTTCCTTTTATATGTTCGAATGTTAAATTATAAATTGAAATAGTATCCGTAAAGTTTAACCATCTTCGTCTACTGCTACTTTTATCATTAATTTTTTGATAGAATTTGACTATAGCTTCACAGTCTGTTCTTACCAATATTTCTGGTTTATTTAGTATATATAGTCTAAAACTATTTAAGCCACATATTACAGCTAAAATTTCGGCGTCTATACTACTCATATTTCCTTTTTCTCAGTACTTACCACTTTGATAAGCACATATCTTTTCTTCACTTTTATTGCTATATTTATTTGGTTTTGCCTTTAGTACGGCTCCCCATCCTTCGAAGCTTCCATCTGTTTCTATAATTAAATAGTCTGTTTCTAGGGGCATATTTAAGTCTGGAATTTTTTTTATTTTTTCTTTAATTCTTTGTACTAATTTTGTATTAAAGTGTTTTTGACCATTTGATCCCGTTTTTTAATACAATGGCCCTACTATTTTTCCTAAGTCTTTTATAAAACTTCTAGCATAATTTAATATTCCTAAAATTTTTTGTAATTCTTTAACATTATCTAGTTTATCTGGCATTTCTAAGGCCTTTTTAGCTATGTGAGGTTGCAATTTTATTTTGCCATCTCCTAGTACTACTCCTAAAAAGTCTATATGGTTTTTACATAATTCCATCTTTTTCTTGCTAATTATTATTCCATTTTCTACAAATAATCTAAATACTCTCTGGAGGTGTCCTAAATGTTTTTTCATTTCTTTACTAAATACTAATATATCATCTACATATACTAGGACAAATCTTTTATAGTCTCCAAATATACTATCCATTTTTCTTTGAAAATTGATGGAGCTGTCTTTAATCCAAATGGCATTACTAACCATTCGAAATGTCCTTCAGGACAGGTAAATGCAGTCCATTCTATACTTTCTTCATGCATTCGTACCTGCCAATATCCCGATTTACAATCAAATTTACTAAAGATCTTTTTGCTTTGTATTCTATTTATTAGTTCTGTTTTGTCTGGTAACTTATATCCATTTGTTCTGGTGTTATTATTAAGTCTTTTGTAATTTATTATCATTCTAGCTTTTCCTCTTACTATCTCACTATGATTTCTTACCATAAATGCGGCAAATCTATGTTTAGAAGTAGATCTTCTTATTACTCCTAAATTTAATAATTCTTTTATTTGTACTTTAAAGTCTTCTATATCTTGGTTAGTTGCTTCTATTGAGGCTGTTTTAATTATATATTCTGGATTTATTATGTCTAATTTACATACAATTTTGTTATTTTTCCAATGTTTTAAAGGTTTTTCACCTATAATTTCTATCTCATCTAGTATTCTTATTATATTATCTAAATCTTTTTGGTTTTTTATTACTCCTATCCTTTCTATCCCTGTTTTAAAATTATATAATTCTGTTTCTATGTCTATTAAAGTATAATTTTTTCCTATTAGATTATCGTTGTCTAGTATTTCTTTTTTTTCTAGAATTAAATTCTTTATTTCTCTTTTGCTTTTACAGCATGTATTGTTATCTTGACAATCTTTACAACAACTCTCTTCTTTCTTTTGCAGGTTTATTTGGTCTGGAGTAGAGATCTTCTTATGTCTGATTCTAGTTTTAGTTTTATGAGCTTGTACTGGTGTATGAGTAATATTTTTTAGAAAAATTACTCCATCTCTTGTAAACATGCAACTTCCATTGTTATGTAACATAAAGTCTAACCCGATGATGAAGTCTATATTTATATTCAGGTCTCTTACCCATATTTTATCCATTTTATAACTAGGTTTATAAAATTCTGAACAAGTGTTGATAAAGCTAATGTATGCCTTATGAACATAATGTTTATATATATTATGAGTTCCATCCATTTGCATGGCTGCAACTGGTTTGTCTAGAACTTTTATTAAATTTGGTGGAACTATTCGTTTATTTATTATACATTTAGTACATCCCGAATCTACTAATGCTAATGTTTCTATTTCATAGTCATCTATTTTAATTCTTGCAAGTATATTTATTGTTCCTAATTTTTTATCTTCATTACATACTAGGGCTCTATGGTCTTCTATACTCATTAGTTCCGTTGTTGAATCTTCTGGTATTGTTCTTAGCGGTTGTATATTAGATAAACCTATTTCTTCATCTTCGCTATTTGCTTCTTTTTGTTTTCCTTTTTCTAATTTATATATTCTGGTTTCTAATTCGTTCATTCTAGTTTCTAATGTCATTATTCTTATACTAATAGTAGGGTCTTCTATTTTTTTATGTCTTTCTTCTTTGTGTATATTTGTCTTAAATTATTTCTCTATACACATGATACATCCTTCTATAAAATAATTTTTACATTTTGCTCTTTTATCTCTACTAGGAAACCATTTACAAGAGAAACATGCATTACTATCTAAACCTTTATTTCTTTCGAAATCGTGACTACAGTCTTCTGATATATTTGCTAAATTATCCATTTGAATAGGTTCTAGGTCTAGTTTTTCTAATCCTATCTCATTAATTAATTCTTCTGCTTCTGAGTCTGATGAGTCTGTTTTAATTTTTTCTTCAATATCTACACTTACTATGGAGTATATACTTTCTGTGTCTGACATATATTCATCCACATTTATTAAGGTTTCTTGAAAGTCTTCAATTAGCTGTGAATTTCGTGTCTTATTATTTATTCTTTTTGGACATGTATTTGCTAAGCGTTCTACACTTCCACAAGTAAAACATTCCAGTTTATTTTTATAATTTCTATCTGTTCTGTATTTTTTTATATGTCTATTTCTGTCTAAATAGGGTTTTCTGGCTGATGATTTTCTAAGATAGTATTTCTTTCTATTGTATTGAGGGTAGTTTCTATTATATTGAGTTCGGTATTTCTTATATTTTTATAATTGTCTTTATCGTAACTTTGAGTAGTGTATACCACACTTTTACAAAAATTCATCTCATTTTGTTTTAATTGTTTTTGTATTTGTATATGCGTACATTTTTCTTGTAGTATATCCATTATATGTTGTATTCTATGTCCTATTGACCATTTTAAATTAGGATTTTGTACTACTCCGTCTCTTTTATTCCATCTGTCTTCTATTTCTCTTCCTAGAGCTCCTGGTAGTTTATTAAATAATTACCTTCCTAGTTTTTGGTCAAAAGCGTTTCCACTAATTGTACAATAATAAAAATAATCATTTGAATTTTTTTTAATATGAAACCAGCTACTTATACGTAACTGCTCTAATTTAATTAAAGCATTTATTTGTAGTATTACTAATCCACTATTTGGATCTTCTCCTGTTATTAAAGTATGTATTTTATTAGTAAAATTGTATGGATTTGCTCCCATGGATACTAAGTGCTGAAATTTCATCGGAAAATCTTCCTTATATGCTTCTCATAGAGCTTTAGCTGATTCTCCTAAAAATGTCTCTAAGTATTTATACATAGTTTCAACATCTGTATCATTATAGGTTTTTATATAGTCTGCTACTATTATTCCTTTCCAAAGGTCTATTACTGAATTCCATCTTTGTGGATCATGAGCTGCTATATTTAATAGTTTTCCTTTATTACCTCCTTCTTGGAGAATAATAGGTTCTTCTATAGGCATTCTTTTCCCTGATGGTTTTATATTGTCTATAGGTTCTCCTGCTGTTCTAAAAACTCTTCTTCTAGGTACATTTCCTGTGCTCGTGTCTACTGTGTATTGTTCTCCTGTTGTTCTTTGAAATGGACTAGAACTAGATGCACTAGATTCCATTAATTCTTTTTGGCATATTATTGAGTTTAATTCTCTTTCTTCATCACTATCTTGTATATCTACTAATATTTTATCGAAAGCGTCTGATTTCTTTTGGTGTATATGCTCTACTCTATATCCCCAATTATCGGTTCTAGCTTCACATAATTTAAAGTGACTTATAGTTTCTTCTATTGTTAGATCTCCTACTTACATCCTTTACATCTAAAATTTATATTTTTATTTTCTCTATGAAGTATTTTTGCTTCTTCTATAACTATGTCTACTTCAAAATCTTTTTGTATTAATTCTATGTTCATAAGGATTGACTCAGTAGTTTCATTTTCATCTAGAGTATTTTCTTCTTCTAAGTCTCTTTGTGATGTATAATTATAATTGGTAAATCTTATAGATGTCTCTCCTTTAGAATTAGTGTACATTAGGTGTGACTCTGGTTGTAAAATCTTCTTTCTACTAAAGTCTTCTAATTTCCATTCTAACCCTGCATATTCTTCAAGATTTATTTTTATAGGTTTAATTAAATTTATTCCTCTATTTCCCATTAATTCTACGACATCTTCTACTTTAATTTTAAACTTAGTATTACTATTATTCGTCATTTTTCCTAAAAATCCTATGCACATTAATAAATTATTACCATTACACATTTCTTCGTATCCTTTAGTTTGTATTCCTATTTTTATATGTTTTCCAAATTCTGCTAAATTCATTATAAAGTCTGGACTAATATAAAAAATTCCTCCATTATTTGTCATATCTACCTTTGTTATTCCGATTATTGACTTCTTCATGTCTGACCATCTATCATCGTAGATTACTATTAAGACTTTAGTTCCTAATTTTTTTCTAGTTAATCCCTTTAATCCTATTACTATTAATCCCATATGCATTAGCGTCCTTCCAGTATTTTTTATTTGTCTTAAAGCTCCTGGATTTATTAGATTTATAGTAGTAACTTTAGTTCCTATGGCTGACAATTGCTCTTCTCTATAATGTCTATATAATTGTACTGTTCTTGAAAACTGTCTATGTTGTATAAAGCCTTTGGATTTAATAGTTTTAATTGATTTTGTTGGAAAATCTGTATGTCTCGGTCTACACCTATTACCTCACTTAACTGTTGGTTGTTTTCCTCTGGTGTTCTTCTACTTAAGATTCTTGATAAGAAATTATTACCTATTCTATTATCTGAAAAACTTACTCTTGGTCTTTCTTGCCTTTCTGATCCTCCTTTGTTTCTTGATCTAATTGGAAGAAGGTCCATTTTTGTGCTTTTCTAGTTATTTTGACTTTTTCTTTTTGAGGTGTTATTTCTACCTTTTTTAATTGGTCTATTAATTCTTCAACTTCTTTATTTTTAGAGGTCTCTTCATTTTTCTCCTTTTGTTGTTCACTTAACAACCGAACACGCTCACTTATTAATTCTAACCTTGGTACTATTATTTCGATTTTCTTTATTATTTCTAATATTAATGAAATTTTAGTAATATTTTGTTGTAGTGTTATTTGATCCGATTTAGCGTTAGGTATATAATCTTTATAGTCTGCTGGCAAAGGTATAGACTTTTCTATTAATTTTGTGGCTTCTTCTTGAGGTAAGGTTGGTCTACTCATGAAAGAGTGATTTCTTTTAGTTCTTCTACTGTCTTTTTTAATTCTTTAATATCACTAGTTAAGACTTCTATCTGTTGTGTTATTTTAGAGTCTATTTGGGTTGTCTTTAGTTCTATCTCTTTTGTTTTTTTTGTAATAACTTTAACTAACTTTCTTATTTCTGTCTTTGTAGGTAATTTTTCTATATTAAATTTGTTAACTAGAGTCTGGACTTTCTTTTCTAATTCTAATTCTTATGTTTTTAAGTAATCGAGATTTTGTTCAACTTTTTCGAAAGTTTTCTTTTGCTTAGTCTGGGATGCTTCTACCACCTCTAATATTCTAGTAATGTCTTTATTATTTTCTTGTATTTTTTCACTAAAATTTATGACTAAATCTACTAATGTGTTCAACTGTTTGTCTTCACTATGTAATATATGGTCTCAGTTACTGAAATTACACTTTATAATACTGTGATCTTTTAATGCTCTATATTTATTTTTTGGGTATATTCTTAAGTCTAAGTATTCTATAATTTTTAATGTATCTATTTTTCTAGCTTTATTTATTACCCTAACGTGATCTTTATTTTACAAACTTTCTTCTGGTACTCTATACTAGTTGTAAGTCTTTCTATATCTTCTCTTATACCTTGTAATTCCCACGTTATAGCAGAGATTGTCTCTTCGTTAATCTGACTTTGTAAGAGTCTATTGTTTATTAGTGATGATAATGTTTCTGAATTTATTATTTTTAAATATGCACTTAAGGCTTTTTCTACTTGTCTATATTCTCGTATTTTCTCTATATCTCTATATAAATACTAATGATTGATAGCTATCTGTCTAACAAAGGGTAGTGTTCTCATACAATTAATATGGTCTAAATCGCTTTTGGTTCTTTGAGATCTTTCTAGATTTTATATATCCTAGTAACTTCTATTCTAATCCTGATATTATATCTATTAATTCTTGTAGTCTTAACTGGTTTTCTTTAGTACTACGTAATTTAATATATTCTGGGTATAGGTTATTTAACTCTTGCTTGACTTTTAAATAATTATCTTGCATCTATTAACCTAAAGGTATAAAGTTTAGTTTTTGTTCTAGCTGTCTAATATAGTCTTCAGTTCTAAATATTTCGTCGTTGGTAAAATGAATTTCCCAAAGGAGATTATTTCGAAAACTTAATACTGCTGTATTATTATTCAATTCTTCTCTATAAGCTGTGTCTAAATAGTTAATGTGTTCGGTAAGGAACTTTCTTGAGCTTCTAAGGTTTACTAGTACTTTTCAAGTAATATAGATCATGCGATAGTGGAAACTTATGTGTTTAGCAAAACGGTGTTGTCTAACAGTAGGTACAGGTGCTTGCTTTCTTCTTCTAGCAGAAAAAGGTCGTCTCATATAGTCTTAAATGAGTCTTGGGTTCCAAAAATCTTCTCGCTCTGATACCAAACTTAGAGGGGGTAGTAAAGTTTATAAGTTCTTTTAATAAGAAAAGTTCAAAGGACAAAGCAGGAAAGTAGTGTTGTTTTCAAATAAATTTTAACAATCCTACTCGGTACTTCCTCACTCCGATATTTCTTCTCATCATGTAGTTATATTTCTAATTTTCTGTCTATCTCCCAAAATTTTCATTTTTTTTTAACTTTTTTTATTGAACAGTATTTTTTTTTTATCTTAATCTGGACTTTGTCCAGTTACGAATCTTGTTATACTGTTCATCTCTTTCTCTTAACCTTTGTTCTTAATAACAGTCTTCTTTAACCACACTCCGGTAAATTTAGGAGTAATAAGAAGATCTACTTCTAAACATAGATCTGCCGCATTTATGGTAAGAAATCATAGTGAAATAGTAAGAGGAAATGTTAGAATGGTAATAAATTACAAAAGACTTAATGATAACACCAGAACAAATGGATATAAGTTACCAGACAAAACGGAACTAATAAATAGAATACAAAGTAAAAAGATCTTTAGTAAATTTGATTGTAAATCAGGATATTGGCAGGTACGAATGCATGAAGAAAGTATAGAATGGACTGCATTTAGAAATAGGTTTATCTAATATAGAACCGCTAAGAACAATACCAGAAGATTCAACAGCGGAACTAATGAGTATAGAAGACCATAGAGCCCTAGTATGTAATGAAGATAAAAAATTAGGAACAATAAAAATACTTGCAAGAATTAAAATAGATGACTATGAAATAGAAACATTAGCATTAGTAGATTCGGGATGTACTAAATGTATAATAAATAAACGAATAGTTCCACCAAATTTAATAAAAGTTCTAGACAAACCAGTTGCAGCCATGCAAATGGATGGAACTCATAATATATATAAACATTATGTTCATAAGGCATACATTAGCTTTATCAACACTTGTTCAGAATTTTATAAACCTAGTTATAAAATGGATAAAATATGGTTAAGAGACCTGAATATAAATATAGACTTCGTCATCGGGTTAGACTTTATGTTACATAACAATGGAAGTTGCATGATTACAAGAGATGGAGTATTTTTCTAAAAAATATTACTCATACACCAGTACAAGCTCATATATATATATATATATATATATATATATATATATATATATATATATAAAGCATGCATGAGAGCTCAAAGAAACGTTATGACTCTATCAGAGTGACGTAAGGTCGGTACACCACCGATTACCATTATAGAACTATCATCGTCGTCATATCTCACCTTGAAGGAATCAATGACAATATGATGAGATCAACATCAATAAACAAGATCAATAACCATAAGAAAAGATCATTAATATCATAAGAACATCAAGAAACATAAGCTTCTAACATTTCTAAGAATA
The DNA here is from genome assembly GCF_019175385.1 of Lycium barbarum. Taxonomy (NCBI): domain Eukaryota; kingdom Viridiplantae; phylum Streptophyta; class Magnoliopsida; order Solanales; family Solanaceae; genus Lycium; species Lycium barbarum. The sequence continues at coordinate 45,401,139 of NC_083347.1, read as the reverse complement.
GGGTCACTATGGATATCATTTGTGTAAGTTTGTAACAATAGGATCATGCCATAAGAAAGAAAGAGACAGCCTTAACATACCTCGTCGTCTACTTAACCACTTAACGTCTATCCTCCCGAGCTTGCAAATCTACATTCAAGATGATTCACACTAATATTAAGTCGTTGAAACCCATATAGGGTCAAACTAAACTATTAGGTAAACTAACGAAATTTGGGCAACATTTCCCCTCTATCACCTACTTCTATCAAACTCCAAAACAACTCCCAAAAATTAATAACAACATCAACAATATCATACCCAAGAAATTACATTCAAACTAGACTCAAATCCATCCAAAACTTCTTTTCAAATTCAATCCATAACCATCAACTACAACACAACACTTTATGGTTTTTCTCCATAACTTCTTTCACTTATAAGACTTTTTTAACCTTCAAATCAACTCAACATAAGAAACAAGATGACGAACATACCTTATACTTGAAGAACTTTAGCCACACACAACTTTCCTCAAGGCCAAGTTCACCACAACTCCAAGCAGAAGCAAGAACGACCGCTATCTATGAACTGGTTGGGGATTTTATGGCTTGATCCTCTCTTGAAATAATTTGGAATGTTTGTGGATGTTTGAGAAAGCTTAGAGGGTCATTAGGGATCTATTTTGATGAATAAATGAGGCCCAAGTTGTGGGAAAATCTATTTATAGGCTAGAAAAAAATGTCCACCGACTTTCAATTTCTGGAAAATTCGGGCAAAGTACAGCCAAAATGTACGGGCCGTACTTCAATGTACGTCCAATACTTCCAGCCCGTACTTGGAAGGTCAAAATTTCCAACTTTCTGGAAATTTTGGGTAAAGTACGTCAAAAATGTACAGGACGTACATTTCAAAATGTACAAGACGTACATTTTTGTACGGGCCTTAATTTATCATGTACTTCTAAGAATTGCGATATGTCAGTTGCATTGGAAAGAAGACTCGCTGAACTTGAATTTACATAGGTTATAAATTCCATAACTCCTCATATTATAGGAGATATACCTCTCTCAAGTTGGACCAAAAATCATGTCCAAAATTCTGCCAAGTTTTCCCCAAATTTTCGACAAACTTGATTTCTTCAATTCGCTTGCTCTCCAATCCTTCCATAACTTACTAAACATGAACTTAAACCCTCATAACCATAAGGTAGGCATGTATAATATCATATAATATTGAAGATAGCTCTGGTGTCCCAGACTAGAACAACTAACATCCAACGAATCTCAACATACAAAACTACGAGGTGTAACATCCTTCCCCCCTTAGAAACATCCGTCCTCGAATGTTAGACTCTTAGGGGTATTACAAAAATTTTGGCAGAGTTTCCCCTATAACTGTACCACTACCAATTTGTCACAACAACCCAAAATACACAACGCCATACAGGCCCACAACAAGCAATAACAATAATGGCCTTACACGACCACTAATTATAAGAATGAAACAATACGCACCTGAAGGCAATGGTGTCTATGTCTAGACCTCCTCTGGAAGTGGAAATAAGTGCGGATACCTAGCTCTCATATCTTCATCAGCTTCCCAAATCATCTCCTCCATATTCTTATTCCTCCAAAATACTTTAACTGAAGCTACATCTTTAGTCCTCAACCTTCGAACCTGTCTATCCAGTATAGCAATAGGGACCTCCACATACTATAGTTGCTCGGTGACCTGAACATCATCAATAGGTATGATTTTGGAAGGGTCTCCAATACACTTGCGAAGCATCGATACATGGAAGACCGGATGGACTAACTCTAAGTCTGGTAGTAGGTCTAATTCATAGGCCACCTGGCCCACTCTACGTACAATCCTATAAGGTCCAATGTACCGAGGAATAAGTTTCCCCTTTTTACCAAATCTCATAACACCTTTCATAGGCGACACCTTCAAGAATACCCATTCATCAACTTGGAACTCTAAGTCTCGTCGGTGATTATCTGCATAAGACTTCTGGCGACTCTGAGCTGCCAATAATCGATCTTGAATAAGCTTGAATTTTTCCACTGCATGCTGAATCAGATCTGGCCCTACTAACTTAGGCTCCAGCACTTCGAACCATCCAATAGGTTACCTACACTTCCGCCCATATAAAGCTTCATACGGAGTAATCTGGACACTGGAATGATAACTATTATTGCACGCGAACTCAATAAGTAGCAAGTGATCATCCCAACTACCTCCAAAGTCTATCACACATGCCCGTAACATATCTTCAAGGGTCTGAATAGTACACTCAGCCTGCCCATCTATCTGGGGGTGAAATGCAGTGCTAAGACTTACCTGAGTCCCCAAACCCTTCTAAAATGACTTCCAAAAGTTACTTGTAAACTACGCATCCCTATCGGATATGATGGATACTGGAACACCATGGAGTCGTACTATCTTGTAGATACAAAGCTTCGCATAATCCTCGGCTGAGTAAGTAGTCTTAATAGGCAGAAAATGGGTTGATTTTGTAAGTCTATTAACAATCACCCATGTGGAATCAAACTTACGCTGAGAATGGGGCAAGCCTGTAATGAAATCCATATTTATTGTTTCCCATTTCCACGTCGGAATCTCGATAGCCTGCAATAATCTACCGGGCTTCTAATGCTTGATCTTCACCTCCTGGCAATTAGGATACTGGGCTACGAACTCTTCTATTCATTTCTTCATTCATTCCCACCAGTAGACTTCCTTAATAGTATGATACATCTTTGTCGTCCCTAGATGAACAGAATAACGGGAGTAATGAGCCTCTCCCATAATCTGACGGCGTAGCCCTGCAACATCAGGAACACATAGTCTGCCTCGATATATGAGAACTTTATCTACAGAAATCTCAAATGGTGACTTCTTCTTCTGAGGGACTGTATCTCTATAATGAACTAGCATAGGATCCTCGTACTAGCACTCCTTAACTTCAACTACTAGAGATGAGACTGCCGAATCCTGAATAGTAACCCCTATATTGCCCGAGTCCAATAATCGAACTCTTAGGTTAGCTAACTGCTGAAGTTAACAAACTAACTCCCTTTTCTCCAGCCGAACATAAGATAAGCTACCCATAGATTTGCGGCTAAGAGCATCGGCTGCTACGTTCGCCTTCCTGGGATGATACAAAATGTTGACATCATAATCCTTTAATAGCTCCAACCATCACCTTTGATGCAAATTCAACTCCTTCTGCTTGAAGATATACTGAAGGCTTTTATGGTCCGTGTAGATATCAACATGAACGCCATATAAGTAGTGCCTCCATATCTTCAATGCATGAATCACCGCGGCTAACTCTAGATCATATGTTGGATAGTTTTTCTCGTGCTTCCACAACTGCCTTGAAGCATAAGCTATAACTTTATCGTGCTTCATCAACACACAACCTAACCCAACACTTGAAGTATCATAATAAATGACATAGCCTTCCAATCCACCCGGAAGTGTCAGAACCTAAGCCGAAGTCAATATGTTCTTCAATTCCTGAAAACTATGCTCACAAGCTTCTGTCCACTGGAACTAAGCTAATTTTTGAGTCAGCTTCGTCAGTAGTGCCGAAATGGAAGAAAAACCCTCTACGAACCTCTTGTAATAACCTGCCAAGCCTAGAAAACTATGAACCTCCGTGGGTGTTGTGGGTCTTGGCCAAGTCTTTACGGCTTTAATCTTCTGTGTATCCACCCTAATAACTTCATCTGAAATAATATGCCCCAAAAAATCCACAGAGTTCAACCAGAACCCACATTTAGAGAACTTTACATATAGCTTCCAATCTTGGAGAACTTTAAGAACATCACGTAAATGGTCTGCATGCCCTGTCTCTGATCTAGAGTATACCAGAATATTATCGATAAACACAATTACGAACAGATCTAGGAAAGGCTGAACACGCTATTCATCAAATCCATAAATACTACCAGTGCACTAGTCAACCCAAATGACATTACACGAAACTCAAAGTGTCCGTATCTAGTTCTGAAAGCTGTCTTCAAATTTTGTTTCTCTCTAACCCTCACTTAGTGATACCCTGATCTCAAATCTATCTTCGAGAGCCATTTGGCACCCTGCAGCTGATCAAATAAATCATCAATCCTCAGGAGTGGATACTTATTCTTTATTGTTACCTTATTCAGCTGCCTATAATCAATGGACATCCGTAAGGAGCCATCTTTCTTCCTCATAAATAACACTGGTGCTCCCCACGATGACGTGCTAGGCCTGATAAATCCTTTCTCAAACAAGTCCTTTAACTGCTCCTTCAATTCCCTTAACTCAGCAGTCGCCATTTTATAAGGAGAAATGGATATCAGCTTAGTATCTAGTAATATGTCAATGCCAAAATCAGTCTCCCGCTCTAGTAGGAGACCTGGAAGCTCATCCAGGAATACTTTCGAAAACTAATTAACTACCGAAACAGATTGAAGAGTCGGTGGCTTTGCTTCTGTCACGACCCGACTAGGGGGCCATGACGGGTACCCGGAGTTGGCTACCGAGCACCTCTCATTACACTAGTCGTCATAGTCTTTCTGAACACATATAACTCCAGGGCAATACATGGATATATTTAAGCCCTCACGGCTATAAAAATGATATACAAATATACAATGGAGGATTTATGAGACCATACTACCCACACATACGTATCTACGAGCCTCTACTAGAGTACTAGACATAAGGACAGGACAGGACCCCGTCGTGCCCATATATGTACACAAAATAAATACATCAATAACTGGCACCTCCGGAATAATGGAGTGTTTCTGTAAGCCTGCTGATAACTCCTATGAATCTGGACCACCTCTCTGTCTACCTGTGGGCATGAACACATCGTCCAAAAAGAAAGGACGTGAGTACGAACACTGTACTGAGTATGAAAGGCATAAACAATAATAGTATATCGATCAAATAGGGAGACATCAAGTAAAGAACAACCTGTGACTGAATGGCACTTAAGACTGAATAATGCATGCTAACTTACATCATAAACATCCTCATATCATGTATGCATATACAAACTGCCCGACCATATAGGTACGGTGTGATCATCATTAGCCCCCGTTTAGGCCTCCCGCGTCCGGGGTAAGCATCCCATGCCGCCCACTAGTAGTGTCTGCCCATGCCCTATAGACATGGTGTATATGCCGCCCGCCTTAGCGGTGTCTACCCGGCCATCTAGGCACGGTGTAATCTCTTCATCATGTACTAATCATAATGCATGCATAAGAAATCAAGGACAAGATAAGCTATAACTCTATCAGGGTGACGCAAGGTCGAGAACCCCGATTCCATTATGGAGTAGTCATAATCATCCCGCCTCACCTTGAAGGAACTAACATCATAAGGTGAGTGTAACAACAAGGAATATCATATCATAATCTTTGGAATCTTTAGAGATAGACTCATCATCATCATTTTCGTATTCACAACATGTCTCTCTTTATCTTATGAGAAGCTCTTTATAAACATAGACTCATAGTTTTCGGAATGTAAGAAAGTCATGGAAAGATAAAAGAAGTCGTGTCATAGGAATCATGCCTTAAGAAAAGAAGGGACTAGCCTTACATACCTTGGTGTCGCTCTAACTTATCAATTTAAGCGCTTTCCTCCAATGTTCGCAATTCTACCTTCAAGAGAATTCGTACTAGAATTAGACAATCGGGAACATACTTAAGCTAAAGCTAATGAAAATCGGGCAGCATCTCCTTTGTTTCTAAAACTTTCTCCATATAATATAACAACTCCCAAACGTCAAAAACTCACCCACAATATCATAATCAATAAACTTTATTAAGTTGGCCATTATTCAATTCTCACAATTTCCTCTCAAAGTCATCCATAACCATGGTAGTCACCCAACATCATATTCATTCACATATCATACTTCTCCAACATTCTTAATATTATTTATAACAAGATTATACTCATAAGGTCTCAAGAGTTATGATTCATATCAACTATTATTCAAGAACACCCTCACTTTCACATTTAAGCTCTATATTCTACCTTCTTTCATAATCCAAGTCTTTCAACCCTTCAATACTCCAAATAACATGAAATTATCATAAACTTACCTTTGATTGTGTAAAAATAGGTTTTGTATAGAAATGCTCCACTTGAAGAAAACCCTAGTTCCTCTTCCAAAGAAATTCTTGACTTCTATGAACCCTAAAGAGCTTCCTTATACCTGATTCCCTTGGATTAATGATATTGATCTTTGATTTCCTTTGGATTCTTGAAAATGAAATGTGTGGAATGTTCTAGAGACTTGGAGAGAAGTGGAGAAATGAGAAATTAGAAGTCGGATCATGTATTTATACTTGAAAATTGTGCAGCCCGTCGGGACTTATACGGACCCTTATACGGTCCGTATAACATTGCACGGTCCGTATAAGTGTCCGTACTTCACCATAAGGGAAAACATGATTTCTGTTGGGGGTTATACAGACCCTTATACGGACCGTATAAAGTTATACAGACCGTATAAGTGGTCGTATTACTCCAATTTTCCGAAGTTCATCTCGTCGTTTCGTTTGATCTCCAATCCTTATGGAGCCTTCTTAGCACTTGTTTAACACTTCATTAACAATCTAAGGAGCATTATAGCTCTTCCTCATGATGTTATTAAATCAACATTAGCTCGGTACTTTGCAAACCCTTTTCAAAACACAACTTATACTTTACATTCTTCAACGAACTTTCTTCTCTTGCCTCAAATGCCTTTGGAATCTTAATTAGAACCGTTAAATACCACTTCTTACTTGTAGAAACCTCATACACTTCTTACTCTATGTTAGTCTATCTACCATACGACATGAAATTTTCCGAGGTGTAACAGCTTCTATATCCTAAACCTGTACTAAATGGTAAATACAACCTTTGGCAATCATCTTCCTTACTTTGAGATAGGAAATAAACCTACAACTCGGAGATGCTGTATTACCCTTCCACTCTAGAACTAGTTCTCCTGGAAACTGGAATCAAACCATCTTTGTTCTACAATCAACATTAGCATAACAAGAGGCTAACCAATCCATACCCAAATGACATCAAAGTCTACCATTTCTAACTCAATAAAATCTGCTATAGTATGACGATCACAAATTATAACCACACATTTTCTATATACTCGTCTTGCTTTTACAGGTGTAGACACCTCAAAAGGTTTAATTGACTGGGATTTCGCCCCAAACTGACTAGCAATAAAAGGAGTAACATACAATAATGTAGAACTCGGATCAATCAATGCATATATATCATGAGAAGATATTGATAATATACCTGTAACCACATCAGGTGAAGACTCAAGATCCCATCGGCCAGCCAATGCATAAATGCGGTTATGAGGACCGCTCGTGGTGGATGCTCCCCCTCTGCCTCTACCACGACCTACTGATGTCTGAGAGCCTTGCCCCGGAAGGCATACAGATGATGATGAACCAGCTGCTGATCGTGTAGGCTGAACAATACCTCTTCCACCTCTCGATGGACACTCACGGATAATATGGCCTGGTTGACTACAAGCATAACAAACATCCGAACCCAAGCGGCATTGTACAGTGTGTAACTTACCACATTGAGTACATTGTGGTAAAGGCGGCCTCATCTGGCCTGAATCACCTCTATACTGAGAACGTGAGGCTCTGGAACTCTGACGTGGTCCTGAATAAAAAGAACGATCAAATCTCTGGCCTACAAATCGCGGAGGTGCACTAGCCGCTGAATGGCCTGAATGTCTAGAATACTGCTGCCTCTGACCCCCTCTGAACTTACTAACAACACAGGAAGATCTAGCTCTCTTACTATGACCCCTATCATACTCACGCTTGGCTCTCCGTTGCTGCCTACGCTCTTTAAGATTTTAAGCGTGCGCCTGTATGCGCGAAATATCCATACCTGTCTGGAAAGAGTCTGTCACACAATCATCAATCAAATAGGGTCCCAATCCATTCACAAACCGGTAGACCCGATCATCCATATCAGCTACCATAGCTGAAGCATACCTAGACAATGAGTTAAACCGAAGACTATACTCACGAACACTCATGATCTCCTGTCTAAGGTTCAAGAACTTATCAGCTCGGGCCCTTCGAATCTCTAGCGGCAAATAATGCCAAAGAAAAGCATCTGTAAACTCCTGCCGCATGGGTGGGGGCGCATTAACCCCTCTAGAAGTCATCCAAGTCTCATACCAATGAATGAAAACATCCCGTAATCTATAAGAAGCCAGCCCTACTGACTCGGTGTCTGAAGCATGCATCACCCGCATGTCCTCAACATCCCATCTATAAAGTTCTGTGGGTTCTCATCTGGTTTCGACTCAAAGAATTCGTGAGGGTCTAAATTAATAAAATCTTAAACTCTGGCACTAATATCCCTGTCACCATAACTCGTACCCTGACGCTGGGCCTGAACAGCTACTAACTGGGCCAACAACTGAATAGCCTCTCTCATCTCCTGTCCTGAGGCATCCGGTAGAGGAACCGGGGGTGGTGGAGCTGGAGCTCCTCTATGCAACTGTAACACCTCAGACCTTTAACTTAAGCTTTGACCATGATTCCAGACTTAGAAAATTGGATAAAGAATATGAGAATTGGAAATTTCTCTTCAGCTGTCAGATGGGGATTTACGCCCCAGAATACGGACCATAAATCAGTATACGACCCGTATTTCAAGTCGTAAAGTGACACCCAAAATCACTGTGCATTCTGGAATTTGGCTTGTGAAATTTTATATTGTTAAATACGGACCGTATTTTGAAATACAGCCCGTAAAGTGTGATCGTATTTAAGATGGAAACATAAAGCAGTGATTCTGGTTAAAATATGTTGAATTATTGTCCAGGTTTATGGACTGTAAATTAGTATACGAACCGTATTTTGGTCAGTATTTCCCAACCCGCACCAGAACCTATAAATACTAGCCTTCAGTTATTTTATTTCGTTTTTCATAATTCTAAGCCCTAGAAACGAAGTGTTCTTCTCCCAACAAACCAAAACAACAAGGTAAGTCATTCCAAGCTCTTCTAAATCAATTCTATCATATATACTCTTAATCTAATCATGAAACCATTTTCTTAACATAGGGTTTTCAAGAAAACCCAATTAAAGAGCAAAACCTTGGAACTCTTTTTCCAAGACCAGATTATTATTCAAGTTTGGGAGCAATTCCGGGTATATTAAGCATACTATCTACATGAGGAACATTGTTTAATCATCCTCATACCTCAATAACCATAATTCCCAGTAATCCAGCAAGTTCATGATTTTGCCCTAGTTCTTGATTTTCATAACTTAGGGTTAGAGCTCAGTTTTCTGATTATGTTCATACTTGATTATGCATGCTATGGACCCTAGCTTAATCTAAAAGACTTGTAATTCAATCTACGAGTCTCAGAATGCAGTCTAAGTCATCAGTCATAATAAAGAGTCAGTAGTCAGTTTTACACCTGTTGCTTCATGTTTGATTGGGCCCAAGGTCATGGTTATGATTCATATGCATATGTAATTATTTTGGGCCTGAGGCTATAGCTTTGAGATCTCATTATTTATTGGGCATGAGGACATAGTTACATGATATTTGCACAGGTGGTTTCTATATAGATCAGCTCATGATATGAGTATTCAGTTTTATTATGCTTTATTGTTCATATATCCCCTATCCTTGCTTCAGTTGCTTATCATACTTGTACAATTCAAATGTACTAATGTCCTTATACCTGGGCTTGCATTTCACGATATAGAGTCTGACTTTCAGGAGGATAGAGTAGCCGCTTAGCTTCCAGCACTTTGAGTACATCAGCTAGTTGGTGAGCCCCTCTCATTCAGGGCTTCCCGTCTATTTCCATCTTTCGAGTATTATTTAGTTCATTAGTATTTGAGGCATGTTAAGGTCTTGTCCTGACCTAGTTATTCTTACAGTATTTTGATCATAGAGGTTTCATAGACACAGTCTTTAGTCAGTTATGTTGGGTTTGCCTCACAACATTTATTTCCGCCTCCTCTATTATATTTGAGTTAGAGTATTCTCTTGGTTCATTTTATATCTTGCATGATTTCATGATACAGCCATTAGACTCAGCAACCATGGGTGCGTTCGATCATAGACAATCAGGCACCGAGTGCCGTGTCACGCCCAGGCCATGGTTCAGGGCGTGACAGCAACTCTGGAGAGGGCGGAGTATGAAAGGACCGAGATGGAACCTCATTCTGGGACTCCCTCTCCTCAACCTCTTCCGGTGGTTCCCGTCCAGTTCTCCTACCGGCCACTGACTTGCCCTTCTGGGCCGCCGAAGCTTTTCTTATCATAGGCATCACTGAAATCATAATGTACGGTCAGGATAAAAGAATCCTTATAGTATGGCTCTATCGCACGATCTAAGATGAGAAAGAAAGGGAATCTTCCTAAATGTCCTGCAGCCTCCTGTTTATAAGTGTGGTGTACTGTACACCCATAAACATGACTCTATTAGACTCGGCTCGTAGACATCCCTAGAAGAACTACTCTGATACAACTTTTGTGAAGACCCAACCAGAGAGGCATGACGGGCACTTGAAGCTAACCTACTGAGAACCATATGACATACATGCATCTCATAATCATACCTGAGTGGGCTATAATGCTAACCAATAAATGACATAAACTGTAAGGGACACATGCCCCAGAGATATATACATACATACATTATCACACTGTGCCCACGTATACAAGCCGACAAGGCTATCCAAATGATATAACAAAATATGGACCGAGAAGGTCATAGGACAAGCAACTGTACGCATCTGTCTACAAGCCTCTACATAGAGTGCATAACATAATAAGGACGGGACAGGACCCTGCCATACCCATATGTACACAAAAGAATCATATCAAAATGAGCTGTAACTTTGGAACAAGTGGAGTGCTCCTGTGTGCTCTTGTACCAAAACTGAGATGACTACCTAAGGATCCGCACCGTCTCCCTGTCTACCTGCGGGCATGAACGCAGCTTCCACAAATAAAAGGACGTCAGTACGAATAATGTACTAAGTATGTAAGGCATGAATAACAATGTAATAAAGATGTGAAAGCAACAAGAGATAAGAGAGATAGCCTGTACATCTGAATGCCTCTTAAGGTGAATAACATGCATGCTTTCCTTTTAAAAAAACATTTTCATACATATACATACATCATAATACCATACCTTTCCATATAGGCTCGGTGTCATTCATACCCGATCATAATATGGCTCGGTGTTATCCGTACCCAACTGCAGTAGTGTGAACAATTGGTGCCGTACCCGGCCGACTATAGCGCAGCTCAGTGTGAGAAAATAGCTACATATATATAAAGCATGCATGAGAGCTCAACGAAACGTTATGACTCTATCTGAGTGACATAAGGTCGGTAAACCTCCGATTACCATTATGGAACTATCATCATCGTCATATCTCACCTTGAAGGAATCAATGACCAGAAGATGAGATCAACATCAATAAACAAGATCAATAACCATAAGATAAAGATCATTAATTGTAACGACCCGTTTGGTCATTATCGCATTTCTGACCCTTTTGGTCCCTTTTCGAGCTTTATTAACTTATATTTGACTCGCGGGGACAGTTGGGATTCTTTCCAAGGTCTTTGGATATGATTTGAGTGATTTTGTGAGAAGTTTGGGCTTAAAGCGAAAAAGAGTTGACCCAAGTTGACTTTTGGGTAAACGGACCTTTTTCAAGAATTCGTTGATTCTGAGAGGTCTACATGGTATTTTAGAACTTGTGCTTATATTTGGTTCATTTCCCAATGCACTCGGGTGCATTTTGGGACTTGCGTTAGGAAGTTGATTTGAGGTATCGGGGTTGACTCGGTCAACGAGACCCCTGTTAGGAATTCCAAGTCCACGAATGCCTTCGTAGCGTGTTTTTATATGTGTCTGCATATATGGTATATGAGCAAATGGCCTTGGGTGATAGTCGGGATTTAGAGTTGAGTTTGTGATTTTTGAGAGTTTTCTGGTTCTGGTGCCCCGCTATAGCGGCACCAGTACCGCAACAGCGGCCCAGTGCATTTACGATGGCAGCGGACTGAGAAACCACCACAGCGGGACCGCCGTAGTAGCCCCGATGCCGCAAAAGCGGTGATGACTGAATCTGTGACTTCTAAGTGATTAAAACCCCAACCTCTTGTCATTATTTCATATTCATATCTTAAGGCTTGGGAGGCGATTTTTAGAGGGTTTTGGCTATTCCTTCACAAAGGTAACTATATTGGCCTTAGAATCCTCCATTTTCTTCTATTAATCCTTAATCTAAGGCTAGAGTCCCTAGAGTCAAGAGGAATCAATTTGATTTTTTCATGAAAGTTCATAAAAATGATTTAGAATCTCTAAGTTGTTCATGTTGATAAAAATTGGTTGGGTTATTATATAATTTGATATATCTAGGGTTGTTAATCATGAATCTTCCTTTCTTAGTGATAAATTCTTGAATTAGAAAGTTAGGGTTTATACCCAAAATTGGGAGTTTCACCTAGAATCTGAATTTGAGTATTTCATGAGTTAATATAGCTTCTAATTGATGGGAATTGATCACCTAGAGTATGAATTTCATGTTGAGACCTATAGATTCCTAATTTCATCTCTCTAGTTCATAAAACCCATTTCATAGGTTGGGGATTTGGGTCTTGAATAGGAGTAGGGTTTGTATGATGTTTTTCTTGATTCGGATATGTTTAGACTTCCATTACCTCGAGGCTCAAAGGAAGGAAAAGACTAAGGTTTGATTGTTTGAGGCTTTGCTGTTTGGCTTTCCAGGTAGGTTATGGTTTACCTTATGGTGAGACTTTGATTAGCGAAGCGTATGTTTAGATGATATTGTTGGATAATGCATGTAAGCCTTCGGGTATGAAGTTGGGATAGATATTGTCTTAGGTTGAGCTTTGTTGTATGATTTGAGGGCTAGCCACCCAGTTGTGTTATTGAGTTATTTTGATCCATTTATTATTGGCTTGTTGCCACGTTGAGACATCGGATATTGGTGATTAGAGATATATCATGGATATGATATTGTGGTACTTTACTGATTGATATTGAGATGAGAATAGTGATTCCATTATGGCTTATTATATAGCCTTAGCCTTGATATTACTTGTGTGCCCTGGGAGGTACTGTTGAGAGTTGTGATTCCATTGTGGCTTATTACATACCCTTTTATTGATATTATTAGTGTGCCCATGTGTGGTACTGTTAAGATTGATTTGATTATTGACATTGAACTCATACATTGCATGTATTCTCATCCTTCATGATATACTGTTGATACATTAATGATATATAAGGAAACACTGTTATGAGCTGGGCTCTGTTGGATGAGAGTGATGTGAGGACCGATGTCCGATGTTTATCCTGAAATCGAGGTATGAGTGCTGGTAGTAATTGCTGAGGCCTTTGCCGGAATCGTGAGGATTGGTACATGGACTTCGCGGGTCCCCCATGGGTTGTGCTGCCGAGATGTGATGTTCCATCATCGGAGTACATATGTATTGGTACATATGCATTGCATCCATATTTCATACATTATTGCATTGCATTGTACCTTTGGCTTCTTGTGATGTTCTTGTGATATAGTTGTGATATACGGGTTCGGATTGATTATACCGAGACTTGGCACAGTTAGGCTTAGATGCTATGACATAGGTGATGAATTATTGTGATACTATTATGATGTACTGGTTCAGATTGATTATACTGAGACTTGGCACAATTGGGTTTAGATGCTATAACATAGGAGATGACTTGTTCTGTGGATATGGATTCATGTTGACTTGTACATGTTGGTTTATGTGTATATCTTGCTTTGTTGTCTTTATATACATTAGCTAGTCTTAGTCGGCCTATGATACCTACCAGTACTTGTTGCTTGTACTGACCTGCACTTGCTGCATTCTTTTATGAATGCAGAGTACCAGGTGAGATCGACTTCTACTCCTCGTGGCTGATATTCGAGAATTGCTGATTCGAGTCCTTTAGGGTGAACATGAGGACGTTCGCTGCCCCAAGACTCTTTCTATCATTATGTCTTTATTTCCATTCTGAGACATGATCTTTGAGACTACTTATGTATTATTTTGATTCAGACTTGTAGTATTTAGTTAGATGCTCTTGTATGACCAGACCAGATACTCGGGCAGATTTCATTTACTTTCGCATTTTCTTATTAGATATTCATATGTCAGACTTACGTTACTTTATCTTCTTCTGCTATTTATACTGTGTTGTGAATGTTGGGTTAAGGGTTCGTCTACCGAGGTGGGATAGGTAGGTGCCGCTCGACTTTGTGAAATTAGGTCGTGATAAGTTGGTATCAGAGCCCTAGGTTACCTGATCTATAATACAAGAGCGTGTCTAGTAGTGTCTCGTTTCTCGGTACGATGAGCTCCGTACTTATCTGCGAGAGGCTATAGGACATTTTAGGAAACTTTCAATTCTTTCATTCTCTTATTCACTCAAATTGGTATCTAGTTGATTCCAATTGGTATCTGAACATTCTTATCTTAATCACCCACGGAGGGTGGACACTCATTCCTAAATTCTTACGCGAATGGTTGATCTATGACGTGTTGTGGTATGGTACGAGATGTGTTATTCTGATTCGGACACGTGATCAAGTTCAGTCTCTAGTATGGCCTAAGGATTCGATTGTGTGGAATCGCGATTAGACTCGATTATTGTGTGGAGACGCGATTAGACTCGTTTATTGTGGGATTTCATGAGAAATAGGAAGGATAGTTCAGAAGGTTATAGGGTCTCTATGTTTCAGCGTTGGGTTGCTCGGAAGTGACAAAGTGCATTGATGGCTTAACAATAGTGGGTTGCTCGATGATATAATCGGTTTGGGAAAAACTTTAGCTTCGTGAAGGCCTTATGATGGTGTGCGTGACACTGGTGTACCAATGGTGAGTTGACGATTCAGCAGCGGTAGAGTATTAAACGTTGGTATGTGAGGACAAGTGTAAGTTTGGTAATGACCATCATGTTGGGCAAATGTATTATGGTCACGTGTAACTAAGAAAAGAAGTTGTCAATAAGGACATGAAGGAAGACTTTTGTTGAAAGCATGTATCGAAGTAAGATTTCATAGAATATCTTAGACATGAGTACTTTTCGCGAGATTGGGAAGGAAAAAATTGGTATCTGACATGGTTGTCAGGATAAGGTTGCAATTGATTCGAGGGAGAAATTCATGTTTGGTTGTGAAAGGTAAATGGGGTTTGGCATGACAGGACGGTACCGATGGAGGTGGTTGTCTGAGCTATGGTTATTATGGAGTATTGAATCTAGTGGAAATAATTAGGCATGGTTTGGTAATAGTCGTACTTACAGGTTCACGTGATATCTTGGGAATATAGTACTAAAAGTCATTCTTGATATAAGCTCGTTGATGTTAAAGGACTATTCTGTTATTAAGTGAATGCTATGGGCACATCATTTGATCGGTTAATTTGACTGGGTTGTAGACCTCTGAGGTGCTGGTAATCGACTGCTAGAAATGACTACAATTATGTCACGACCCAAATCGATGAGTCGTGACGGGAGTCTGACCTCTAGCGACCAAGCACCCCTAAATGCATAGATGAAACATACTGCACATCAAAAGCCCATAAATGGCATAAACTAATCTCGTAAGAAGGAACATCGGAACTCTGTACAATCAACATACACATACACAACATGCGAAAGAACAACACAAGCCAGCTAGGCTGCTACATAAACTGTACACAAAAGAATAGAAGCTGACAAGGCTACATCATCTGTCTACTACATACAACTGTCTACAGACCTCTACTGGAATAAAAGCTATAGAAAGGACGGGACAGGGCCCCGTCATACCCATATGTATACATATCTAAAAAGGGGCATACCAAAACTGACTGTAGCTCCGGATCGAATGGAGCGTACTGACCATTGCTAGATCTAGAGGTCTTACTGAGCTGGACCACCTGTCTGTCTCCCTGTACCTGCGGGCATGAACGTAGCTCCCCGAGCAACAGAGAGTCAGTACAGATAATGTACCGAGTATGTAAGGTATAAGAACAACAACATATATATATATATATATATACATGAGAATCATGGATAAGATTTGAGCTTATAAAATGAAATGACTGACTGCATGTACTTGTATGAACTAGTATCTGTCTAATCTGCGTAGCTGACAATGCCTCTGTGGGCACATAATATGCATGCTCATACCTATCAATGATGGTCGTGCATCTATATGAGTGCGTATATAACGCCTGATGTATGTGCGTATATAACGCCTGTAAGCCTCTATGGCATCTCGTCATATCATATTAGCTCCTCTGTGGCCATAACCAATATCATCATCGTAGTAGTATTGCATATATAACTCCTGTATTTCTTCTCATACTTTACATATATCTAATATTCGTGTATATAACGCCTGATATGTGTGCGTATAAAACACCTTCTAGTCACGGGTCAATGTACATAAATATATAATGAATGCAATGCATGACTAAGCTATATGCACAGAACTGGCTACAGAAGACTGGACCCATGAATAGAAGAATCACTCATGAATGGGGTACATGAACATCATAGACTGAAGTACTTCTAACGCTTCTAAGAGTAGAGTAATATGGAAGCTCGCTTACTCGCTTGTTGGATCATATCACAGAATCATGCCAAAAGAAGAAAGGAATGACCTTAACATACCTTGGAGTATCTCCAATCTCCCAACCTCTACCTCTTGAACTTGTAAATCTACAATTAAGACAACATAGGCCTTTATTAGACTATTTACTTCGCCTACTAATCATCCTCAAATGCGTATAAAGCTCAACGAACTATAGACAATAATTTCCTTTGTAAGCTTACAACTCTCCAACTTCTCATTCGATCCCACATCAACTACCATATTGACATCAAGAATGCCAACACGTATATATACATAAATATATTCAAATCCATTCCTAATCATCTCTTGAAATAACCCTAAGTCACTATTTTGTCTTTCATCTACTTACCACTTCCACAACTATCCCCTCTTTACTTAGAATCCCTAAAACTCTTGATACTCAACTTAAATATAAGGGTCGAAATCATTTACATACCTTGAGGGGTCAAGAATCCCAAGAATCACTTTAACTTCAACTCCCTATGCTTCATAATCTTGGAGAAACCCTAGAAGCAACCTTCTTCTTCACAAGCTCGGGTTTTGCGGGGCTCGGATCTTATCCAATCTCCACTAATATGATATAAATGTTGGGAGAGCAAAATATTAGGGTTTTCTAATTTGGAGAGAAGGAAAAATATGAAAAAGGGTCGTGGACCACATATTTATACTTGGAAGACAAAAGGCTACAGCGGTCCGGTTCGACGAGCGGGTCGACGGCCTATCGACATGTCGAAGGTCTGTCGACTTGCCCCATCGACCTGCGCCTGCAGATGCATGGCCGCAGGACGATCCGTCGACGATGACTGGTGTCCTGCAGATTATTCTGGTTCAGTTCAGATCGCGTCGATTCGATTCGTTCAACTTTTAACTCTATAAATTACCAGGAATATTTGCTGGTATCCGCGTACACGGGGTAAGACTTTTTCTACCTCCACACTCAGGCTCAGGTCTCTATTCCAAGGGCATACCCGACTAGGAAACCATGGGTTCTACCACTACGAACACGAGGGGTGTAACAAATTATGGGTGAATACGATGAGTTAATGACTTGTGGAGTTACCGGTTGTTACACTTAGATTTAAGGAGAAGCATTGATATTGTTGTGGTTCGTTCAGTTTAGAGGGATAATTAGTTTAGAGGATCAAGTGGATTTGAGTGTTTGTTGGTTGATAGTGATAAAAGTGATTTGAAATGAAATACGTGATCTGAAGGATTACAATGAGGCATCTTGCTCTCGAGTTGAGGAGATTAAGGTTCGTAAGACTTGAGATGAGGTAATATGGGCACTTGAGTCGTGTTTGGATTACGGGGGCATTATATCATGACATACGGTAAAAGGGTGACTGATGAGGTTGACTGGTGTCTTCGAGGTTAAGGGCAGAAAGAAATCGTGGAAACAAGAGTTAGTGATGTGTGAGCTTGGTTGCGATTGTACAGTGTAGAGTGGGTTGAGAGTGTATGGGTGAGTTGGTATGCTCGGTTATGTCACAAACTAATAGAGGTCAGTAGTAGACTAAGGTTGGGAACCTTGTATTCATTGTGTAAAATTGGATAGATCCCTCTACTAGTGGTGTTATTACTCGGCTTATGTGATTGAATAAAAAGGGATTGGCGTGCAAGTGGTTAGAGGTGTTCAGATTCGATGATTGAGGTAAGAGGTGATTCTTCGAGGACTAGCAATGTTAAGGATTTTGAGTGAGGGGTTAGTAAACAAGGATGCTTAAAATGGTAGATCGATGATGGGTTAGCTGAGTTAATTTCGGGATAACATTTTGGAGATTGAGTAAGACATTTCGAAAGGACGATTCAGTTGGATACATGAGGTTATTGGTAAGACTGTTACGTGATATGCTGGATTTAGAGAGTGTTCAATTTAGAGTTGTAAGCGTTAAGAAAACTCTAATGTGCAGAGTGTGTGGTATGATCCTATCTCCAGGATTGATTTGGCTAGCTTTCAAACTTATGATTATGCGGTATTCGATTGAGTGGATTCGTGGATTGATTACAGTATTGATGATTGTGAATTAATTAGAAATTGGGAAATTGACGAGTCGATAAAAGGTATAGTTGATCAAGAGTCAGCAAGAATGAGGTACATCTTGGGATTACTTGATTCTATTTAGATTGTTGCGTGAGCTTAAGGAAGAAAGTCTATAGAAAATGGACTAAGTGATATGAGGAAAATTGCGTGAGGTTTAGAGCGGTAGTGGTAATATTTGATACTTTCGGAATTGTTATGGGCATATTGAGGTGTTACAACAAGTTATTATATGGTTAAGGGGTGTTATATGAGGCTACAGGTTGCGTCGAAAAGTTTGGGGTTTTATTGGATTTGCATATCGGGTAAAGGTTGAGAAACATGAAGATTGAAATCATAAGGTATAATTCTTCAGTACTAAGTTGATAACTTGGATAGGACTCAACTTGTGGAGTCGAGGGTGATAGACATGATTAGTTATGCGTTAGGAAAAGATTAGAATTGGCCGCCACAAATATGCTATAGGACTGTGATTGGTTTCGGAAAGTCGGAGTCGGTTTAAAGGACTATTGGTGATATTCGAGAGTTGTGCATTCATTCAGGGTCAGCATTGTTCGAATTAAGCCTAATGGTTTATGGTTATACTTCTAGGAAGATACTTAAGGATTCGATGCGTTTCGACTCAAATTTGAGGTATGACAAGTTTACCGAGCTTTGTCGGGGCTTTCTAGTAAATTTGATGATATTTTTTTAGAACCGTTACTTAGACAAAATAATGGTTTACGATGAGTTTAGTACAAATTTGAAGAGGAGCTATTATGCGAGAGGTCATTATAGTGATCAGTTAGGTTTCGACGGACTTTGCTCAGTGAGAGTAAGTCATGGTATCAGATTTGTGGTGTGTGTGTTCAGGTGTTCTAAGAAATTGATGTGCAGAAAATGGCTTTAGCAAGTGCGAAAGAAAGGTTAATGGAATCAGAATATCTTCCCGGTTCAGAATGGGCTATGGTTGGTGGCCATGTTTCAAAGGATTGCGTTGGTTTGGGAAAGTGTTCGTGGGGCCTATTGATCTCGTTCAGAGTTGCGATTTATCAAATCAGAGGATTCGAGCAAAAGCAATTCAGTTATTCGAGGATTAGTTGCGAGGGAAATTGAATACGGAGATATGAAAATTGGAGCTTGAGCTACGTTTAGAGAGTTGTGACTGGTAAAGTGATCGATCAGGTATTTCTAAATGTTACACCTATAACAATTCGCATTTCGCGAGCGGGGTTAGCGCTCGGAAAGCTACTTAGAACTTGTTGGTGCTCTTTCCGACTTTGTTTTAAAAGAGTAGCCACCTAATTCTTAGGAAATTAGGAAAACCAATTTTGAAGGGTTTATTCATACACCGTGAAAAATCCTTCGTAATCCAAAGTTCTAGGTAAGGGTTCTGATGATCCCCTAGGGAAGGTGTTAGGCACCCTAGTATTAAGGATCCGTACTATATGGTTGACCTTCGAATTCCAATGTATGAGTATTTGCATGAACTGTTTATTTCGTGTTTATTCCCGCATTTATAAAAGGTTATCATTGCTTGCATGTTATTTGGATTTTCAAAAAAATTGAATATATCCCCTCTATATATAGGGTATTTTAGGTTCGGATTTATTATATCCGGGTTAGAATAGGCCCCCTTTATGTATAAGGATAGTATACTTTGTTTATGATAAATGCTTTTGGTTTTATATTTGTATATACAAGTATATAAGTCCCTTTTTCAGTTCATGCTTAATCCCACAACTTGTCTCGAGTCAACTCATATAATACGTTGGAACGCCTTAGTCCAAAACGTTTTTCACAAATGTGTTACATCTATTTTTTTTTTTGGAATATTCCGGTTTATAGAAAATGATTTTTGTTTTGACTTGTGAGTTTCTATATATTAAAAGAAACAGAATTTTTTGTTTTAAAACTGAACTTGGGCCAAAAACATGTCTTTTATCAAAGTGGTATTTTAGTGGGCTTAGCCAAAATTCTTGTTACACTTTTTTCTAAAGAAAAAGGAGAGGTCAATGGGACTTGGCCCAAAAATCTTTGTTTTCTGTTGGGCGTGGCCCAAAAAATTACTCGCTTGTTCAGATCTGGCTTTTAACCAAGAAAAACATTTCCTTTTTTCAGTCCAAAACCATTGTTATTTATGAAAAGAAAAATCTTGATCCCTCATTTGCAAAAAAACAGGTTTGCATATTTTTTTTGAGTAGTTTGTTAACACTTGGATATGCGAAATCATTTACCCTTAATTAAACTTATATTATAAAAAAAAGAATCATTTTTTATCACCGAGTTTTAAAATCGTTATATTTAATCCGGGTTTTGAAAATCATTTGGGCACCTAAAGTCTATTAAACGGCATAGGCACTGTTGTCCTAAGACAGCTAGTTCAAACAATAAGGATTCCAATAAATTATGAGGTTTTTACAAGTTCTTACAAATACAAATACACCAAATTTTCAAATAAAAGAGGGCATGAATGAATAAAAACAGAAAAAACAAAGGGCAGGCTAGGGACGTACCAAGCCCCTAGTTGGCCATTTTCACCCATGGCTGGGCCTTCTACGCATTTAATATATATATATATATATATATATATATATATATATATATATATATTAGCTTCCATTTCTTCACTGGGCTCGATCATGACTCAAAAGAATTTCTTGTTGGGCCTTGGCCCAACAGGTTGGTACGTGACTTGGCCCAAATGGACATGCAGTGGTGGAGGAGAAAAGAAACAAAGGACCCGGGTTAGTTTATATTTACTGAACTTATCACATGTATAACTATGCGCGCGCGCACACACACACACAGATATATATATATATATATATATCAAATTTACAAGTTATACAATTAAGGTATTCGATTACATGCTATTGGGCTTCACTGGTAGAGATTTAGACAGTACAAAGGGGAAAGCCATCACCATCCGTATTCCCGACGCCGCACAAGATCCAAGGGGTTTCATGAACCCCAGGTATGGCAAGACATCGGGGGAAGGCTAAGACCAGGCCCCCAAATCACATCAGCTTCCCAAACTAGTATAGGCATAGGATAAATCAGAATCCCATTAATCACACACAAGTATGGCATGGATCAACATATGTGGATATAATGTAATTACAAACAATACTGGAACGAGCAGGTATAATGTGAACACAAGCATCCCAAAGACACATGGATATAGAGTAATCAAAACAAACTGCAGTATGTAGGCATAAGGTGAATAATGGCGAAAACCAAACTCATTGTCATAAAAATGGAACCAAAACAGAGACTGCAATATGTAAATACAAGATAAATAGAAACAGCACCAAAGCACCCAATCATGAGATGAACCAAAACAGAGTCACCCTTTTTCTCTTACTTTTGGGTCTCAATGAAATCTGGTCCACTCTTAATTGAATCTGAATGGGGCTAGGCCCATCTATCTTCTAAATGAAGCTAAGTTAAAAGATTAATGCTTAATGGGATTCCTATCCCCTTTTTTCTCATTTAATGTACACTCTTAAGCACTTAAGTGATCTGGCATACCCATGATATACCTTGGATATACATATTTGATATGTATACCACATGTATATTATGTATATACAGCCTGCTACACTACTTATTTTACCCTTCTCATGTATATGGTCGATGTATAGTGTTACACCTCGGAAATTTCCCCGTGAACGTATAGCAAAAAGTTGTAGAATTTCATTTTGGCTAGTGGGACGCAAAATGAAATACGGACCGTAAAGTGGTATACGACCCGTATATTGGCATGTCGTATTTCAACTCGCAAAATTTCAACTTTCTGTCAAATGCTTTAAATGGTTAAATACGACTTGGAATACGGACCGTAAATCGAAATACGGCCCGTAAACTGAGTCGTAAATTGCCATGATCTACAACATGCCTTTTTGTTTCTGATATGCTTAAATACGGTCGTGAAGGACGGACCGTAAACCAGTATACGACCCGTAAAGTGGGTTTACGACCACTGTGCACTTCAGTCACTGTTCATTCCGGAATAGATTTTAAGTCATTAAAAAGAGACCCAAGCTCATTCAAATCATTTCATATTCATGATATTTCTCTCTAGAAACCTCTAGAATACTCTCAACTCTTCAACTAAAAGAATTCAAAGGGAATTAGTGATCAACTACATGAAACCCACGAAATCAAGTGTAAGAATCACACTAAAGTTCATCTTTCTCAAGAAAACCCAAAAGGAGTGAAGTAGGGTTTTGTTGCTAGAGGAGTAAATCCATTCAAAGCTTGTTCAACCATCATATAAGGTAAGTTTCATGACCATTTCATGTTGTTTAAGGTATTGGAAGGTTAAGATACCCGAATTGTAGAAAAGCATAGCAAATGGGTCATAAATGAGTGAATAGTGCCATGAGTGAATGGTAGTTGAATTGAATCATGAATGTTGGTATGTTGTGAGTATGAATACGTTATAAATGACATGTAGACCATGAGATAAGTGTGATACATGAGAAATACGATAGCGAACCCACAACCATAATTGTGGGAAAAATGAAGAGAAATGGTGGATCATGGTCATTGTATATGAATGATTATTGTTGATTGCTATATTGTAATTGTTGTTGTGGGTGTTGGAAGTTGATATGAAATATGGGAAAAGTAGTATAAACAAAGGAAGTGCTGCCCAATTGTCTCTAGAAATAGTAGTGCGTTCTTATAGTTGATTAACTAACGTTGGTGCGAATTCTCTCTTGAAGGTAGAGACGTAATATCGAGGGAGCACAAGTGAACGATAGCTTATTTAAACGTCGAAGGTATATGAGGCTATTCCTTTCTTTCTATGGCATGAATCCTTTAGCATGACTCTCTTTCTTATCCATGAATCTCTTAAGTTCCGGAAGAGATGAGTCTATGTCCATAATTAGCTACACAAGGTAATGAGTACAGTATAGAAATTCTAATACATATGATGTGATGCCCCTATGATGTTAATGATGCTATTTATTGCTTACACTCACCTTATATGCTCATTCCTTCAAGGTGAGGCAGGATGTCGATGATTGCTCCATAATGAAATCGGAGGATCACGACCTTACGTCACCCCGATAAAGTATAGTTGATCTTGAGCCTTATGCATGTACTATGGTAAGATAAGCATACCGTGATGAGCATATTATGATGATGATGATATAACACTACGCCTAGTTGGCCAGGCAGTCACCGCTAAGGCGGGCAGCTACACGTATACACCATGGCCAGATGGCTTGGGCAGGCACCACTAGTGGGCGACATGAGATGATACCCCGGACGCGGGAGGCCTGGACGCAGGCTAATGTTATTGATTATCACACCGATCCGATATGGACGGGCAGCTTATACATTATGCATATATGATATGATGATGAGTATGAGTAAGATAGCATGCATAGTACCTTTTATATTTATCAATCAGATCTAGATGTTCCATATTGATATTCCCTTTATACCATTGTCTTCTTTCATTGTTTATGCCTCTCATACTCAGTACAATGTTCGTACTGACGTCCGTTTTTTTTGGACGCTGTGTTCATGCCCACAGGTAGACAGGGAGGAGAGCTCGATCCAGATCCGTAGTAGCTGTCAGCTGATTGAAAGCACTCCCTTGTCCCAGAGGTGCTTGATTATTCTTTTGTGTATATAGTCATGTATATGTATTTTTGGGCATGACGGGGTCTTGTCCCGTCCTTATGTTTAGCACTCCAGTAGAGGCTCGTAGATGCGCAGTGTGGGTTAGATGGTCTCACGAGATGCTATTATATGTATATATTATTTTGATGGCCGAAAGGAAAATGTATATAAAGTATTTATGTTCCCATATAAAATATGATTTTCCTACAATTTGAGTATAAAGCTGATAAAAGAGCATTAAATGAGTAAGATGAGTAGTAGAACGAGTGGTGCCCGGTGGCTAGCCCCGGGTACCCGTCACGACCCCTAGCTGGGTCGTGACATATAGCATCTTAGGACATCGATTCAGCTTTCAACTGATTCTAAATTTTAGACTGGTTTTAATCCTTAATCCTCTTTTCAGGCAGTGTTCCAACCTAGACTAAGGCCAACTTAAACTCCATTTATTCAGATATTCAACACTAAAAGCAAGCCAATAATAATCAAGCCTCCATATGGGCCCAATTGAGCCATCACAAGGTTCTGAAAGCCTCTTAATAATAATACCCAATAAGACCCCATGTCACTTAGTCAAAAACCAAACACCATAATATCCAACATTTGAAACAGCATTGCTGAGTACAAAGATCACACTAATTAACAGGCTTAACCAAATGAAGACAGATCACAGATGACCATTTGCATGCTAACCACTCAACTGATAGACTAGAGGTGTGCAAGAGGGTGATGAACCAATAAACCAAGACACAAAAAGTATAAAACTCAGCAGTTTAGGTAGCATAGAGTTAATCTCCAGGGCACAAGACTTGTCAGATTTGAATAGACAAACATAATAGAGGGATGTCCCTTTGCACTTCAAACCTTTCAAACAAAATAGGCAATGAGGTATACAAACAAGGTATAATGCCTTTCAAGCTATAGTTTTAAAGAAAGTGAAATTTGTGTCTTTTTTAGCTTTAGCAGAGTATTAAAAAAAAAGAGGGAAACACAAAGAACTCTAAGCAGATCATATGATTTTAGTGATTTAGTGTTTCATTTCAATACAAGAATTAATACCAAGACTTTAGCCTAACTAAATCCCTCACTGTTTCCAGAAATCAACAACCTCAAAATGCACATACCTCTTTTAATTATAACAACCTATTTGAGCAGTAACAATTTCATTTTTTTTATTCCTTCCCTTTGGTCTGATGATAGGAGTGAAAGATCAAGGGTGTATATATGGTAAAACACATATCCCATAGACCATTAAGGCATGCCATGACACCTTTTAGTGGAGGAAAGATACTATGAGCCAAGTTATACTTAGCCCTTCTCAATCCTCTCCTGAAGGTGCCTTTAAAAGGCTTCCTCAGGTCAAGTGACTCATATTTTGTCCACATACACTTATGGCCTTGTCATTTCATCATTAAACCAATTCCAAACCTTAACCAGTGATGACGTGGTTAGTATTTTTAATCAACATAACCTAGACTTCTAATCTTGAAGTTGCTTTTAACCTATTATGATCATGACAGAGTTAAAAGAAAAACATATACATCCATTTTTTAAAGGTTGATTTTAAGATGGCACAGATCAGGAAAGGACCACAATAACATATTTCATCCTCAAAGAAGACCAAACATCACCATCAACCTCATCTTAACTACGGTCACTACATTTTTAACATTTCTAGACATCACTTTATAAAAGAAACACCAAACAGCTGACATGAAGAGGGGCCTAGACAAACTCACATCAAACTTCTTTTCCCTGTTCCTTCTTTACCTCTTTTAGCCATAAAATCTTAGGTGATTAGTCCTGGAGCGATACTGTCACGATCCAACCCCGTAGGCCGTGACTAGTACCCGATCTGGGCACCCAAACACATATATCCAATGCTATCTCAATTGTTATCAAACGCATTCAAGTATAAAGCAGAAGCCGTCAAGGCTATATTTCGAATTTAGATAATTGCCCGTAAAATTTTGGCAGAGTTTCCTTTGTTTTACAGACTATCCAAAATAACCCTGCGCACAGAAAATACCAACAAAGGCCACACCGGCCAACAAAGCAACATATAACCATATGCGGACCGGCCGCCGCGGTGAATGGGATCGCCCCA
The DNA here is from genome assembly GCF_019175385.1 of Lycium barbarum. NCBI lineage: Eukaryota > Viridiplantae > Streptophyta > Magnoliopsida > Solanales > Solanaceae > Lycium > Lycium barbarum. The sequence continues at coordinate 45,374,672 of NC_083347.1, read as the reverse complement.
AACACAACATATACACACATCCGTACGGAAAGACCCTAACCCACAAACATATCTACAGGCCTCTAACAGACATACAGAGTCATATGACGGGACAGGGCCCCGCCGTACCCAGAATTACCATACGTACAGAATGTACAGATGTCAGAAGATATATACCAAAAGTACACGCTCCGGATCAAAGGAGCTCTCCAAAATAGCAGAATCTGAGCCCTAGACTGGCGGCGTGTCTCCAGGTGCGTCCGTACCTGCGGGCATGTAACGCAGCCCTCGAAGAACCGGGGGTCAGTACGAAAAATGTACCGAGTATGTAAAGCGGAAACATAACAAACATAATCATATTCTGAGTCAGAAGCACAGAAGTATAGCAAACGGAATCGTAATCCAACGAACAGACAGAGATATACCGGACAGAGTCGTAGTTCAGACAGACAGACGGAAGGATACCGGACAGAATCATAGTCCAGACGGACGGATAAAATCATAATCCATACGGACAGACAGAATCAGAATCCAATCAGACAGACAGAATCATAATAGGGCACAAGAACGTGGTCGCCACTCCTGCCTTTGGCGCCACAACATATCACATTTAAGAAGATTTCATATCTTCGAACATCTCCGCCACATAACACATCATATCATAACCACGGTAACCCCGGGGAAAAATCACACGCCGGGAAACCGGACACATCATACTTCGTAACATATTCACGGTAGCCAGGGACGGACATATACCACAGTACCCCGGAACCGGACACATCATACTTCAGAATTCATACATGGGACCCGGCCCCCGACAAGGGACTCGGCGGCCCATCCGCACGATATAAACCGGCCCGAGATCCGGTGAAAGGAATCATAGCACATGCACGAACTGATTAATGAGAAACCATATACATACGGGTCATTATACAGATCCAATCAAACTGCAGTAGGCCAAATGGCGAGTCAAATCAGGGTATTCGGATAGCGTTCATAATATGCGCCTATATCCTGCTTGGGAAGGCACGACGGATTATTACCAGAATCAACTTTTCAGATGTCAAAGCCATTTTGTAAAATTTATATAAAAAATAGTCATATCATGATCAGAATAATAGTCCAGATGTTGCCTGTGAGAAACGGACAGAAATAGGGCAATTTAGGTCATATAAAGAGTGTCGGGGCCTTGTGGGCCACCTCGGACCAACTTGAGGCGACATACGTAAATTATTGATAATAGACCTTAAGAGGTCATCCATAATCATTTGGGAGTATTCCGACTTCGTTTAGGAAGGTTTCATTCAAAAGTTCACTTTAGGGACAAATTATAAGAAAAGTGGTTCAGTCTCGCTGAAGGAATTGGAGCGGGTTTCCATCTCAGATTCCGGGGAACGAAGTCGTATTTAAGGCTCGCGGCCGAGCCTATTATGTTCAGAACATACCTAAGAAGGAAGGGGTAGGCTTTACATACATTGGTTGCGTCCTACGCTCGTCCAAACTCGATTCCTGTTTCGCTCAAAAACTGCAAATGGTCACATTTACCAGTTACTATTCATGAGACTTAACATTTCTAACCTTAACCAATACTTGTCTATAAGAATTTGGGCAGCACCTCCCCTATACATATAGCCTCCCCGAGATTCAACTCGGCTCCAAACAACCAACAACAACCCAACAACAATATCAACAACATCAACAATTATCATAATTCATAATATACACAATTAGTCTACTTTACGACGTAATACAATAATCCTCATTTCGACTTCACGCTCCTAAATCAATACCAACATTCTCTCATTTATTCTAATCAAAGTCATTACAATACCATTCGGAATCATATCATACCATTTTCACAAGATATACACAGGGTATACACCATATACAAGTTTCCTACCAAAAGCATAATTCGCTCACAACTTCCAATCTTTTAGCAAACATGTTCATGATATACTTCTATCTTTCAACTTCGTCAATGCCAACCATAATTTGCCTCTTACTACTTTCATTCCCACATTTACATAAGTTACAATAAACTTGCATAATTTCCTACAACAACTTAACAACTATTCTTCCATGACAACAAGAACCATTATTCTTTCATTCACTTCACAATAACACAATTAACATACTAGAGAAATTTAGTTCGTCTTCCTTCATTAACATGGTACCACACGGCCATATTCTATATTTTTCCAACTTCCACCAATTCATTAAACTTTCATTTCCAATACAATTTCTACCATAACCATAACTAGATTTCATCATGAATTCAAGTCATCATGAATATGCAACACATGCATACATACGGCCAATATACATACACACCCAACACACAAAATTTTCATGCTTTTCATTCATATCCACACACTACATCATACAAGCATCTTCCATAACATAACAAGGCATGAAATCCTTACCTTTTCCAAGACTTTCCACTTGCCACTAGAGTTGTCCTCTTGCCAAGATAATTGTATCACTTTGTAGAGAATCTTGAGCTTAGTAGTAATTTCCAAAGAAGTTGGATTTTTGAACCAAGAATTTAGCTCCAAGAATTTTTTCTTTCTCCTTTCTCTTTTTTCTCCTCTCTAGCCGTGACCTCTTTCTTTTTTGTTCTTGATTTTTCTTTGTTTTTCTTGAAGCTTCTTTGGATAGAGATGACTATATAATGTCACATGGAAATTAATTAATTCCATGGACTTGGGCCATGTTGTGGCCGGTTGGGCTCCCATGTTTTGGGCCTTATTTTCTTATTATTTTGTGAGCCCAAATTGTAGGCTAAATATTATGATTCATGGAACAAATTTCCAAAATTCCAATTTTGCCCTTGGTCTCCTTTCGTAATTTCACACCAATGTATTCATAGCCGACACATTCATACCAAGCAAGGTCCAAATATAGCCTTATTCATTACAAGTCAAGTTATCTCAAATTTTTCGAATATGCAAAAATGCCGGATGTAACATCCTCCCCCCCCTTTAAAACATTCGTCCTCGAATGTTAAATTGATCTCATGGGGCGTCTTACTACTTCGGGAGGGTTCTTTTTATAATCGTCCTGTGTTGACTTTCCGATATGGATTCTTTACCAAAATGATGGAGTAATTCTTCACATTACTGACTCATATGCTTTTATAACATATCCTCTCATATCCCACACAGTCACTGGGCCAAAAATTATATTCCAGTAACAGATGAATGCTTTTCGCTCTTTCACAGACGTTGTGTCCCTTCTTCCTTTCCTTCAAAGCCTTTCAAACATTATAATCAATATCACTTCTTGTTGCACTCCTCGGTTCCTTACCATATTATCGTGATTCCACGTCATACCAAACAGATTCAGAACTGGGATCGGACGCACAGGAGCATATCAGACTGATTCGTAATCGGAGGCAGACGTACTAAACTATGGCGGACGGATTCGTAGTCAAAGTCAGATGTATGGGAGGGTATCAGACAGATCCGAGATCAGAGTCAGACTTACAGAGTTATATTAGACAGATTCATATCCCGAGTCAATCAGACAGAGATGTACCAGACAGAAACGTAATCGGATTCAGAAGTACAAAGGCGTAATAGACAGAGCCTTATCAGAATCAGAGGTGCAGAAGTACAACAAACAGAGTTTTGATTAGCATCAAACCACCCCTATTAAGGCTCCAGTGATCTACGAAAATTTCCCTTTGTTGACATTTCATTGTTCACCCTGACAATTATACCACGGATTATCTCGTCAAAATCTGTTTACTCACTCACAAACTTATTCGTCAGATTGTTATACAAATCGTCTTACGTGTCGCTTGTCGACTCTTTCAAAAGTTTTTCTTAATCGCCTCTCTTATCCTTCATCTTTTCTAATATCCACATTTATATATATATCATACTTACACTTGTGCAAAATTTTGTATTACTTCCCAGGGGGGTCACCCATCCCAGAATTGCCCTGGCCCTAGCACGCTTAACCTCGAAACTTTCATGCATTTTGAAGCGTTAGGGCTGGTATAATTTCGTCGACAGCCCCCGCACGACCTTTGTCACATAATTCAGGGCAGATCGGGGTCTTAATAAATTTTCAGAAAATTCTCAGAGTGGGTCCCACCCCGGGCTAAACCATACAATTACCATATCGCCCTTCCGAATTTTCAATGTCTATCAGGTTAACAATTACCTTGCTCTTATTAATACCCAGAAGAAGAAAATCACGTAATATGATAAAGTATAGACCCATTCATACACATATCCCTCAAGAAAAGATCACTAACATACCTGGGTGTGCACTTGAAGACGCTCCTGGGTCCTGCCGGCCGGTCAAAGCAAATACGCGGTTCGAAGGACCGCTGTAACCAGAAGCTGCGCCTCGACCTCGACCACGACTCGCTGGTGCTGGCGCTGGTGCTGGTGCTCCCCGCTCTGTGGGGCGTATGGCTGCCGAAGGAGAAGACGAGCCAGCAACTGACCCGGTAAGCTGGGCTGAACCACCTGGACCACCCCTATACGGACACTCTCTCATCGTATGGCCTTGTTGGCCACAAGAAAAGCAGGCACCAGTGGCACGATAACACTCACCAGGGTGACGCCTCCTGCAATAAGGGCACCGAGGTATGGATGGCCCCATCTGACTGAAACTCCTATTTACTTGCGAACTCGAAGCCATGGAGTTCTGTCCCGAGAACTGTGGGGGCGCACTGTATACTGGCTGGGACGAATACCTGTTACCCTGCCGCTGAGAAGACTCACTCTGAAATCCCCCTGAGTACCCGGCCGATCTGGCTCTCTTAGGCCGGCTCCCGTCATGGCCCCTATCAGGCCGACGTTCCCTACGCCGGTCCTCCATGCCCTGGGCGTGCGCCTGCACCCGGGAAATATGCATCCCTGGCTGAGAAGCCACCGCCAGGCAACCATCGATCAAATAAGGGTCTAGTCCCATCACATACCGGTGCACCCTATCGGCCATCTCGGCTACTATAGTGGGTGCATACCTAGCCAACGAGTCGAACTCTAGGCTATACTCTCGAACACTCCTACCGTTCTGTTTCAGATGCAAGAATCGATCAACCCTGGCTCTCCGTAGCTCTGGAGGTAGAAAATGATCAAGAAAGGCCTTAGTAAACTCGGCCCATACTGCTGGGGCAGCATCGTCACCCCTGGATAGGTGCCAGGACTCATACCAGTTCGCCGCTACCTCATATAACCGATACGAGGCCAATTCAACGGTCTCAGTCGGCGACGCCTTAATCAACCGTATCGTGCGCTCCATCTTTCTAATAAACTCCTGGGGGTCCTCTTCGGGTTTTGTCCCGGAGAATTCTGGAGGATTACATGTCAAGAACTCACGAGCCCTGGAGCTTTCATATCCGTCCGCACGACCACCCCCAAACCCATGCCTGCGAACCTGCTCTGTCATCAGTGTGGTCAATAACTGAACCGCATCTCGCATGGCCCTGTCCTCCGCCCCTGACTGGGGGGCTGGAGGTACAGGTACTGGTGCTGCTGGAGCTGGCGGTGGAGCCACCCCCTGTCCTGCAGCTGTGGCTGCTCCAAATCCCTCCGGTACTGGTGGCGTAACAGAACTAGCCGTCGAAGGCACGACATTTGGCTCAATCTGGGCACGAGCCCTAGTAGTCACCTGAGCTCGGCTGGCCTCACCTGCCGCTGTAGACTTGCCCTTCTTGGCGGCTGTTGCCTTCTTTGGAGGCATCGCTGAAAACATAACAAATCGTCAGGAGGGGATCATCCTACTAATACAGTTCTATCGCACGATCTAAGATTCAAAGAGAGGTAACATCCTAGATGCCCTGTAGCCTCCTGTTTATAGATGTGGTGCACAACACACCGATAAACAAGACTCTACTAGACACGGCCTGTAGACATACCGAGGACTAACCGCTCTGATACCACTTCAGTCACGACCCAACCCCGTAGGCCGTGACTAGTACCCGATCTGGGCACCCAAACACATATATCCAATGCTATCTCAACTGTTATCAAACGCATTCAAGTATAAAGCAGAAGCCGTCAAGGCTATATTTCGAATTTAGATAATTTCCCGTAAAATTTTGGCAGAGTTTCCTTTGTTTTACAGACTATCCAAAATAACCCTGCGCACAGAAAATACCAACAAAGGCCACACCGGCCAACAAAGCAACATATAACCATATGCGGACCGGCCGCCGCGGTGAATGGGATCGCCCCAAACACAACATATACACACATCCGTACGGAAAGAACCTAACCCACAAACATATCTACAGGCCTCTAACAGACATACAGAGTCATATGACGGGACAGGGCCCCGCCGTACCCAGAATTACCATACGTACAGAATGTACAGATGTCAGAAGATATATACCAAAAGTACACGCTCCGGATCAAAGGAGCTCTCCAAAATAGCAGAATCTGAGCCCTAGACTGGCGGCGTGTCTCCAGGTGCGTCCGTACCTGCGGGCATGTAACGCAGCCCCCGAAGAACCGGGGGTCAGTACGAAAAATGTACCGAGTATGTAAAGCGGAAACATAACAAACATAATCATAGTCTGAGTCAGAAGCACAGAAGTATAGCAAACGGAATCGTAATCCAACGAACAGACAGAGATATACCGGACAGAGTCGTAGTTCAGACAGACAGACGGAAGGATACCGGACAGAATCATAGTCCAAACGGACGGATAAAATCATAATCCATACGGACAGACAGAATCAGAATCCAATCAGACAGACAGAATCATAATAGGGCACAAGAACGTAGTCGCCACTCCTGCCTTTGGCGCCACAACATATCACATTTCAGAAGATTTCATATCTTCGAACATCTCCGCCACATAACACATCATATCATAACCACGGTAACCCCGAGGAAAAATCACACGCCGGGAAACCGGACACATCATACTTCGTAACATATTCGCGGTAGCCGGGGACGGACATATACCACAGTACCCCGGAACCGGACACATCATACTTCGGAATTCATACACGGGACCCGGCCCCCGACAAGGGACTCGGCGGCCCATCCGCACGATATAAACCGGCCCGGGATCCGGTGAAAGGAATCATAGCACATGCACGAAATGATTAATGAGAAACCATATACATACGGATCATTATACAGACCCAATCAAACTGAAGTAGGCCAAATGGCGAGTCAAATCAGGGTATTCGGATAGCGTTCATAATATGCGCCTATATCCTGCTTGGGAAGGCACGACGAATTATTACCAGAATCAAATTTTCAGATGTCAAAGACATTTTGTAAAATTTATATAAAAAATAGTCATATCATGATCAGAATAATAGTCCAGATGTTGCCTGTGAGAAACGGACAGAAATAGGGCAATTTAGGTCATATAAAGAGTGTCGGGGCCTTGTGGGCCCACCTCGGACCAACTTGAGGCGACATACGTAAATTATTGATAATAGACCTTAAGAGGTCATCCATAATCATTTGGGAGTATTCCGACTTCGTTTAGGAAGGTTTCATACAAAAGTTCACTTTAGGGACAAATTATAAGAAAAGTGGTTCAGTCTCGCTGAAGGAATTGGAGCGGGTTTCCATCTCGGATTCCGGGGAACGAAGTCGTATTTAAGGCTCGCGGCCGAGCCTATTATGTTCAGAACATGCCTAAGAAGGAAGGGTTAGGGTTTACATACCTTGGTTGCGTCCTAACTCGTCCAAACTCGATTCCTGTTTCGCTCAAAAACTGCAAATGGTCACATTTACCAGTTACTATTCATGAGACTTAACATTTCTAACCTTAACCAATACTTGTCTATAAGAATTTGGGCAGCACCTCCCCTATACATATAGCCTCCCCGAGATTCAACTCGGCTCCAAACAACCAACAACAACCCAACAACAATATCAACAACATCAACAATTATCATAATTCATAATATACACAATTAGTCTACTTTACGACGTAATACAATAATCCTCATTTCGACTTCACGCTCCTAAATCAATACCAACATTCTCTCATTTATTCTAATCAAAGTCATTACAATACCATTCGGAATCATATCATACCATTTTCACAAGATATACACAGGGTATACACCATATACAAGTTTCCTACCAAAAGCATAATTCGCTCACAACTTCCAATCTTTTAGCAAACATGTTCATGATATACTTCTATCTTTCAACTTCGTCAATGCCAACCATAATTTGCCTCTTACTACTTTCATTCCCACATTTACATAAGTTACAATAAACTTGCATAATTTCCTACAACAACTTAACAACTATTCTTCCATGACAACAAGAACCATTATTCTTTCATTCACTTCACAATAACACAATTAACATACTAGAGAAATTTAGTTCGTCTTCCTTCATTAACATGGTACCACACGGCCATATTCTATATTTTTCCAACTTCCACCAATTCATTCAACTTTCATTTCCAATACAATTTCTACCATAACCATAACTAGATTTCATCATGAATTCAAGTCATCATGAATATGCAACACATGCATACATACGGCCAATATACATACACACCCAACACACAAAATTTTCATGCTTTTCATTCATTTCCACACATTACATCATACAAGCATCTTCCATAACATAACAAGGCATGAAATCCTTACCTTTTCCAAGACTTTCCACTTGCCACTAGAGTTGTCCTCTTGCCAAGATAATTGTATCACTTTGTAGAGAATCTTGAGCTTAGTAGTAATTTCCAAAGAAGTTGGATTTTTGAACCAAGAATTTAGCTCCAAGAATTTTTTCTTTCTTCTTTCTCTTTTTTCTCCTCTCTAGCCGTGACCTCTTTTTTTTTGTTCTTGATTTTTCTTTGTTTTTCTTGAAGCTTCTTTGGATAGAGATGACTATATAATGTCACATGGAAATTAATTAATTCCATGGACTTGGGCCATGTTGTGGCTGGTTGGGCTCCCATGTTTTGGGCCTTATTTTCTTATTATTTTGTGAGCCCAAATTGTAGGCTAAATATTATGATTCATGGAACAAATTTCCAAAATTCCAATTTTGCCCTTGGCCTCCTTTCGTAATTTCACACCAATGTATTCATAGCCGACACATTCATACCAAGCAAGGTCCAAATATAGCCTTATTCATTACAAGTCAAGTTATCTCAAATTTTTCGAATATGCAAAAATGCCGGATGTAACAGATACTATGGATGCAAACGACACATAGACATTTCCTATGAACCTGTTTAGCTTTTAAAAGCCCTTCTTGAGATCATTCATGCATATTTCTAGCATTATAAGTTCAAACTCGAACTAAACCTCAATTCCAAAACTCAAGTAATTCTATTTTTTTTCTTGATTAACCATTTCAACAACCAGAAAGCATATTAGGGCTCAGAGACCCATTCAGTGTTGCTAGGCCCCTTTTTTAGACTTAGGCATGAACCAGATATAGAAGAGGGCAAGATCTTGTGATATAGACAACAAGACTAGCCCCTATTCAGACACATAGGCAACAAGACTAGCCCCTATTCAGACACATAGTTATCACATATAATTAGCATGGTAGGGTCTAAGTGTTCTAGCTTGGCCTAAGTGATATTATGCTTCATAAGCCTATATTAACCTTCAAATGAACTGTTCATAGCTAGAGGTCAATTCAAAATCCTTCCATTCCCAGTTTCAATATAAGCTTAGGAGCCTCAAATCAACAAGTTTTACCTAGTTAAGCCAATTACTCTTTAAGGCTGATTCAAACAAGTCCTCACAGATTCATTTAAGCTAAGACATTAGAGCTTATAACTAAGTATAAACTTATCAATGATCAAGATAACCATTAGTGCCTAAAAAAATCTTCGAGGGGGGGGGGGGGTTTAACCTTAACAAGATATTCAAAAACATAACATTTAGCAACCAACAGCTGATAAGGCCACATTACTCCATTGAGCAAGTTAGAGACTAAGCAAGATAGCATTAAGCAGCGAGAACATGAGCTAACTAACAATATATTACCACACTAAGCACCATAAAAACTTAAAGCAAATTAAAAACGGCAGAATAGCTTGGGACCCCCCTGAACTTGTCGATTTTTATTTAGTGTACACCTAAACTATGTGTTGGCTTAATTACCCCCCTGAACTTGGTAATATGATAGTCTCGACCCCCCTAGACGCTGATGTAGCAAAGAGCGTGAACACACTCTCTTTTAGGCGCGTGGAAGGGTCAAAAATCGAAAAATCTGCTTCCAAGTGGAGTATTTTTCAACTATTAATCGCCATGTAATCAATATAATGAATTGTTTTTTCCAATTATGTTTCTTTTTGGTTTTTCTTAATATTCATTGCATATTTTATCCCAATTGTATTTTTTTTCTTTTTAGATATAATGATTATTTATTTCAACTATGTGTTTTTTTTTTCCTTTTTTTTGGATCCAAATCTAAATAACTTAGTTGAAACTCTATTTAATTTAGCCAAATAAAAAGAAGGTTTAGCAAAAGTAATGAAGTTTAGACGGTGTATTTTCTACAAAAAAAAATTGTGTATTTTTCTTTTCATGCAATTACTATTTATTTCAACTCTACATTATTTTTTTCAGGTCAAATTCTTAAAATATTTGGTTGATATTTTATTTATTTCTTTTTAGATACAATGATTATTTGCTTTAACTGTGTATTTCTTCTTTTTCTGGCCAAATATATAAAAATAACTTGATTAGAATATCATTATCTTTAGCCAAATAAAAAAAAAAGTATGGTCAAAATATTGTTGTTTCAAGTTCTTTTTTTTTTTTTTATAGATTTGGCCCAAAAAAGATGATTTAAATAATTGGTGAACTTAAAAAGGTAAAACATATATATTTTATCCTTAAAAAATGCCATATGGACAAAAAAATCCATGTGGCAGCGCGTGTGTCACACGACCATGGGTTGCCAGCGTCTAGGGGGGTCGAGACTATCATATTACCAAGTTCAGGGGGGTAATTAAGCCAACTCATAGTTTAGGTGTACATCGAATAAAAATCGACAAGTTCAGGGGGGTCCCAAGCTATTTTGCCAATAAAAAACAAGATAGTAAATTACCTTTTTTGAGCGCAGCCGAAGCAAGAATGGGTTTGGAGCCTCCTTTGTGCTTCCAAATCCTCAACTCAAGCCATACTAACAAATTAAAAAAAAACAATGTAAATATTTAGAACTAAAGAGACTCGAACCCTAAGAAGGTTAAGTCTTAAATTTTTTACTATAAGCCTAAATGTCGAACTTTTGATACTCAAATTCAGGCTCCTGAGGTTGTGAAAACTTATTAAATGTGAGGGTTAGGGTTCTATAAATAGAACCCCAAAACTACTAAAAACCCTCAGAACCAACGATGTGGTAGTTGTAAAATTTTCAGCAAATTGAACTTGTATTTAGAAATAAACGGTTCAGATTTCCCTAAATGACAATGAAAGGCTCGATTTAAACCCTTCCACTCTCAATCCAGGTTGATATGAACTCAACCAATGAAAATCGAGAACGTACAGTCACAACACAACAAACACAATGAAGAAAATCAGATCTTTGACTTGAAATTAAAAAGAAAAAATGAAAGAAAAGATGAGTATTACCGCGTTTAGGGTGAGATGGGGTGGAAATGGAGTTGAGGCATTTATTGTTACTCAAAATGGGTGGTACACGACTGCCCAAGTCTGTGTCTTCTGCATCGTTGCCATTTTTGGCATGAGAGAGGAGAGAGAGACAAGGCGGCAACTAGGGTTTTAGACGAAAAGAGGAAGAGAGAGGAGAGGTAGGGCGTAGGGGGTGTTTGGTATGAAATGAAATATTGAGAGGGGGTGTTACCCCTTAAGCTGAGTGGATTTGGGCTGGGTCTTGATCCATTTTTGGACTGGACTCAGTCCAAGTGGTAAAGAAAATGAGGATGGCCCTTTTACATATGTATATAACGTATACGTATATGTGTATATAATGTATAGACGTGTATAAATAGTAAGATGAGTAAGTTAATAAACAGGTAAAACTAAAATATCGATTATTGATCTCGATACTTCAATCATAATCAAATTAGGAAATAATTAACCTATTAATTAATTTAAAATATGTCTAATTATGTAAACAAGCTCAATTTCGCAAATATAGCCTTAATTGAATTAAAATCTAATTGACCATTCTAATTATAACCCTTTTTTGACTTAAATAGATAATTAAAGTTAAATTACACTAATGACCTCAGTTAATTTGAGCCAAATGAATTTGGCCATTTCAGTTAAGGCCATAAAAAGGCTAATTTGGCAAAATTGACCCCAATTGCTTTAACCATGAATTGATTAATTCAATTGTGGCCATAGCCAAAACAATTAAACAATTAAAAATAAATTTGTAATAATTCCCCTCCTATTGATTAATCAATCTAATTAAATAGTAAATCAGTTCATTAATGTAAATCAATTATGCAAGCACACAGAATTAAAGGTTGAGGGGTAGAATGGTTAATTCTTTTAATTTCTCAAATTCCTTGGATTTAAATAGAATAAATCATTTGTTAATTGGTCTTTTTGACAAATTAGCAATTAAGTGAATAATTATTCTAAATTTTTTTTTTGCCTTTAACCCAACAAAATATTTCATAAATGTCATAAAGATGCCAATTAATTTTTAAATAATTTATGATGTCATAAAACCCTCTTTATCAATTTAAAGGAGTAAAATATTGACCTCAACAATTTATATAAAAATTATTTGAACCCTTTAAGATGCATGACCCATTTTATTTATTATCCAAGGACCCTAATTAATTAAAATAAATTATGGGAGGTCAAAAATTAGGTGTCAAAAACTGCCCCTTCAGTGTTCGGGGATGGCGGGACCATCCCTTAGCAACGAAATTTGACTAACCCTAATTTTTGACTGGCCTGACTTATTCCACCGTTCATTTTCATGCATTTTTCACATACGTGGCCGGCCCCTGGCTTCTGGATTTCCTACATATCTCAGGCTATACGAGAATTCAGGCCGCTTATAATTTGACTCAACTAAAGACTTTTGAGTGATTCGGAAGGAAGGTCCTAAGATTCCCGGTGTAGTGACCAGAGTTTCTCTGGACAGTTGTTAGAGCGTGACTGACTCTCTGGTCTTGAGGCGGCCTACATATCCCTGGTCTCTGGGGATCAGGTCACACGTAGTTCGACTTGATAGAGAAGAGTATGTACCTTATGCGGGAATACCTTCAGATTTCCCGGTGTGTGTCCGAACGGTCACGATTTTTAGTAAAGAAAATTAAAACAAGACAAATTATGGCTGAGTCTGAGATTGGATGGCTTCCAAATCCTGGTCGGAGAGCTTGACTCTCATGGGCACCTTATCTTGATCGACTGCGCAAGAAAAAGTTCCATGTTTTCTCCGCAATTTGTCTGGATCGGGTTCAGTAAGCCGGTTCCTTTCTGGAGGCTGTGTGCCTATTGACAATATTGCAGATATTCTTCGTGGAATTTTTGGATGAATGGCCCTCTTGGATGTTTGCATGAATGGACCTTTCGACTGTTTGCATGAATGGCCCTCTCGGTTGTTTGCATGAATGACCCTTTTGGTAATTTGATATGAATGGCCCTTTTGGCAATTGGATATGAATGGACCTCTCAGCAATTTGATATGAATGGACCTCTCCGCAGTTGGTATGAATGGCCTTCTCAGCTATTTGTATGAATGGCCCTCTCGGCAATTTGATATGAATGGCCCTCTTGGCAGTTTGATATGAATGACCCTCTTGGCAGTTTGATATGAATGACCCTCTCGGTAGTTTGATATGAATGGCCCTCTCGGCAGTTTGAAATGAATGGCCCTTTTAGCTGTTAAATAAATGAATGGCCTTCTCGGTGTCACGACCGACCTAGTGGGCCATGACGGGTACCCGGAGCTGGCTACCAAGCACCTCTCATCATGCTAACTGTCATCCCCAACCTGAACATGCATCATTCTCAGCACACAACTTATCATGAAACAATCTCTAAATATCCCCCAAAACATGTGTATGTCCATAAGCTCACGAGGCTACGAAAATGATGTACAGAATATACAATGAAGAAGTCGCACAGCATCCATAACCCACACATAAGTATCTACGAGGATCTAACTAGAGTACTGAAATCATAAGGACGGGCCAGGACCCCGCCATGCCCCAATATGTACACAAAAGAATATACCAATAGGCTGCACCTCTGGAGTAGTGGGGTGCTCCTGTAAATCTGCTGAGTAGGCTCCTAAGCGTCTGCGCCGTCTCCCTGTCTACCTGTGGGTATGAACACAACGTTCATAAAATAAAAGGACGTCAGTACGAACAATGTAATGAGTATGTAAGGCATGCATATCAACATAATAAAGAAGTCGGAGAACATGAGATGAAGAGATAACCTGTAACTGATTGCTTCTTAAGGCAGAACCATGCATGCTAACAATAAAAACATCATATCATGTATACATATATATAAACTGCTCGACCATATAGGTAAGGTGTGATCATCATTAGCCCGCATCCGGGCCTCCCGCGTCCGCGGTAAACATCTCAAGCCGCCCACTAGTGGTGTCTGCCCGGCCATATAGGTGCTGTGTAATCATCATCTTAGTTTCCTACTACGCCCATCGTAGTGGTGACTGCCCGGCCAAATAGGCACGGTGTAATCTTACATATACATAATATGAAGGATGCATGAGATCTCAAGTAAAAGCTATAACTCTATTGGAGTGACGTAAGGTCGGGAGCCTCCGATTATATTATGGAATAATCATCATCGCTATGTCTCACCTTGAAGGAACTAACATCGTGAGGTAAGGCAACAACAAGAAGTAACATCAATGAAATCATAAAAATAGAATTATCAAACTCATGAAAGCATCACTAGCATCATCATCATCATAGAACATATCTCATTTCTATCTCATAAGAAGCTATTAATAATCTTTAACTTTCATCTTTGGAATGTAAGAAGGTCATGGAAATGTAAGAAAGGAAACGCAGTAGAAGAGTCATGCCTTTGAAATGCCTCTGAAATCATAACGCACAATTAGGGAAAAAGTAAATCTTATAACATAGTTCTATCGCACGATCTATGAAGAAGAAAGACGACCATTATTCCTATATGCCCCGCAGCCCCTTGTTAATCAGTGTGGCGCGCTTCACACCCATAAACAAGGCTCTACTGGACACGGCTCGTAGACACTCCCTAGGATGGAACTGCCTTGATACCACTTTTTTTCACGACCCAACTTGTTATATCCCGTGTTTTGCGCGCTTGAAAAATTTGGAATAGTCTTGTATTGTAGGAAATAAGACTATGTTTTTATTTTATTGAACATATGTGTGATATTCATGAGAATTATCGAAGTGAAAGTGCGGAATAAGGCCAAGGGAAAAATTGGAATTTCAGAAATTAGTTTCGGGAATTACAACAAATAAATCGGATCTTAATGATTTGGGCTCAACAAATAAAAAGAGAAATTGAGGCCCAAGCACAAGGGGTGGCCGGCCAAGAGGCTTTGGCCCAAGCCCATTTAATTAGTCATGTGACTAATTAATAAGAGGAGGTAATATAGATATATACATGCTTATCCATTGGAAGGTTCAAGAAACCAAACAAAACTTGATGAGCACCTCCAAGAGGCCCTTCGGCCGAACCCCTATAAAAATATTTTTTTTTATAGTTCTTCAACTTTCATCCAAAAATCTTGTTCTTCTTGGATTCTTAATCAGCTCAAGACGCTCTTCGATGTGGTATAATTAGTTAAGCGAGAGAACAACGTTTGTGGCAAGTTGAAGTTTGAAGAAAAAGGTAAGATTTCTATTCTTTTGTGTTATGGAATAAGTATATATGTTATGATGATGAGAATTGGATGGGAATTATGGAGTTGTGATGTGTGTGTGCATAGCCGTGTGTGTGTGTGAAGTAGTGTATGGCCGTGAGCCATAGTATGGTGAAGGGGAGGTGAAGTGAAGTTCATTTAGTTGGTTAGTTGTGTCGTTGTGACATTTATGGCGTAGATAAAGGTTTAACGAGTTGAGTTAGTATTGAAATTGGTTGTATGTTATTATGGGGAATTATGTGATTTGTATATGATTTTTATATAATTGTGAGAGTGAGATTCTAAGTGTGAATTATGGTTGTTGTTAATGAATTTGGAAGAAAACAATGCGAGTTGGTAGTGTTGTTGCATTCGTTGAAGTTTCGGATAGAATATGGAATTGGCGGAATTGTTTAAATCCTTGGGTATTGATTGGAGTGTTATTGAATTATGTTTGAATAACCTTGAGTTAGTAAATGAATATAAGAATGTTGATATTAGCTTGATATTGTGAAGTTGGAATGGAAATTATCGCCTGATGTAGAAAAGAGGACTATTTATGTTATAGTGCGTTTTGTGACGATTTTTGATGTTGTTGGCATTTTTGGGTTGTTGTTGTTGATGTATTATGGCCGAGTTAACCCTCGGGGATGTTGAATTTATAGGGGAAATGCTGCCGAAATTTCGGTAGACAAACATAGACTTAAGTCTGAATTCTTAAAAGCTTGCAACTCATAATTGGTAACTATGACCAATTGTAGGTTTTGGGCGAAACGGAGATTGAGTTTGGGTAAGCGTAAGAAGCGCGAAAGGTATGTAAAGCTATCCCTTTTCTTCTCTTGGCATGTCCTAGATGTCCTAGGGTTGAGTTTGAACTTTGGGGATCATCCTATTCATAGAAACCCGAGTTTACTTTTAGCACTATTCCATTCAGCGAAATTGAATCAGAAACTTATGCTTTGTTGAAAAGAAATGTTCAAACATTCGTAACTTTCGTAAACATGATCGAATCACCCCTAAGCTTTCATGGTTGATTCCATAAGGTTAAATGTCTGTAAAAATTTGTACGCCGCCTTGACTTCGACCGAGGTGGGCCCACTAGCCCCGAGTCTCCTTCGTTGCCCTAGTTAACATAACTTTGTACGATATCGGAAAGAGACTTTTGCTTATGACTCTAGTTACTAAAGAACAATGTTTTGATTACTCCATGATATTCTGATTTACACTTTGAACTATGAATACGATTTCAGAAGTACTTTTGTGAGATAAACCCCGTATTGATCAGTTGTCCGGACTAGTTTGCCTAACGGGTTGTCATATGATTATATCCAGTTTCATAAATGTTTTGATATGTAAATTGCATTAGTTTCTGCACTACTCTGCTCGTGCCCATTATTATGATATCGTTCGCCGGTTCCCGGGCCGGTTTTGTGATCGTGCGCACTATGATATATTCGGCAGTATGCTGTGTTACGATTCCCGAGACCTCGCCATAGGGCCGGGTTCCGTTTATGGAGTTATGCTGTGATATGGCTTATGATATGAGATGTTGTGATGATGTGCTATATTCAGGGTTTGTACGGAGATTTGAAACCTTCTGGAGTATGCTGTGTTGTGGCACCAGCGTCGGAGTGGTGACCACGTTCCTGAGCCTTATGCATGATTTCTTTTACTTGCATTATGTACATATGATTTCCGTACCGGTTTTGATATACTGATTCGGTATTCCCTTCTGTGCCTTATGCTTCAGTTATGGTTGGATTTTTGTATTCTATGCTTTACATACTCAGTACATCTTTCGTACTGACCCCCTTTCTTCAGGGGGGGCGGGGGGGCTGCGTTTCATGCCCGCAGGTACAGACGCACAATTTGATGATCCACCAGTTTAGGACACCCTCTTCTGCTGTTTGGAGTGCTCCTCTTATTCCGGAACCCACATTTTGGTATATACGTCTTTTGCTATGTATATGTTTTTGTACATTTGAGTATTTGGGGTACAGAGGGCCCCTGTCCCGCCATATGATTCGGTTGGTCTGTTTAGAGGTCTGTAGACGTATATGTGGGTTGTGCCTACTTCTGTACAGGTGTGTTTGTATGATCCCACTTGCCATGGCAGCCTTGTCGGCGTGCGTTTGTATATGTTTTGGGTCGTTGCGCCATTCGATAGCCTTGTCGGCTTTTGATATATATGTACATATTTGGCTGCGTTTGAAATGTGTCTGAGACAGTTTGATATAATGTGAGGCAGCGTGTGATATTTGTGCCCGTATACGCTATCTGTATGTGATTCGGATTGGATGAGTGTGTTCGGGTACCCAGTTCGGGCACTAGTCACGGCCTACGGGGTTGGGTCGTGACACAACTAGTGGGCCATGACGGGTACCCAGAGCTGGCTACCGAGCACCTCTCATCATGCTAACTGTCATACCCAACCTAAACATGCATCATTCTCAGCACACAACTTATCATGAAACATTCTCTAAATATCTCCCAAAACATGTGTATGTCCATAAGCTCACGAGGCTACGAAAATGATGTACAGAATATACAATACAGAAGTCGCATAGCATCCATAACCCACAGATAAGTATCTACGAGCCTCTAACTAGAGTACTGAAATCATAAGGACGGGACAGGACCCCGCCATGCCCCAATATGTACACAAAAGAATATACCAATAGGCTGCACCTCCAGAGTAGTGGGGTGCTCTTGTAAATCTACTGAGTAGGCTCCTAAGTGTCTGCGTCGTCTCCATGTCTACCTGTGGGCATGAACACAACGTCCATAAAAGAAAAGGACGTCAGTACGAACAATGTATTGAGTATATAAGGCATGCATATCAACATAATAAAGAAGTAGGAGAACATGAGATGAAGAGATAGCCTGTAACTGATTGCCTCTTAAGGCAGAACCATGCATGCTAACAATAAAAACATCATATCATGTATACATATATATAAACTGCCCGACCATATAGGTACGGTGTGATCATCATTAGCCTGCATCCGGGCCTCCCGCATCCGGGGTAAACATCTCAAGCCGCCCAGTAGGGGTGTCTGCCCGGCCATATAAGCGCGGTGTAATCATCATCATAGCTGCCCACTACGCCCATCGTAGTGGTGACTGCCCGGCTAAATAGACACGGTGTAATCTTACATATACATAACATGAAGCATGCATGAGAGCTCAAGTAAAAGCTATAACTCTATCGGAGTGACGTAAGGTCGGGAGCCTCCGATTATATTGTGGAATAATCATCATCGCTATGTCTCACCTTGAGGGAAATAATATCGTGAGGTGAGGCAACAACAAGAAGTAACATCAATGAAATCATAAAAATAGGATTATCAAACTCATGAAAGCATCACTAGCATCATCATCATCGTAGAACATATCTCATTTCTATCTCATAAGAAGCTATTAAGAATCTTTAACTTTCATCTTTGGAATGTAAGAAGGTCATGGAAATGTAAGAAAGGAAACGCAGTAGAAGAGTCATGCCTTTGAAAGAAAAGGAACTAGCCTTACATACCTTTACGTCTCCATAACGACTAAGCGCTCTCCTTCCAAGCTGACAACTCTACATTCAAGAGAATTTGTACTAAGGTTAGATCATTAGAAACACGCTTAAGTCTAGGCTAAAACGACTAAGGGCTAACGAAAATTAGGCAGCATTTCCTTTGTTTCATCAACTTCCTCAATATGATAAACAACTCCCAAATAGAAATAGCAACACCCATAATATCATAATCAATAAACTTCTTCAAGCTAAACATCATTCAATCGTCACAATTCTCTTTCAATTCATCCACAACCATGACTACATTACAACAACATATTCATTTTTCACATAATGCTCCCTCAACGGAATTAGCATCATTCATAACAAGATTACACTCATCTCATGCTAAGAATCATGACTCAAATGAACTTACTACTCAAATACCCTTACTTCCATATTTTGGGCTCATATTCTACTTTCTTCTCTAATCCAAGTCTTTCAACCACTCAATACTTGTAATAACATGAAATAGATGTAAAACTCACTTTTGATTATGTAGGAATGATCTTTGGTGGGAGATACTTCACTTGAGAAAACCCCAACTGCAACACAAAAGGGATTCTTGGCTTCCACAAACCCTAATGAGCCTCTTTACTCTTGATCCTCTTGATTCTTGCTAATCAATCCTTGATTCCTCTTAGATTAGTGTGGATATGATATGGGGAATATTCTAAAGCATTGAAGAGTTGTGGAGAGTATGGGAAATGAATTAAATGGTCATGGGTCATATATATAAAGCAATAGAAAAATCTGGAAAAAGTGACCTGATCCAGTTATACGGACACTTATACGGTCCGTATAACTTTATACAGTCCGTATAAGTGACCGTATAATACCATTAGGGATTTAACTTTTCTGTAAAGGTTATACGTACCCTTATACGGACTGTATAAACTTATACGGACCGTATAAGTGGTCGTATAACTCCATTTTTCTGAAATTATTCTCGTCGATTCGTTTGATCTCAAATTTTTATGGAGCCTTCTCAACACTTGTTTAATACTTCATTAACCATCTAAGGAGACTTATAACTTCTCCTCGAGATATTACTAAATAATCCTTAACTCGATAGTTCGTGAAACCTTCCCAAAACGCGGCTTATACTTCACTTTCTTCTTTTGCCTCAAATGTCTTTGGAATCTTAATTAGAATTGTTAAGTATCCCTTCTTACTTGTAGGGACATCGTGTACACCTTACTTGCGTTAGTCTATTCTGCATAACGACCCAAAATTCCTAGGTGTAACACTCTCCCCCCCTTAAGAACATTCGTCCTTGAATGTTAAGTTCTCGGGGATTCTACAGAAATTTTGCTAGAGTTTCCCCTGTAATATGGCACTACCATCCTGTCATAGCAACCCAAAATAACATCACCTCACAGGGCTACAACAAAAATAGCAAGAAAACATGGCCACATACTACCAAAAGCATCAAAAGAAAGTATTCCTCTCTGTTGTTGTTTCTCCACGAGACCTTGACTGAGGCTGCCTCTTTGTTCCTGAGTTTTCGGAATTGCCTATCTAGTATAGCAATGGGTACCTCTTCATAAGCCAACTTCTTGGTAACTTGAACGTCATCTACCGGCACAACTTTAGAAGGATCTCCAACACATTTGTGGAGCATCGATACATGAAAAACTGGATGGACTGATTCAAGTTCTGGAGGTAGATCTAGCTCATATGCTACTTGGCCCACCTTGCGCATAATCTTATAAGGTCCAATATATTGAGGACTAAGATTGCCCTTCTTGCCGAATCTCATTACCCCTTTCATTGGCGACACTTTTAGGAATACCCAATCATTGACTTGGAATTCCAAGTTCCGTCGGTGATTGTCCGCCTAAGACTTTTGGTGACTTTGAGCTGTCAACAATCGGTCTCGAATGATCTTGATCTTTTCCATTGCTTGCTGAATAAATTCTGGACCTATCAGTTGGGTGTCTCTGACTTCAAACCATCCAATTGGCGATCTACATTTCCTTCCATACAGAGCTTAATACGGAGCCATCTTGATGCTAGAATGATAACTGTTGTTATAGGCAAATTCAATAAGTGGCAAATGATCATCCCAATTGCCTCCGAAATTCAATACACATGCCCGCAACATATCTTCCAAGGTCTGAATAGTACGTTCAGCTTGTCCATCGATCTGTGGATGAAATGCTGTGCTGAGTCTCACTTGAGTTCCCAAACCTTCTTGAAAAGATTTTCAGAATTTAGCTGTAAATTGTGCTCCCCTATCTGTGATAATGGATACTGGAACACCATGGAGTCACACGATCTCCTTAAGGTACAACCTTGCATAATCTTTTGCTGAATATGTAGTTTTGACCGGAAGAAAATGAGCTAATTTTGTAAGTCTGTCCACGGTTACCCATATGGAGTCATACTTACGTCGAGAATGAGGTAAGCCTACAATAAAATCCATATTGATCACTTCCCATTTCCAGGTTGGAATTTCCATAGCTTGTAACAATCCTTCTGGCTTTTGGTGTTCAATTTTCACCTGTTGACAATTTGGGCATTGAGCTACAAACTCTGCTATATTCTTTTTCATTCCATCCCACCAATACATTAACTTGAGATCGTGGTACATCTTTGTCACTCCTGGGTGAATAGAATAACAAGAGTAATGAGCATCTTCCAGAATCTGATGACGTAGTCCTGCAACATCTAGGACACATAGCCTGCCTCGGTACTTGAGAACTCCATCTGTAGAAACCTCAAATGGTGACTTTTCTTTCTGAGGAAGTGTATCTCTATAGTGACTCAACTGGAGATCTTCATATTGGTGTCCTTTCACTTCCATATCTAAGGATGAAACAGTTGGGTTATGAACATCAACTCCTGCACTGCCCGAGTCGATTAAACGAACTCCTAGGCTAGTTAGCTGATGGAGATCACAGATTAATTCTTGCTTCTCCGGTTGAATGTCACATAAGCTGCCCATGTATTTGCGGCTAAGAGCATCGTCCACCACATTTGCTTTTCCCGGATTATATAGTATACTTATATCATAGTCTTTCAATAGCTCTAGCCACCACCTCTACCGCAGATTCAACTCCTTCTGCTTAAAGGTATACTAGAGACTATTATGATCCGTATAAATATCAACATAAACACCATACAAATAATGTCTCCATATCTTTAGTGCATGAATGACCGCAGCTAATTCCAGATCATGGGTTGGATAATTCTTCTCATGTTTCCTCAACTGCCTGGAAGCATAGGCTATAACCTTACCGTGCTACATCAACACACAGCCCAATCTGACACCAGAGGCATCACAACAATAAACAACATAACCTTCTGATCCTTCTGGAAGCATCAGGACTGAGGCTGAAGTCAATCTATCTTTCAATTCCTGGAAGCTACGCTCACAAGCATCGGTCCACTGAAATTTTGCTGATTTTTTATTTAGCTTCATCAATAGTGCATAAATAGAAGAAAAACCTTCCATAAATCTTCTGTAATAGCCCGCTAACCCCAAAAAGCTACGAACCTCTGTAGGTGTTGTAGGCCTTAGCCACGTCTTTACAGCTTCAATTTTCTGAGTATCAACCCGAATGCCATCAGCTGAGATAATATGGCCCAGAAAAGTTACCGAATTCAACTAGAACTCACATTTTGAAAATTTAGCATATAATACATGAGTCCGAAGAATTCCAAGGATAGTACATAGATGATCTGCATGCTCTGCCTCTGACTGAGAGTATACCAAAATGTCATCGATGAACACGATCACAAATAGATCTAGAAAAGTCCTGAATACATTATTCATCAAATTCATAAACACCGCCGGAGCGTTAGTCAACCTAAATGACATTACTCGAAATTCATAATGGCCATATCTTGTTCTGAAAGCCGTTTTCGGAATATCTTCTTCTCTAACTCTCACTTGATGATATCCCGATCTCAGATCAATCTTGGAAAAACACTTAGCACCCTGCAGTTGATCAAACAAATCATCGATTCTTGGAAGCGGATATTTATTGTTTATTGTTACCTTGTTCAACTGCCTATAATCAATACACATTCGCAAAGATCCATCTTTCTTTCTTACGAACAAGACAGGTGCTCCCCATGGCGATGAACTGGGCTTAATAAATCCCTTCTCGAGCAAATCCTTCAGTTGGGCCTTTAGCTCTTTCAATACTGCAGGGGCCATTCTGTAAGGAGGAATAGATATAGGTTCGGTGTCCGGCAGCACATCAATGGTAAAATCAATTTCCTGTTCCGGTGGAAGACTTGGAAGTTCATCTAGAAATACGTCCGGAAACTTATTTACTATCGGGACGAGCTGTAGAGTTTGAGGCTTTGCTTCGATGTCATGAACCCGGACTAGATGATAAATGTAGCCTTTAGCGATCATCTTTCTTGCCTTAAGATAGAAAATAAACCTACCCCTTAGAGATGTCTGTGTTACCCTTCTATTCAAGCACTAGTTCTCCTCGAAATTGGAATCGAACCATCTTGGTTCTGCCATCCACATTAGCATAACAAGAAGCTAACTAATCCATGCCCATAATAACATCAAAATCTAACATTTCCAGCTCAATCAAATTAGCTGTAGTCTGATGATCACATACTACAATCACAAAATTTTTGTATACCTGTCTAGCTATTACTGGATCACCAACCGGAGTACATACCTCAAAAGGTTTGATTGGCTCGGGCTTCACCCCAATATGACCAGCAATATAAGGAGTGACATATGACAAGGTGGAATCCCGGATCAATCAAAGCATAAACATCATAGGAAAATACGATCAATATACCTGTGACAACGTCAGGGGAGGACTCAAGATCTTGGCATCCGGCTAAAGCATAAATACGGGGCTAGGAGCCACCTAAACCGGATGCTACCCCTCTACCCCTACCACGACTTGCTGAAGTCTGGGGAGCCTGCCCTATAGGGCGCACGGACGAAGAAGAACCTACTACTGATCCTGTAGGCTGAGCCCCGACTCTACCACCCATCGATGGGTAATCACACATCAAGTGTCAAATCTGACCACAGGCATAGCAAACGTCTGAACCTCGGTGACACTGACCCGAATGTAATCTACCACACTGGCTACATCGTGGTAACAGTGGTCTCCTCTGACTGGGATCACCTCCAAACTGGGAACCTGAAACTCTTGAGCTTTGACCCTAACCTGAATAAATAGGGCGGTCAAATCTCCTGCTCGCAAATCGAGGAGGTGCACTACTCACAAACTGGCCCGAATATCTAGAGTACTATTACCGCTGACCTCCTCTATACTCACTACTAGCACCGGCAGATCTGGCCCTCTTGCTCTGCCCTCTATCAATATCATGCTCACCCCTTTGCGGCTGCTGTGGCTCTTCTAAATTTTGAGCGTGAGCATGAATGCGGGAGATGTCCATCCCCTCCTGTAGTGAAGCTGTGAAGCAATCTTTGATCAAATGTGGTCCTAATCCACTCACAAATCGATGTACTCGGTCTCCCATATCGGTTACCATGGTCGGAGCATACCGGGCCAATGAATTGAAACGAAGACTATACTCCTGAGCACTCATATTCCATTACTTGAAATTCAGAAACCTATCAGCTTGAGCTCGATGGATTTCGGGCTGCAAATAATGGAAAATAAAAGCGTCTACAAACTCCGCCAAACTGGGGGAGGTGCATTTTTCCCTCTTGAAAAAACCCAGTTATTATACCAAGAAACGGCTACATCCCGCAATCTATAGGACGCCAACTCCACTGACTCCGTATCTGAAGCATGTATAATCCTCAGCGTCCTCAACATCTCGTATATTAAACCCTGTGGGTCTTCATCCGACTTTGACCAGAAAAATTTTGGCAGGTTCAAACTCATAAAATCACTGGCTCTAGCACTAGCCGCTCTGTCACCTGGACCCGCACTCTGCCGCTGAGATTGAGCAACAACTAACTGAGTCAATAGCATAATAGCCTCAAGCATCTGTTGACCCGAAGCACCCGGTGGAGGAACTGGAGGCATTGGAGCTGGAGCTGAGGCCCTTTATGCCCCTCTACAATAGGCGGAGTGTGAGAAGTCCGAGATGGAGCCTTATTATGGGACTCACCCTCTTCTATATTCACTGGGGACTCCTGTTCAACCCGCCTTCCTGTCAGCGTCTTGCCCTTCTGGGCGGCTGTTGCTTTCCTCTTTACAGGCATCGCTGAAATCATAACGCACAATTAGGGAAAAAGTAAATCTTATAACATAGTTCTATCGCACGATCTATGAAGAAGAAAGACGACCATTATTCCTATATGCCCCGCAGCCCCTTGTTAATCAGTGTGGCGCGCTTCACACCCATAAACAAGGCTCTACTGGACACGGCTCGTAGACACTCCCTAGGATGGAACTGCCTTGATACCACTTTTTTTCACGACCCAACTTGTTATATCCCGTGTTTTGCGCGCTTGAAAAATTTGGAATAGTCTTGTATTGTAGGAAATAAGACTATGTTTTTATTTTATTGAACATATGTGTGATATTCATGAGAATTATCGAAGCGAAAGTGCGGAATAAGGCCAAGGGAAAAATTGGAATTTCAGAAATTAGTTTCGGGAATTACAACAAATAAATCGGATCTTAATGATTTGGGCTCAACAAATAAAAAGAGAAATTGAGGCCCAAGCACAAGGGGTGGCCGGCCAAGAGGCTTTGGCCCAAGCCCATTTAATTAGTCATGTGACTAATTAATAAGAGGAGGTAATATAGATATATACATGCTTATCCATTGGAAGGTTCAAGAAACCAAACAAAACTTGATGAGCACCTCCAAGAGGCCCTTCGGCCGAACCCCTATCAAAAGATTTTTTTTTATAGTTCTTCAACTTTCATCCAAAAATCTTGTTCTTCTTGGATTCTTAATAAGCTCAAGACGCTCTTCGACGTGGTATAATTAGTTAAGCGAGAGAACAACGTTTGTGGCAAGTTGAAGTTTGAAGAAAAAGGTAAGATTTCTATTCTTTTGTGTTATGGAATAAGTATATATGTTATGATGATGAGAATTGGATGGGAATTATGGAGTTGTGATGTGTGTGTGCATAGCCGTGTGTGTGTGTGAAGTAGTGTATGGCCGTGAGCCATAGTATGGTGAAGGGGAGGTGAAGTGAAGTTCATTTAGTTGGTTAGTTGTGTCGTTGTGACATTTATGGCGTAGATAAAGGTTTAACGAGTTGAGTTAGTATTGAAATTGGTTGTATGTTATTATGGGGAATTATGTGATTTGTATATGATTTTTATATAATTGTGAGAGTGAGATTCTAAGTGTGAATTATGGTTGTTGTTAATGAATTTGGAAGAAAACAATGCGAGTTGGTAGTGTTGTTGCATTCGTTGAAGTTTCGGATAGAATATGGAATTGGCGGAATTGTTTAAATCCTTGGGTATTGATTGGAGTGTTATTGAATTATGTTTGAATAACCTTGAGTTAGTAAATGAATATAAGAATGTTGATATTAGCTTGATATTGTGAAGTTGGAATGGAAATTATCGCCTGATGTAGAAAAGAGGACTATTTATGTTATAGTGCGTTTTGTGACGATTTTTGATGTTGTTGGCATTTTTGGGTTGTTGTTGTTGATGTATTATGGCCGAGTTAACCCTCGGGGATGTTGAATTTATAGGGGAAATGCTGCCGAAATTTCGGTAGACAAACATAGACTTAAGTCTGAATTCTTAAAAGCTTGCAACTCATAATTGGTAACTATGACCAATTGTAGGTTTTGGGCGAAACGGAGATTGAGTTTGGGTAAGCGTAAGAAGCGCGAAAGGTATGTAAAGCTATCCCTTTTCTTCTCTTGGCATGTCCTAGATGTCCTAGGGTTGAGTTTGAACTTTGGGGATCATCCTATTCATAGAAACCTGAGTTTACTTTTAGCACTATTCCATTCAGAGAAATTGAATCAGAAACTTATGCTTTGTTGAAAAGAAATGTTCAAACATTCGTAACTTTCGTAAACATGATCGAATCACCCCTAAGCTTTCATGGTTGATTCCATAAGGTTAAATGTCTGTAAAAATTTGTACGCCGCCTCGACTTGGACCGAGGTGGGCCCACTAGCCCCGAGTCTCCTTCGTTGCCCTAGTTAACTTAACTTTGTACGATATCGGAAAGAAACTTTTGCTTATGACTCTAGTTACTAAAGAACAATGTTTTGATTACTCCATGATATTCTGATTTACACTTTGAACTATGAATACGATTTCAGAAGTACTTTTGTGAGATAAACCCCGTATTGATCAGTTGTCCGGACTAGTTTGCCTAACAGGTTGTCATATGATTATATCCAGTTTCATAAATGTTTTGATATGTGAATTGCATTAGTTTCTGCACTACTCTGCTCGTGCCCATTATTATGATATCGTTCGCCGGTTCCCGGGCCGGTTTGTGATCGTGCGCACTATGATATATTCGGCAGTATGCTGTGTTACAGTTCCCTAGACCTCGCCATAGGGCCGGGTTCCGTTTATGGAGTTATGCTGTGATATGGCTTATGATATGAGATGTTGTGATGATGTGCTATATTCGGGGTTTGTACGGAGATTTGAAACCTTCTGGAGTATGCTGTGTTGTGGCACCAGCGTCGGAGTGGTGACCACGTTCCTGAGCCTTATGCATGATTTCTTTTACTTGCATTATGTACATATGATTTCTGTACCAGTTTTGATATACTGATTCGGTATTCCCTTCTGTGCCTTATGCTTCAGTTATGGTTGGATTTTTGTATTCTATGCTTTACATACTCAGTACATCTTTTGTACTGACCCCCTTTCTTCGGGGGGGGGGGGGGGGGGGGGGGGGAGGGGGGGGGCTGCGTTTCATGCCCGTAGGTACAGACGCACAATTTGGTGATCCACCAGTTTAGGACACCCTCTTCTGCTGTTTGGAGTGCTCCTCTTATTCCGAAGCCCACATTTTGGTATATACGTCTTTTGCTATGTATATGTTTTTGTACATTTGACTATTTGGGGTACAGAGGGGCCCTGTCCCGCCATATGATTCGGTTGGTCTGTTTAGAGGTCTGTAGACGTATATGTGGGTTGTGCCTACTTCTGTACAGGTGTGTTTGTATGATCCCACTTGCCATGGCAGCCTTGTCGGCGTGCGTTTGTATATGTTTTGGGTCGTTGCGCCATTCGATAGCCTTGTCGGCTTTTGATATATATGTACATATTTGGTTGCGTTTGAAATGTGTCTGAGACAGTTTGATATAATGTGAGGCAGCGTGTTATATTTGTGCCCGTGTATGCTATCTGTATGTGATTCGGATTGGATGAGTGTGTTCGGGTGCCCAGTTCGGGCACTAGTCACGGCCTACGTGGTTGGGTCGTGACACAACTAGTGGGCCATGACGGGTACCCAGAGCTGGCTACCGAGCACCTCTCATCATGCTAACTGTCATACCCAACCTAAACATGCATCATTCTCAGCACACAACTTATCATGAAACAATCTCTAAATATCTCCCAAAATATGTGTATGTCCATAAGCTCACGAGGCTACGAAAATGATGTACAGAATATACAATACAGAAATCGCATAGCATCCATAACCCACACATAAGTATCTACGAGCCTCTAACTAGAGTACTGAAATCATAAGGACGGGACAGGACCCCGCCATGCCCCAATATGTACACAAAAGAATATACCAATAGGGTGCACCTCCAGAGTAGTGGGGTGCTCTTGTAAATCTACTGAGTAGGCTCCTAAGTGTCTGCGTCATCTCCATGTCTACCTGTGGGCATGAACACAACGTCCATAAAAGAAAAGGACGTCAGTACGAACAATGTATTGAGTATATAAGGCATGCATATCAACATAATAAAGAAGTAGGAGAACATGAGATGAAGAGATAACCTGTAACTGATTGCCTCTTAAGGCAGAACCATACATGCTAACAATAAAAACATCATATCATGTATACATATATATAAACTGCCCGACCATATAGGTACGGTGTGATCATCATTAGCCTGCATCCGGGCCTCCCGCGTCCGGGGTAAACATCTCAAGCCGCCCAGTAGGGGTGTCTGCCCGGCCATATAAGCGCGGTGTAATCATCATCATAGCTGCCCACTACGCCCATCGTAGTGGTGACTTCCCGGCTAAATAGACACGGTGTAATCTTACATATACATAACATGAAGCATGCATGAGAGCTCAAGTAAAAGCTATAACTCTATCGGAGTGACGTAAGGTCGGGAGCCTCCGATTATATTGTGGAATAATCATCATCGCTATGTCTCACCTTGAGGGAAATAATATCGTGAGGTGAGGCAACAACAAGAAGTAACATCAATGAAATCATAAAAATAGGATTATCAAACTCATGAAAGCATCACTAGCATCATCATCATCATAGAACATATCTCATTTCTATCTCATAAGAAGCTATTAAGAATCTTTAACTTTCATCTTTGGAATGTAAGAAGGTCATGGAAATGTAAGAAAGGAAACGCAGTAGAAGAGTCATGCCTTTGAAAGAAAAGGAACTAGCCTTACATACCTTTACGTCTCCATAACGACTAAGCGCTCTCCTTCCAAGCTCACAACTCTACATTCAAGAGAATTTGTACTAAGGTTAGATCATTAGAAACACGCTTAAGTCTAGGCTAAAACGACTAAGGGCTAACGAAAATTGGGCAGCATTTCCTTTGTTTCATCAACTTCCTCCATATGATAAACAACTCCCAAATAGCAATAGCAACACCCATAATATCATAATCAATAAACTTCTTCAAGCTAAACATCATTCAATCCTCACAATTCTCTTTCAATTCATCCACAACCATGACTACATTACAACAACATATTCATTTTTCACATAATGCTCCCTCAACGGCATTAGAATCATTCATAACAAGATTATACTCATCTCATGCTAAGAATCATGACTCAAACGAACTTACTACTCAAAATACCCTTACTTCAATATTTTGGGCTCATATTCTACTTTCTTCTCTAATCCAAGTCTTTCAACCACTCAATACTTGTAATAACATGAAATAGATGTAAAACTCACCTTTGATTATGTAGGAATGATCTTTGGTGGTAGATACTTCACTTGAGGAAACCCCAACTTCAACACAAAAGGGATTCTTGGCTCCCACAAACCCTAGTGAGCCTCTTTACTCTTGATCCTCTTGATTCTTGCTAATCAATCCTTGATTCCTCTTAGATTAGTGTGGATATGATATGGGGAATGTTCTAGAGCTTTGAAGAGTTATGGAGAGTATGGGAAATGAATTAAATGGTCATGGGTCATATATATAAAGCAATAGAAAAATCTGGAAAAAGTGACCCGATCGAGTTATACGGACACTTATACGGTCCATATAACTTTATACGATCCGTATAAGTGACCGTATAATACCATTAGGGATTTACCTTTTTTGTAAAGGTTATACAGACCCTTATACGTACTATATAAGTGGTTGTATAACTCCATTTTTTCGAAATTATTCTCGTCGATTCGTTTGATCTCAAATCCTCATGGAACCTTCTTAACACTCGTTTAATACTTCATTAAACATCTAAGGAGCCTGATACTTCTCCTCGAGATATTACTAAATAATCTTTAACTCGATAGTTCACGATACCTTCCCAAAACGCGGCTTATACTACACTTTCTTCAACAAACTTTCTTCTCTTGCCTCAAATGTCTTTGGAATCTTAATTAGAATCGTTAAGTATCCCTTATTACTCGTAGGGACATCATGTACACCTTACTTGCGTTAGTCTATTCCACACAACGACCCGAAATTTTGAGGTGTAACACTCGGCATCCAGATGACAGATGTAGCCCATGCGGTTGTATGATCTTTCTTTCATCCGTTGTATTGGCTATTGACCCTTGTGGTCGGATATGCCCTATGCCCTTTCCATGACCCTTTTGGTCATATGTATCTTTGTGCTAATTCATTGTGACCCTGTTAGTCTGATATATCTTCGTCATTCGCTCTTTGTGTGACTCTTTTGGTCAGATTTGTCCTTATGCTCATTCATTCTTTTCATGACCCTTTCTGTCAGCTGTGTCTTTGTTGTTGATTCTTTTCGTGACCCTCGTGGTTAGATATGCTTTGTCCATTTGTTTTGTGACCCTTGTGGTCAGATGTGTCTTTATCGCCCATTCTCTCATGTGACCTCTTGGTACTCTGCCGCCTAGCTTAATTTGCTTTCACCTTTGCTATGAGTAAGCCAGTTGATGACGTGCTCGCTGTCCTGTTAAAAACTTGCATCCACAGAAAAATTGTGAGTTCCCTAAGAGGCCAATTAGCGTTGTTGTCCTCCCGTCCATTGTCTCCTTTTGATGCTCCTTTAAACCCACTTGGGCTCGGTATTTCGAGAGATGTTTTTGGGATGTACTTATGCTAATTTTAAAATTTAAAGTAAAGTTTGTAAAATGCGCGTTGTTTTCCTTTTTAGAAATGTTTTATTTCATTTTGTGTCACGGAGTGCGTTTTCTTCAAACGAGGTCTCCGATTCTTCCGGGAGATGCAATTACTGAGTTCTAAACTGGTAGAAATTTTGAGATCTTTCTCAAAATTCTGGCCCAGTTTCGGGTCTTGCTCTGATTGACTCTTGTATTGTCATGTAGGAATTTTTGAGGTTCCCTAAAAAATTCTACCCAGTGTATGACTTTGCTCTGCCCTCTTCTTTGTTGATTTATGATAGGAATTTTTGAGGTTTCCTAAAAAATTCTGCCCCAGTGTAGGGCTGATGTTGACTGATTCTTGTGCTGATCGATTCTTGTGCCGACCCTCATAGTTTGATCCTGTTGATTTCTCCTGCTTTATTATCTCTGAGGTTTCCTAAGGTTTTCTTAGGTTTTCTTTTTATGACGACCGAGCTCGAAAGCGCCTACGTATCTTGTCGCAGCAGGAATTCAAGTCGAACGTAGTTCAAAAAATAAAATAACTGAGTTATTATTTTTACTAATAATGTGATTGGATCTGATATGGATTGCCTACGTATCCCACTGTGGGGAAGTCAGGTCATCGTGTAGTTCATTACATAGATGATCTGTTTTTTCCTCTTTCTATTACAAGGTACGATTATAAGCAAAAGTACGATTACAAGGAAATGATAACGCAAGTGCATCTGCGTTGATAGCTTTGGGCCACTTTTGTCCATCCATCTCGGTCAGGACTACAGCTCCTCCTAATAGAACCTTTCTGACCATGTATAGTCTTTGCTAGTTTGACGTAAATTTTCCTTTGTACTCTTCTTGGTTGGGAAAGACTCGCTTGAGCACGAGTTGTCCAACTTGGAAAAGTCGGGCTCTGACCCGCTTGTTGAAGGCTCGAGACATTATTTGTTGGTACAGCTGCCCGTGGCATACCGCCACCATTCTCTTTTCATCTATCATGGCTAGTTGCTCATAGCGATTTCTGACCCATTCTGCATCAGTTAGCTGTGCCTCTTGTATGATCCTGAGTGAAAGGATCTCCACTTCTGCGGGTATGACCGCTTCGATACCATAGAGAAGGAGATATGGGGTTGCCCCGATGGAAGTTCGGGTCGTCGTTCTGTACCACAACAAAGCATAAGGCAACTGGTTGTGCCAATTCTTGTAGTTGTCGATCAGTTTTCTCAAGATCCTCTTGATGTTCTTGTTGGCAGCCTCTACGGCTTCATTCATCTGTGGCCGATAAGCGATAGAGTTTCTGTGGGTGATCTTGAATTGTTCACAGATGTCCTTCATCAAATGGCTGTTTAGATTGGCACCATTGTCTGTGCTGACGGATTCCAATACATCGAAGTGACATATTAGATTATTTTTACGAAGTCAGCCACGACTTTCATGGTCACTGATTTGTGGGAAGTCGCCTCTACCCATTTAGTGAAGCAGTCGATGGCTACTAAAATGAAGCGATGTCCATTGGCGGCTGGAGGCTCGATGGGTCCTATGATGTCCATTCCCCATACCACGAATAGCCAAGGCGAGCTCTTCGCATATAACTCTGTTTTTTTTTTTAAGAAGAACCCATTAGCCAACCTTCTGATAGTCTTCTTCTATTTGCTAAACTCTCTAGAGGGTACTCTCTTTTCTCCAGGTAGGCTTTGATGTTGGCATACCATGGTTGGCCATCTAGCTCGGCCTCGACGTGGGTGCAGTGAGCCTGTTCTTCCCTTAGTGTGATCTCTAGTGGATCAATGTGAGTACTCTCGGGGTACTGGATCATAGAGGCTATCGTAGCCAATGCGTCTGTAAACTCATTTTGAGCTCTCGGAGTATGCCTAAAATCGATACTCTTGAACTTCCCGCACAACCTCTGTACCAAATTCACATATGGGAGCATCTTATCATTTTTGGTTGCCCAATTTCCTTTCATTTGATTTATGAGCAAATCGAAGTCCCCGATTACCAACAATTCTTGTATGTTCATGTCCAATGCCATCCTGAAGCCGAGGATATATGCCTCATACTCCGGTATGTTGGTACATCTGAAGTTGAGCTTTGCGTCCATCAGATAGTGTTGTCCTGTTTTTGATATTATCACTGCGCTAATGCCTGATCCTTTGTAATTGATTGCTCTATCGAAGAACAGTCTCCAACCTGAGGATGGTTCTGCCACCTCTTCTTCCATAGCCATTACTTCCTCATCTGGGAAGAAAGTCCGTAATAGTTCAAGTTTGTCATTGACGGGACTTTCTGCCAGCAAGTCAGCTAGGGCTTGTCCTTTAATTTCCTTTTGTGCCTCGTATACGATGTCGAATTCGCTTTGCAGCATCTGCCATTTAGCCAATTTTCCTACAGGCATCGGTTGCCAAAAAATGTATCTCAATGGATGCATTCTGGATATGAGGTGAATGGTGAACACCGATAGGTAGTGCCTCAGCTTTTGGGAAATCCAGGTCAGAGCACAAGAGGTTTTCTCTATAAATGTATACCGTGCCTCGCAGGATGTGAACTTCTTGCTTAAATAGTAGATGTCATGTTCCTTTTTTCACTCTTCATCTTGCTGGGCGAGCATGCACCTGAAAGCATTTTCTGATACTGACAAGTACAGTAACAGAGAACTCCCTTGCCTGGGTGGCACTAGGACGGGAGGATTGGAAAGATATCTCTTGATTTTGTCAAATGCCTCTTGGCATTCTTCCGTCCAATTTCTGGGAACGTCTTTCTTGAGCAATTTAAGGATTGGCTCCACAATCACAGTTGACTGTGCTATGAACTGCCCAATGTAGTTTAACCTTCCTAAGAAGCTCATAACTTCTTTCTTAGTCTTGGGAGGTGGCAGCTCCTGGATTGCCTTGATCTTGGTAGGGTTTAATTCGATGCCCCTACGGCTAACTATGAACCCTAGTAACTTACCCGCTGCACTCCAAACGCACACTTTGTCGGGTTTTGCTTTAGATTGAACTTGCGAAGTCTGTCAAAAAACTTGCGCAAATGTGTGGTATGCTCTGAACTTTCTTTCGACTTTATGATGACATCGTCCACATAGACTTCAATCTCTCGATGCATCATATTGTGGAACAAGGCGGTCATAGCTCTCATGTATGTAGCACCAGCGTTCTTGAGGCCGAAAGGCATCACCCTATAATGGTAGACTCCCTAAAGGGTGATGAAGGCTGTCTTCTCAGCGTCTTCTTCGCTTATGAGTATTTGATGGTACCTGGCGAAACAATCCATAAACAACTGCAACTCGTGGTTGGCGAAGTTGTCTATTAGAATGTTGAATTTTGGAAGGGGAAGTTATCTTTTGGACTGGCCTGTTGAGATCTTGGTAGTCCATGCAGATTCGTATCTTTCCGTCCTTCTTGGGTACTGGCACTATGTTGGCCACCCAGGTGGGGTAGGATGTTACCTCCACCATCCCGGACTTGATTTGTTTTACTACCTCGTCCTTTATCCTGATACTCATGTCTGGTTTGAATGTTCGGGTCTTTTATTTGACCGGAGCAAATCCTTCCTTAATAGGCAATATATGGGCTACAATTTCAGTGCTCAACCCTGGCATATTTGCGTATGACCAGGCAAAAACATCCACATATTCCTTCAACAGAGCTATGAGCTCTTCTTTATGTGGTGCTCCTAAGTGAGCACTGATTCGTGTCTCTTTCACATCCTCTTCGTCGACGAGGTTTATTATCTCAGTTTCATCCATATTTGGCTTCTCCCTATCTTCTAATTCTTCCAATTCTTCTACCAGTCCCTCTGGCATCATTGTCTCTTTGTTGTACTCCTCGTACTCTTGCTGATTATTTTTCTTGTTCGTTTCATGATACGTCATGACATTTTTGGTTGCTTTATTACTGTTACTACTAAAAAGGCGAGGAAAAGTAAAATTAGGTTTATTATTGTTCGTTATGTGTGGTTAGTTAGAAAACTCTCGTTATTATTATCTGATAGGGATAGCAGTTTTACGTAGATCGAGGCTTTTCATTAATTCAAGAGTAATTGGTTACGAACTGTGGTCCTGGTTCGGAATAACGTCGGACCATTTCCATTTTAAAACATCACGAAGTAATTTAGAAAAGGCGATCATTCGGGCCTCGGCCGATGTCGCCGCTTTTTAGCAAAATATTTTAAGTAAAATCCATCTGTCTATCAAGGAGCCAAGAAGGGAGTAGATGACCAATTGTTCAACTGCTCTCCTAGCCTCAGACTGCGTATGGTGAGTGTCTTTTGACTTTCCTCAATGATCTCATAACATCCCTCTTCTTGAAACAGCGACTCTAGACCCCCATCAACTTCTTCTCCATTCTGCATCGGCATCTTTCTGGGACATGACTAGTATAATTTTGGGACAGGCTGAGGTAAATTCCTCGTCCTTTGTTTCCTTTGGATGACTTTCGTGAGCTCATCCTCTCTAGGGATATAGCCGAGGACAAAGTGGTAATTTTCTTTTGGGATTGGTACATGCTCTATTATCCCTTCAAGGTCCTTTCCCAGGCCTATTCTTGTTTCAAAACCATTTCTCAGCATGGTGGAGACAATCATTCTGTAGACTGCTGGCATTGGTTGGTCGACCTCCCCTTCTGAATGGGTGGCCCCAACGTATTCCACCACATCGAAGTTTAATCTGTGGGGACTCCCCTCAATCACCGCTATGATGTTGTAAGGATATTTCTGGGTATCCTTCTCAGCTGTGACTATAATTTCCTATCCCTGCCATTCAAATTTTATGGCTTGGTGCAGAGTTGATGGTACTGTGTCGACAGAATGTATCCAGGGTCTTCCCAAAAGCATAATGCAGTTGGCCGTGATTGCCATGACTTGAAATTCTACTGTGAAAGAGGCAGGCCCAACTTGGATATGTAAGTCTACTTCTCCAAGGGAATCACTTTGGGAACCATCAAATCCCTGACGTTCGTCTCACTCTGGCGGATTTTACCCACGTCGTAGCCTAGCTGTTAATGTAGTGATGGGGCAAACATTGAGACCCTATCCATTATCCACAAGTACTTTCCCTATTGCCTTGCCACAACATTCCACAGTGATGTTGAGAGCTCTGTTGTGGGAGGTTCGTTCTGTTGGCAATTCTTCTTTAGAGAAGCAGATTTTATGTTCTCTGATGATGTGGGCTACCAACCCAGCCCAGTCTGTCACACCTTAACCTTATTAGGGTGTGATGGGCACTCGACCCCACATACAGAGCCGAGCGAACCCGCAGACCCTGATTACACACCTAATGATTTTTTTTTCTTTCGAATTCTGAAAGTCAATTACAAATAAAATACATGTTGAGCTTTCAAAAATTTCTGCTTACTATTTCCAGAATTTAACAAATCTGTAATTATATGAAATTTACTACATAACACAAAATGACATATCGGCTGATGGAGCCGCTTACAGACTGACTATCATTACCCACGACGCTGTCTGCAAAGTCTCTAATACTGATCAGACATCACATCATACATACTCTGATTCGGCAGCACTCCTGGAGGAAATGAAGCCCGCCAATACACTGGATCATCTTCAGCTAATCTCGTCTATCCACTTGTGGGTACCTGCGCGGCATGAAACGCAGCCCCCGAAGAAGAGAGGGTCAGTACGGAAAATGTACTGAGTATGTAAGGCATGAGTACAGAAAACAAAACCATGACTGAGACAGATAGAACAACATACAAATAGCCTATCCAGAATACCAAACACTTATTATTTTTTTTTCTTTTCCAGACACGAATTATACTTACTCATCCCGTATGTAAGACGGATTACAGAACGTACAAATTACTCAAATGATGTCATATAGCAAACGGGATACAGAATATATGGAAGGTCAGAATGCTTACTCTCCAACACAAGTCATGCATATCGGAATCAGATATCATATCACATACGCGGTAACCCCAGGGACATATACCACGCCGGGACAAATACCATATCATACATACGGTAACCTCGGGGACAAATATCACGCCGAGGGACCGGTCACATCCTATCATATACATGATAACCTTGGGGACAGATAACACGCCGAGGAACCGGTGAACAATGCCAAGGGATGCACACGATAACGTAGGAACGTGGTCGCCACTCCTACCTTTGGCGCCACAACACATCATATTTCAGAAAATTTGCTCCGATCTCCGTCACACATCATAACATAACCACGGTACCCGGGGGCGGACTAATAACACGACACCCCGAGCCCGGACACATCATACTTCATAATATATCCTCGGTAACCGGGGACGGACATATAACACAATACCCCGGAACCGGACACATCATACTTCGGAATGCATATATGGAACCCGACCCTTAACAGAGGACTCGGCGAACCATCCGCACGATATATATATCGGCCCGGGATCCGGTGAAAGGGATCATAGCACATGCACGAGCAGAGTAGTGAGCAACTAAATGCACATAAATTGAGACTCGATAGAATGATCGAACGTGCCATCAGAATAATCATAGCAGGTTACCCATATCAGAATGCTTATATTAAAATACTTATGTCGGGGTACTCATATCAGAATACTTATGTCAGAATGCTTAGGTCAGAATACTTATATCAAAATACTTATATCAGAGTAGTTATAACAGAATACGTGTGTCAGGATTCTCATATCCAAAATACTTATATCCGAATACTTCTATCAAAATGTTTACGTCAAATTTCTTGTATCGGAGTACTTACGTCAAAATACTTTTGTCAAAATATCCATATCGAAGATACTTGTATCCAAATGCCTATGTAGGAATACTTATATCAGAATTTCCAGATACTTATATCAGAGAGTACATACAGTTCATAACAAATCCAGAACAATAACCCAAGTTTCTCTTAATTACTATGCGGAAATGAGTCCCATAGAGCAATACAAATGGGGTTCGGGAATTATGGGCCCACCTCGGATTAAGTCGAGGTGGCGTATATAAACTATGAACATTTAGCCTTATAGAGTCATCCATGAAGGTTTCAGGGCAATCCGGTTTCATTTGTAGAAGTTACGGACGTTCAAACTATGTTTCCATCAAAGCATAAGGTTCTTAGTTCAATTTCACTGAATGAATAGGGGTCCAAATCAAGCTCGGATTCCTAGGAATAGAGTTTCCCTCGAGGCTCGTATCATAGCCTATTACAACTAGGACATGCCAAAAGAAAGGAAGGGTAAGCCTTACATACCTGTGCCGCGACCTCCAGCTACGCTTATGCATCCAATTTGTTTGTCTACATGCAGGAGAATCCATCCATTCGTTAGTTTCATTATCATATACCTGCCTTAACCTTTCAAACACATTCACTTGTATCCTGCCGGAATTTCGGCAGCACCTCCCCTGTAAATATACCAACCCCGAGAATACGGCTCGGCTCCCAATCAACAACAACAACAATCCGGGAATTTGACCCGGCCACAATATCAACAACAATGACAACAAACATTCTAACAACATCGACCGTTAATGTAAACGCACTTTAACATTAGCAACCTTCTTTCGCATAATGCGACGATATTCCAATTACGTTCAAATCAAGATATATAATCAATCCAAAACCATTCAAACATGATTCCATAACATTTCCAACAATTCACAAAATTTTCCAAAACGACTCGAGCAAGGTTCCAACTCACCCGAAATTGTCCCCAAGCCCGAGAACAACACCAAACACATTCTTTCCTTCCAAATTCACACATTATGTCACAATACATACATTTACAACTTCATTTCATAAATTCAAGAAACCACATCAAGACTACATTTCCTTCCAATGCGGCCCACACGATTATAATCTTAACTTGGATTATTAAAACTTCATTTTCTATCATAATACTCACAACGAGGACAACCAAAATACTAACGACATTATTTTCCATCAATGCAAGAAATCAACCTTCGATTCCCATTAACTTCTACAACAACTTTCCGACAATTTCAACTTTACTAGAATCGTCATAATCTCACTTGCATCCTAAAATACATATCGACAACAATTAAATTATTACATAAAACTTGATTCACATTTCATACCACACACACACACACATTCGGCCACCTTCCAACGCCCACAAATTCAACCAAAATTACCAAACTTTCATTTCCAATATAAATTCCATAACAACAACAATTAAAATACTACATAAAAATTAACTAATCTTGCCTCCAAAACATAGGCATGCACACGGCTATACCATACAACCCTCCCATATTTTCATGAATTCTATCCGTTCCTTCATACTACAATGTAAACAAGCCTTCATAACATCATAAAAAGGATTAAATATTACCTCTTCTCTTCAACCTCTTCCCTTGACCAACGTGCGGAAATGATGAAACGAACGACCTATCTTCCAAAACAACTATACCATGTCGAAGAGGGCCTTCAAATTGGTTGGAATTCTAGGAGAGAATAATTTTTTGATCACTATTTCAAGGGGCCAAATTTTTGCCCCTTGGCCGTGCACTTCCTCTTTCTCCTCTCCTTTTTCTTCTTCTTTCTTCCACTCTTTTTCTCTTAATAATATGACTACACATATATATATATATATATATATATATAGTTGTATAGGTCATGTGAGGGGCACATGCTTCCCCCTCTCTAGATTTTTCCTTTCTTTTTCTCCTTTTTTTTTTCTAGATTTTTCTCCAAATTTCCAAAGATGACTTAATCCCTTTTCTTTTCCCTTTTTTTTTTTCGGCCACATGGCCTTTTTCAAGAGATTTCTTGAACATTTGTAAAATGACCATTTTACCCCTAGCCTTTCCACAAAATTACCATAAAGCTATTTTGCCAATTTCCTTTCCGCCCTTGGTCTTCCTCAATATTTCCACTCTAACAATATTCATAAATAATATTTTCAACAACTCGTATATTAAAATTATTTTTGAAACATAGTCTTGTTCTTAACTTCTCCCCATTACCTTGAATTTTCTGGACGTACGAAATACGGGCTATAACATCCTCCCCCCCTTTAGAACATTCGTCCTCGAATGTTCAACTGACTTTACAGGGTCTTGTAGCACTCCGGGAGGGGGTTTCTTTTTATAGTTGCCCGTTCTTTCCATGCCCATTCCGTATAGTCGAGTCTTTTCTTCCTCATATGGGTCCTTATTCTGTCTCATGGGTTTCCTAAGTGCTGGGCCAATATTTTTTATCCTTGTCTTCCTCCGATCATCTGTTTTCTGTTATTATTCCATAACCATATCTTAACAAATGCCTCACCTTTAGATCCCTACCACAACTCTTCTTTAATCTTTCCTCTCATATCTCTGGATGCAGGCGTACTTGTCTTTGACCTTATGTGTTGGTGCTCATTTCTTTCCTCGTTATTCCCTTTAGGCCTAATATGGCCTCCCCCCCTTTAAGGGGGTTCCTTATACGTCACGACCTTAAGGTACTCTTATCTTTAATTATTCTTCATCCCTCGTCACTCTTTCCAACTCTATGCATAACGTATCGAAACTTCTCAGCTCAAATTGTTTCCCTTTTTCTCCTTGCTCATATCATCGTTTTGTCCATCTTTTTCATTGCCTTCCCTCTCGGCTCATTGTAATTAATCCTTGAATCTTACATATTCCTCTTTCGTTCCATATTACCGTACTCCATCCTTGCCCCATGTCTGCATTTACACCTTTATCTGATAATCTCGTATCTCGCCGGAAATTTCCTCTTAGGGGTTTCATCCACCAAGGTTTTCCTCGTTTACTCACCGATATCTGAATTTCCTTACTCCTCATTTACTTACCTACTTCTTTTTCTAACACCATACCGTCGAG
Organism: Lycium barbarum; assembly: GCF_019175385.1. Classification (NCBI taxonomy): domain Eukaryota; kingdom Viridiplantae; phylum Streptophyta; class Magnoliopsida; order Solanales; family Solanaceae; genus Lycium; species Lycium barbarum. The sequence goes on along the minus strand of NC_083347.1, from coordinate 45,333,175 downwards.
ACTTTTCTGTCCTTAACCTGTAGTGGAAATAGCGTCCTATCTCGTAATACTAACACCATTTGTTTTCTCACTACTATTCAGGTTTCGGTGTCCCTTTACCCGATTGAGGCCTCCTTTTTCCGTAGCATAGGTTGTTAGGACACACGTGTCTACTGATACCATCACATATGGGATAACGTGTGCACCCACATCTATATATATAATTATTATCAACTAACCCACAAAATACTTCCAAACTTTATTCAAGCCTATCCTAGTTCCCGAGCTGTGATATACTCTTTTGCCTCTTCACCGAGCTAGTCTACCTCGTTTTATGCGCCTTCTTATGATCTCCAACCACCCCATACACCATAGTCTCACTCAAGGTACCCTAGTTTTCCATTTGTTCCCTTAAATTTTAATTTTGCAAAATTTTCCCAATTACTTCCCAGGGGGGTCACCCATCCTGAAATTGCTCCCACCTGAGCACGCTTAACCTCGAATCTTTAGTGGAATCCGATGCCTTAATGCTGATATTTTCGGATCCACTTTCTCGTATGACCTTTACTACATGATTCGGGACTAATCGAGGTCTTACAGATCCCGGGACACCCTCGTGGTACGTCTTTTCTTCCATAATTACCATTTTACCCCTTTCGACCCTCGGTGCTCACCTTCCAGTTTCTTACATAACTATCTCTCATTCTGGGTTCCCAGACTCCTGCTGATAACAGATACACCTTCGTTGTCACTGTTTTATGGATGCCCCGATATCAGTCCGTTCGAACTTCTTACTCACCGCTTTTACATAGTAACCTGCAGCAAAACTAATTGTCAACTTTCTGAATCCTCCATCTAACCTTATTTTTTCTTATACCATCCTCCTGTACACTGCAAATATCAATAACACCTTATAGAACATACAACTACACCACATTCCGGCCATCCGGGGCTGCCAATTCTTGGGAACAGATTAAATACACCAGTACTTACCCGTCTTCCTCCATCGTATGTGAGACTTTGCATATAAGGAATCTTACCCCCTATGACTTGGCTCTATGGCACGATCTGAGACAGAAAGAAGGTCAACAATCCCTAGATGCCCCGTAGCCTCTTGTTTATAGATGTGGTGCGCTACACAGCATAAACAGGACTCTACCGGACACGACTTTGCAGGCAACCCCTAGGACAGACCTGCTCTGATACCACTTTGTCACACCCTAACCTTATTAGGGTGTGATGGGCACTCGACCCCACATACAGAGCCGAGCGAACCCGCAGACCCTGATTACACACCTAATGTTTTTTTTTCTTTCGAATTCTGAAAGTCAATTACAAATAAAATACATGTTGAGCTTTCAAATTTTTCTGCTTACTATTTCCAGAATTTAACAAATCTATAATTATATGAAATTTACTACATAACACAAAATGACATATCGGCTGATGAAGCCGCTTACAGACTGACTATCATTACCCACGACGCTGTCTGCAAAGTCTCTAATACTGATCAGACATCACAGCATACATACTCTGATTCGGCAGCACTCCTAGAGGAAATGGAGCCCGCCAATCCACTGGATCATCTTCAGCTAATCTCGTCTATCCACTTGTGGGTACATGCGCGGCATGAAACGCAGCCCCCGAAGAAAAGGGGGTCAGTACGGAATATGTACTGAGTATGTAAGGCATGAGTACAGAAAACGAAACCATGACTGAGACAGATAGAACAACATACAAATAGCCTATCCAGAATACCAAACACTTATTATTATTTTTTTCTTTTCCAGACACGAATCATACTTACTCATCTCGTATGCCAGACGAATTACAGAACGTACAAATTACTCAAATGATGTCATATAGCAAACGGGATACAGAATATACGGAAGGTCAGAATGCTTACTCTCCAACACAAGTCATGCATATCGGAATCGGATATCATATCACATACGCGGTAACCCCGGGGACATATACCACGCCGGGACAAATACCATATCATACATACGGTAACCTCGGGGACAAATATCACGCCGAGGGACCGGTCACATCCTATCATATACATGATAACCTTGGGGACAGATAACATGCCGAGGAACCGGTGAACAATGCCAAGGGATGCGCACGATAACGTAGGAACGTGGTCGCCACTCCTACCTTTGGCGCCACAACACATCATATTTCAGAAAATTTGCTCCGATCTCCGTCACACATCATAACATAACCACGGTACCCGGGGGCGGACAGATAACACGGCACCCCGAGCCCGGACACATCATACTTCATAATATATCCTCGGTAACTGAGGACGGACATATAACACAGTACCCCGGAACCGGACACATCATACTTCGGAATGCATATAAGGAACCCGACCCTTAACAGAGGACTCGGCGAACCATCCGCACGATATATATATCGGCCCGGGATCCGGTGAAAGGGATCATAGCACATGCACGAGCAGAGTAGTGAGCAACTAAATGCACATAAATCGAGACTCGATAGAATGATCGAACGTGCCATCAGAATAATCATAGCAGGTTACCCATATCAGAATGCTTATATTAAAATACTTATGTCGGGGTACTCATATCAGAATACTTATGTCAGAATGCTTAGGTCAGAATACTTATATCAAAATACTTATATCAGAGTAGTTATAACAGAATACGTATGTCAGGATTCTCATGTCCAAAATACTTATATCCGAATACTTCTATCAAAATGTTTACGTCAAATTTCTTGTATCGGAGTACTTACGTCAAAATACTTTTGTAAAAATATCCATATCGAAAATACTTGTATCCGAATGCCTATATAGGAATACTCATATCAGAATTTCCAGATACTTATATCAGAGAGTACATACAGTTCATAACAAATCCAGAACAATTGCCCAAGTTTCTCTTAATTACTATGCGGAAATGAGTCCAATAGAGCAATACAAATGGGGTTCGGGAATTACAGGCCCATCTCGGATTAAGTCGAGGTGGCGTATATAAACTATGAACATTTAGCCTTATAGAGTCATCCATGAAGGTTTCAGGGCAATCCGGTTTCATTTGTAGAAGTTACGGACGTTCAAACTATGTTTCCATCAAAGCATAAGGTTCTTAGTTCAATTTCACTGAATGAATAGGGGTCCAAATCAAGCTCGGATTCCTAGGAATAGAGTTTCCCTCGAGGCTCGTATCATAGCCTATTACAACTAGGACATGCCAAAAGAAAGGAAGGGTAAGCCTTACATACCTGTGCCGCGACCTCCAGCTACGCTTATGCATCCAATTTGTTTGTCTACATGCAGGAGAATCCATCCATTCGTTAGTTTCATTATCATATACCTGCCTTAACCTTTCAAACACATTCACTTGTATCCTGCCGGAATTTCGGCAGCACCTCCCCTGTAAATATACCAACCCCGAGAATACGGCTCGGCTCCCAATCAACAACAACAACAATCCGGGAATTTGACCCGGCCACAATATCAACAACAATGACAACAAACATTCTAACAACATCGACCGTTAATGTAAACGCACTTTAACATTAGCAACCTTCTTTCGCATAATGCGACGATATTCCAATTACGTTCAAATCAAGATATATAATCAATCCAAAACCATTCAAACATGATTCCATAACATTTCCAACAATTCACAAAATTTTCCAAAACGACTCGAGCAAGGTTCCAACTCACCCGAAATTGTCCCCAAGCCCGAGAACAACACCAAACACATTCTTTCCTTCCAAATTCACACATTATGTCACAATACATACATTTACAACTTCATTTCATAAATTCAAGAAACCACATCAAGACTACATTTCCTTCCAATGCGGCCCACACGATTATAATCTTAACTTGGATTATTAAAACTTCATTTTCTATCATAATACTCACAACGAGGACAACCAAAATACTAACGACATTATTTTCCATCAATGCAAGAAATCAACCTTCGATTCCCATTAACTTCTACAACAACTTTCTGACAATTTCAACTTTACTAGAATCGTCATAATCTCACTTGCATCCTAAAATACATATCGACAACAATTAAATTATTACATAAAACTTGATTCACATTTCATACCACACACACACACACATTCGGCCACCTTCCAACGCCCACAAATTCAACCAAAATTACCAAACTTTCATTTCCAATATAAATTCCATAACAACAACAATTAAAATACTACATAAAAATTAACTAATCTTGCCTCCAAAACATAGGCATGCACACGGCTATACCATACAACCCTCCCATATTTTCATGAATTCTATCCGTTCCTTCATACTACAATGTAAACAAGCCTTCATAACATCATAAAAAGGATTAAATATTACCTCTTCTCTTCAACCTCTTCCCTTGACCAACGTGCGGAAATGATGAAACGAACGACCTATCTTCCGAAACAACTATACCATGTCGAAGAGGGCCTTCAAATTGGTTGGAATTCTAGGAGAGAATAATTTTTTGATCACTATTTCAAGGGGCCAAATTTTTGCCCCTTGGCCGTGCACTTCCTCTTTCTCCTCTCCTTTTTCTTCTTCTTTCTTCCACTCTTTTTCTCTTAATAATATGACTACACATATATATATATATATAGTTGTATAGGTCATGTGAGGGGCACATGCTTCCCCCTCTCTAGATTTTTCCTTTCTTTTTCTCCTTTTGTTTTCTAGATTTTTCTCCAAATTTCCAAAGATGACTTAATCCCTTTTCTTTTCCCTTTTTTTTTCGGTCACATGGACTTTTTCAAGAGATTTCTTGAACATTTGTAAAATGACCATTTTACCCCTAGCCTTTCCACAAAATTACCATAATGCCATTTTGCCAATTTCCTTTCCGCCCTTGGTCTTCCTCAATATTTCCACTCTAACAATATTCATAAATAATATTTTCAACAACTCGTATATTAAAATTATTTTTGAAACATAGTCTTGTTTTTAACTTCTCCCCATTACCTTGAATTTTCTGGACGTACGAAATACGGGCTATAACACAGCCTTCGCTACTCGTACCAGCTGTCACGTGTGCATCATCTAACATTCTCATGAGGGCCTGCCTGTGTGATGGGGAGCTGGCCAGTAATGATATTACCGATATTTGTGCCGGTGTCTTCTTAAAATGCTCAGCGATGGAGGAGTCCTTTAGTCGCATACGTCGCTAGAAATCTTCGGCTTCTCCCTTAGTTATGGCTCTTTTTGGGGCACTCTCCTTTATTGTGGCGTTTTGAGCCAACTCTTCAGGGGTATAGTATCTTCTTGAATGGGTCATGCCCTGAGCCATGGCTGCTTGTATAGTGATTGGCTCTTTAGGAGCGGGTATAATTTGTTGCACTGTCTGGGCTATCACGGGCGCTGGGACCAAAGTATTGAACGTCAGTATAGCTTTTGTGGCTCTCGGTGCTGGGATCAAGACTTTAAAATTGGGGCGCTCTTGGATTGTAAGGGAAGCCACTGTTTGTTCTAGAGATTCAACCGCTTTGGGGACCAACACATTGCAAGCTTCCTAATCCTTGTCCCTCTCAATAATGTAGACCCCGTTATTTCCATGTTTGGGTAGCGGGTTCGTGTTCACGTTGGGAGCTGCGGTTTCTAAAATGATTTCCCTTTTGTCGATCATATCCTGGATTTTGTGCTTGAGGTTTGTGCAGTCTTCTGAGGTTTGCCCATTTCCTCCTGAATGGTAGGCACAAGTCTAATCAGCCCTATAGAATCTGTTCCCCGGCTGTGTTAGTTTTGGAGGGACCTTCTAGATTAGGCCCGCGGCCAATAGTCTTTCGAAGAGCCATGCCCTAGGCTTGAGAAGTGTTGTAAATTCTCTTGCTGGCTTTCTCTCGAAAGCAGGACGAGGAGCATTATATATTGGGGGTGGTAGTTGATTTTGATAATTTGAAGGTTGATAAGCTTATGTTGGGTTATTTTGTGGTGGACGGTAGTTTTGCTAAGGTGATGGTTGATATGTTTGTTGTGGTGGTGTTTGGTAAGCAGGAGCAAACACACGGACACTAGGCGGAGCCGTGTAAGCTGGTATAGTGGTGGTGAGCGTAATATACAGGTGATGGATTGTAGGAAAGTGTAGAGTAATTTACGAGAGACGGAGTTATGTAGGAAGATTGTGGTTCTTTTGGGCTTGGGTTCGGAATTTGGGATATGCTTGCCATATCCTCTTTCTTGAAGCTTTGTTGAAGACACTGACTATATTCCCTGATTTGAGACCATCTTCTATGGCCTCTCCTATTTTGACCAACTCAGAGAATGGCCTCCCGGCCATGAACAACATTCTGTCATAGAAATCAGGCTCCTGGGACCTAATGAACACGGAGACTAGCTCTCTCCCACACATTGGTGGCCGCACATGGGCTGCTTCGGCCCTCCACCTACTGGCAAACTCTATATAGTTCTCTGTTGACTTCTATTTGACCTTTTTCTAGGTAGTAGCGGTCAGTTACCGTTTAGACATTAAAGCAAAATATTTCCATGAAGGATTCTGTCATGTCCTCCCAAGTGAGCCATTGGCGCATGTCTTGGGTTGCGAACCACTCAACGGCTTCGCCAGTTAAACTACGACTGAACAGTTGCATAATCAGATGTTCATTCTTCTTGACCCCAACCAATTGGTCACAGTAGGACCGAAGATGCGCTTTGGGATTCCCTGTCCCATTGAACCTGTCAACTTTTAGAAATTTGAATCCTTCTAGTAGATCCAAATCTGGGTGCATGCACAGGTCATCATATCTTAGGCCTGTAGCCTTCCTTGCAGACCTATTGGATCTTACCAGCAACTTTTATATCTTCTTTTCCATATCTCTCTCACGCTTATCCTGTTTGGCCCTCTAGGCCTTCTGCATTTTTTCATAATGATCTAGCTCTTTATGCCCTGGGGAGGATTCATTTGGGATGTTGGGAGTGAAGAAGAATACTTAGTGAGTGGGATAGTTAAGCGCGGCAGTGGTGGTTTGCCCAGTTGGTGGGGTCGGAACACGTACTTAGTTTGCCGGGTTGATGAATACCGGCTGGGGAACCTGGTAAGAAGGGACCGAGTGAGTGGTCCCTGGGATTCCGGTGTATTTTGTTGGTGGTAGAGTGCTGCAAGAAGTACCAACGTGATTCGGGTCAGTTGGATTTAATGAAAGTGGGATGGTTCCTGGTTGATATATAGGAAAGTGATCGGGTATTGGGGAGCTTAGTGAAGGAAAGGGAGGAGGGGGCCTCCTTCCTTCAGTTGAGGCATCCTTGTCGGCGGTCAGTAATGTCGCGATCACATCTTCTTGAGACGATACTTCCTATGGGTCTTGGGTATCTCCCTTGTTGACACCCAATTTTGTCCCGCCTCTTCTCCGAAATACCTATTTACGCTTCTAATATTTTTGGAAAATGAAAAAAAAAAAAAAAAAAAATATATATATATATATATATATATATATATATATATATATATTATATTTTACTATAATTACTAGCCTCTTATCAATACCGGCGTTTCATTATTCTATTACAGTTACTAGCCATTATTATCATTATTGTTATTATTATTATTATTATTATTATTATTATTATTATTATTATTACCATTATTATTATTATTATTATTATTATTATTATTACTATTACTATTACTATTATTATTATTATTACTATTACTATTATTATTATTATTATTATTATTATTACTATTACTATTATTATTACTATAATTCACAATTTTTATCATTTCGGTATTTTACCAGCTTAAGCACACGCATCGCATTTATCTTTGCATAATTAGATAATAGTGTTTATTTACTGTGAATTTTCGAAATACTATTGCATGGCTATTACAACGCCATTTTTATTTAAGCACTAATAATTGCATATTTTATATTAAGTAATATTTTAACACAAGTTACTTAAATAGGTCTTTTATTTAAATGTAGTAGCCCAATCAACTCATACTATTTTCGGACCAATGCACAAAACCAGTCCACATTTTAATTCACCTGGCATCATTTTAATTTACCAGCCCAATTTAATTCACCCAGCCCAAATAATTAACCAATATTTTCGGACCAGCCCATACCCGTTTAATTTGACCCGACCGGCCCACTACCATTAAAACCCTAAAACTCTTCTTAACAAAAGAGAGAGAGAGAGCAGCCGCAGCTCTCTCCTCTCCCTTCCCTTCTCCTTCGTCTCCCTCACTTTCTTTTCCACCTCTTTCTCCCTCCATTCTCTCTCCCACGCCTGTCCCCCACGTTACCTCTGCCACCCCCACTACTTCCTGTTCCCCCACGCTCACTGTCATCTCCACGTCCCTCTGTCCCCACGCTCCTCTCTCTCTTCTTCACACGAAAAACCTAACAATCCCCTATAAATAATCGTTTGTCAGTCATTGAAGGGAGGATCTTTTGATTCATGAAATTCCCCCTAGAACCAGAAGGATTTTGGATTGGAAAAACTCCCCCAAGAACCCGGATGATTTTTTTCAGTTCATGAAATTCCCCAGGAACAATTGTTTTTTTTTTTTAGGCGCAGAAATCCCCTAGAAATCAAAGTTGGAAACCCCCCAAGAATCCCCTTATAAAAAAAAAACGAGTTCTTGAACCCCATAAATCCCCTACAAAATAGGGCTTTCGAGTCGCAAAAATGCTCTGAAAATCAAAGTTCTGAAACAGGTTTTTGAAACCCCGAAAAGCTCTAAAATATGAGTCTTTTAGTCGCCTATAATTCCCAAAATACGAGTTCTATTAGCAGTTTCAATCTTGTTTTATTGTCAAATCAAAATATCAAATCAATTTTATTCTCGTTTACTTTGGTGCTGCTGCGAATCCGAGCATCGCAAGCTCGGATTTGGCGGTGTCCGAGTGTAGATCGAAGATTCGCACCCACTTCGCTGCACCCGAAGAAGGTCAGCATACTTCCTTGCTTTAGTATATTTTTAGCATTTTATTTGTTTTTTGTTTATATGTACTAAGTTAATTGGTTATGATAAATGTTAGTATGAATCAGGCAGATATACGTTAAGTGTTAGTCTTGTTTGGTTACATTGTCCTAGTTGCTAACTTTAGTCATGATAAAGAACCTTTTAATTCCTACTTACATGCTAATATCAGTTTAGGTTTCTTGGGATTTAAGCATGCTAAATGATTAGTTTGATCAGCACTATGCCCGTTTTAGCTCATGTTTCATATATCAATTAGTTTAAAGTCTCGGTTAGCTGCATTTCTCTGTCATTTTGTTTAATGATTCAATCCCCTGTTATGTTGACAATATGATGTTAGTAGTAATATCTCCCCTGTTAGACTTCATGTGTGTTTTAATCCACCAATAGTGACTGTTACTGCATATTTAAGGGTTAATGTTAGGTATGCACATGATTGATAATTCACATAGATTGGATTTGATGTTGCTAAAGAAAAGGGAGATAGTTCCACGATAGTTCAAGTAAAAAATGAGTAGGTTATCATTGGTATAGGTCTGTGTTTGTGTCCACCCTGTATGTTTTTCCAGAGTTATTTTGTTGGCCTGAACTAGGAATTGACTAAGATGTGTCAAGGTGATTATGTGTTTATCTTAGGCTTCAACAATTCTTAAGCATCCTGGAAGCTAGATAATCCACAGCTATAACTAGGCATATGTATGATATAAATTGATGAAACAGACTTCCTATGGTCATTAAATATACAATCTGTTTGCTGCCAGTTTCCCCTACCTTTGCTCATGCTTCCTTATTCTGTTAACTTATATGTTGCTTTAAATACTCTGTAGGATCCTAGGAAAGCACTGTTTTTCTTTCTTTAAATCTGGTTTAAATGAGAAACTTGTAATTTCCACTTATTTTACAGATCTGAAATGTATGAAAGAAACTTTTCTTTCTTTTTTGTGTATTATGAACACTTCTAACTGCCCCCCCCCCCCCTGTTTTTCTTTGAAAGTTTGAATCTGAGTAGGGGTAACTTAGTATATAATGATGCCTTTCTCCTATTAGTTAAGGTGGCTGTTTTGGTATCTGGTAGTGTAAGTTCACCTTAAGCACAATGTTGAACCCTTTCATGATAAGTTGCATACCAGTTTGTATACATTCCAGGAATCATTTCATCCATGTATGATTATTATTAGCCTTGTTCGCATTGCTTATATCATGCTGTCTAAGCAGGATTGTTGATGTGTTTAATAAGCTCATTGTTTTAACTTGTCGTTTCGGTTGCTGAATTTTAAAAGAAAGAGCAAATTTTAATAGGGCTGTTATGCTCCTTTTTGTGGAATGCCTGTATCAAGTGTCACGGTTTCTTCCTGTTTGAAATTCTGGTTCTTTGTTTAAGCATGAAAGATCATATATCTAAGTTGATGGGATTTGTTTTGATCTAGCCTGGGCTTATTCCAAAACTGTATAGAGCACGTTTGAAATGATTAAGAATAATGTTCATCATATGCTACTCTTTTATTTAAATATGAGTTCTTGTGCTGGTCTAAATATGCATGGGCTAACTGAATCTTGACAAATCTATGCACTGTAATATCTCAACTTGTCTTTGTCGTTATTTCATTATCTTATGAGCTTTAGAACTCTAATGAATAAAGGAGCCTTTGCATGAATTAGCCGTGAGAAAAACAGTAATATGTTTGAGAGTCTTAAGGCAATTGTACTATGCTTACTTGCATTTAAATTGATTTAAGCCCATCTGAGAATTTCAAGGGCTGACATGCCTAATGTATACCTGATTGCTGTTGCGTGCCCCTATATGAAATTATATGATTCATGAATTTATTCACATCCTGTAAACCTCTGTTCGCTACTGTCGTTGGGCATAATCTTTGCCTTAGCATATTTTTGTAATTGGTTTGCGTGACTGCTGTATGGTTGGACATAGTGAATATACTTGGTCCATATTATGTGCATCTTCATGGGAATGAAACATGTGTTGGCAGATTCATGTTACAGTCAATTGTCAGTATAGTGTTTAAATTTTGTACGTTGTTGCAAGCATACTTCATCCGAAGTGTGTATATAAGTATACTTTAATATACATAATATATATAGTCTACTGAGCTGTTTTTCAGTTTGTATTTTTTTACATGTTTAACCTTATTGATTGTATACTAATCTCTTTCTTTCATTTCCTTGCATGAACCTCGCGTACGAGTCCGAGGGACTCGTTCCTCTTCCGCATTCGATGTTGGTCTAAAAGCCCAACGTAATATTATCGAGTCTCTCTTGCGTCCAGCCCACCCACAGCAATACAAAGAAATTACTGGGCAAAAGCCCAATAGCAGCAGATCAGCGGCCCAAATGGACTGAGCCCATTTAATTTATTTATTCCTCTATTTTTATTTCTGCATTTAATTTGTATAGCATGACTAACATTTTTTTTAATTTAGACAAACCTTAGTGGAATTAGTAGGTTTAGTTTTAATAATGGGTAGTTAAACCAATAATTAATTCCATAAGTTTTATTCTCTACTTTTCATGTTAAAAATGTCTAACATTTATTTTATTTGGAATAATTGATTTGCAAAATGGCGTGACTATATATTTTAAGTAAAGGGAATCATATTTTATTCTTACCATCACATATATTTCAAAACATCACTAATACGCAAATATAAACTCAAATGTATTTTATACATTGTTTTTTTTAAGATTCATCCAATTATAGATATATTTTAGCCGAGCATCGTTAAATAAGTTAGTGAAAGGAGGAAGAAAACTCATCATCTCTCGCATTCTATTTTAAAATAAGTCCAGATTTTCTTCCTCACTATACTCATATAATGTAATTTTATCCTAAGTTTAAATTGGCTAGGTCTTCTCTAAAAGCTTCTATCCATATACAAATCATTATATTTGGCAAATCTCATTTTTAAATAAAATTATTATTTAAAGTTTAACAAGATTTATAAGTTTTATTTTTGAGTGGACTACTATGTATTTCTTCAAGTTAGTTTAAATAACATCACTATGTTTTTCCTTACAAACCTTAATAACATTTACAACCTATTTTCTTAAGATTTGAGCATTATATTTAGTCTAAATTAATTAACCTAAGTTTGGCCGGACAACCGTAGTTAACGGATTCTAAAGTATGCCTAACCCCTTCCCTTTAGGATAATATAGAGCCCTTACCTGGAATCACATTGGTTAAGCAGACTATTAACGGAGGTTTAGCTTTAACTTTACCTTAATTAACATCTAGGTGTCCTAATTCACCATTAAATTAATTAGGTGGCGACTCCTTAAAATAAAACAAATAGGAATCACCAATATGTTGTACTCTAAATTTAACCCGGTTAAAATGGGGTATAACATCCCTCGCGGAGAACGAGCTCATTTCCACCATTATCAGGTGTACCAGTCATTTTCTCTTTTCCTTTATCTGAGAGGGATGCTAACGCGGCTTGAGATCTCGTGAAGTATGCAGCTTTCGGTACTACGCTAATCGGTCTCATTCTATAAGATAAGAATAACTCAACAGTAGACAAAGTTAGTTATTTGAATATAAATATAAAAGCAAGATATCACATATTGGTATTTAAAGCGTACGTAGCACATAAAATCATATATCAAAGCTTGAATATTTTTTGATCCTTTGTTCTAAAGGTTCGGACATTATGGTCCTCTTATGTTTGGGTGGATCTTGGTTCAATGGGCTTTATGGTTGACTTACTTTGGCAAACCTTTTTCTTCTTACAAAAATTAAACAAAAGGGGGGGGGGGGGGGGGGGGAGGGGGGGGAATTATAATTTATATTATATAGGAGCTGAGTCTTACGTAGACTGCCTACGTATCCCACCAGGGGAAATCAGGCCCTATCGTAGTTCGTTTACAAAGAGGGATATACATTTTCTCTAAATATCCTTTGGGCTAACCCTAACTAAAGACATCCCCAGACCAGGCCCAACTAGGGCTTCCTGCGTATCCCTCCATAGGGACGTCAGGTCGGCGCGGTTCCTTACAATATTTATGGGGGAGGGGGTAACTTTTTATATGCAAAAGTGGGGGAACGTAATACCTACCCAAAAATATAACCCTGCGAGTTGCTGTCCTTATGAACTCGCTCTCTCATCTTTCCTTTCTTCTTAGTGCTGTGGCGAGAGGATGACCAAAATCTCTATCGTACTAATCTTGTGCTCGAGCTCGAGTTTGAACGCGTAACATTCTTCTATGTCATGTCCCATAGCTCCAGTATGGTACAAGCAAAATTTGTTCCTGTTGGGCCCTACTAGCGCGGGCTCATGGACAGGTTCCACGGGTCTGATCTTCTTTAAAGTAGCCAGATTGAGAAGATGCGGGTGTATCATTCCTCAAAGATCGTGAAATCATATCGCCAAATCTGGGTTCCAGTGGTAACCCCTTCTCCAGGGATAATAGGGTCATGGACTAGTAGGGTGTGTGGTCCCCACAAAGTCCTGATAATCCTATCATCGATCAAACTACAAATTCTCTTCCGTAATCCCAAGCACTCATTTATGGTATGACCCGCCTGGTTGTGGTGAAATGGGCACCTTTTGTAGGCGTACACCAACTCGGGCAGTGGCATCCTGGCCCTAGCGGTGCAAGACACTCTTGTGGCGATCATCCTTTCGAATACTTCCTTACAGGTGATGGGTCGTGGCGACACTCTGAATGGGGAGGAACATGCTTTGAAGGCTACGCCCCACCAAGCAGGTTCGGGAGGGTCTGCTCTCCCAAAATTCTCTGACGTCATAGTAGAGACCGCAAGTACTAGCACGGGTGAGGGTGCATAATCGTCAGATCCCTCGTTGGTTGGGGCATAATAGTCAGATTCATCATTCATATCATTCTCTTCTTCTTGAAACTCGGGAAACATCTCAAATGGTTCCTCTTCTTCTTTGACCTCTATGTCGATAGGCTCCAATTATTCTTCCTCCATATCTTGAGGCTCTTCTTCTTCCTCTTCTGGCTCTTCTTCCTCTATGGTTTCTTCCTCCTCAATGGGTTCGGAGGCTTCCTGTTGAGGCTCCGACTCTTCTTGTGGGCCCGATTCCATCGCCCAAGGTCTAACCTAGCTCCTTGGTCTTCATTCACTCGTTCTAGAGTCCCTTCTCTAGGCGTCACAAGCCTTCTCTCTAAGGGTATATAATTCAGCACCAATTCTGTCACTTCTTTCGGGACATTCCTATATTATTGCTCTTGGGTTATGCCTTTTGGCGAATTCCCAACCATACCCAGTAATTTGTCTACCTCCTCAATTTTCTTTCCTATCTCCTGGAGGTGCTTTTCCATTTGTAGCACCTTATCCCGTAGCATCTCAGCTGTCTCTCCTAAAGTCCGCGCTTCCTGCTCTCCTTGATTCGCCATTGTAAGTCAACCTTTAGTGGAGATAAATGCAGGTAAGTTTAAAGTCTTGTGGTTTTTCTTTTGGGTATGTAATTTTAGATCATTGGATCAATTGTATTCAAGCTTTAATATATGATACACACATAGCAAGTAGGCATGTGAAGTACGTAGCAAGCAATCATGTAATTAGTAGATATTTATACTACTCGTGTTCCTAAGGCCTTTTTGAGCTAAGGCTTTCTTAATCGTTTGAAACATGCAAATGCCATTTGTGAAGATGAAGCATTGCCCCTAAAATCATCATTAGTTAATAAATAATAATAAAAACATATCTTCCCCGAAGGGATTACAAAGATGATGAAGCCGACACGGGGCTTATAATAAAGCAATAAATCAGCAGGGTCCTCCTGTAGCGGCTGATGTCGAGGCTTAGTTCGTCTTAGCTTTCTTGACCCTTCGAAGGGTGGTCTGAATCTGAAGGCACGCCTGATACAACTCCATTCTGACTATCACTGGGTCTGTTTCTTCCAAAATCTTGGCTAAGTGCTCATCTGTGCTTTCCAAGCATTCCTTTAGGTGTTCCTCTTCTCGGACATCATGATGCAGTGTGGGCCTTGGGACGGATGCACGGGCCAAGTTTCCCTGTAGCCACTCATGATACCCTGGGTCATACCCTGCTTCGTACCTGTCCGGAGCTAAAGTATCCGGACCCTAACTTACACGACCATTACACTCCTTGAGGATTACACCAGCGTTCTTGATTTTCTGCTCGGTATGGTCGATAATAAATTGCTCGGGGTTCCCCATCTGAGATATCATTTTCCTTCTACCAAATTGTCTTAAAACCTGAGATGCATAATAAGGACAGATTCCTCGAACCCCGACTAACGGCACAAATGGATAATTTTAGCCCCGAACTACTATGCTTTCAGAAATGAAGTCAGGGAACATCCACTGGATCCTATCTTCAGTTAACTCTGCAAAGAAGCGGGCCCACTCCCCTTTGGATATGTAACCAAGGTTCGGATAGTAATTTCTAAGGCGGTCTATCCTGTTGTTGTTGCTCAGATACTGGACTCCTTCAGCCATGTTGATGTGTTTGATAATCCACCATTGTAGCAATATGGTACGCCTTTGGAAGTATAGGAAATGATTCCGGCATTTGTCTAAAGCCCGAAAAATGTCTGCCAGGATGATGGGTGCCAGGTGAAAATACTTAGTTTCCTGATCCTTGGTTATACCATAGAAGATAGCATGGGCCAAGTAGATCAATCGGGTGTCTACGGCTAGTGACTCATTCTTCGGGAATCCCATAGTGCCTAGTAGGGTTATGGCAAACGCCAAAGGTATAACAACTTCCCATTCTTCTCTACTCTTGAATTCCTTCTGATATAGATTATACTCGATGACATCACCGAACCTCCAGTACAGATACCTAAAGGCTACAGTGGGTCACTGTGCCAAGGGCGCCTCAGTTAAGGCAAGAAACTTCATGATTTGGCCGACGGTGGGCCTTTGTGGGAATAACATATTGTGGTCTAGCTTGTGTCGCCTCCTTAGACAGGTTCTATTGTTGTCTATGGCATCCCTAATTTCCTCTAGGGCCAGAGTCATTTCGATATCACCAAAATAGAACAACATTTCCTTATCGTCCCAATGCCCGGCTAATACCTCTATTAGCTCCGGGCGACCCTTCATTGTCATGATAGAGGGTAGATGACCTAGAGTGCAGCTAATTATCCTCCGATGAGCATCACCCAACCATTCCCACTAAGCTATTAACAAGTCTAGAGCCTCAGTAACTATATCAAAATGGATTCTGCATTCCATCTACAAAACAAAACACGGTTAAGATTCCCCCATCCCCGTAGGATCAATGGCTCATCACATAGGCACAAACATGCTTCCACATAGCACATAAATGAAATGTCGTGTTCTTCGGGTCATAGACCGTCCGAACACAAGGTAGTCTCTCTTAATGAGCTTTAGGTAGGTCTGACATACCCAAAGCTCGTCTAAGTATGAATGCTCTAGTTCAGTAGGGATTTGGCTTAGCTCTATCCTAGGTTTCGCTAGAGTGGGCTTTTCAAAAAGACCAGGAACCCGAGCGGACAACTGGAGCTGAATCGTTAGGGCTATTGGACGACCGCGACCCAACCCCGCCCCATAATGGTTCCAAAAGAAATATTTTGGGTTTATACTGAAGGAACGACCGCGTGCTCCGCGAAGTCGCCTTTGGAACAAAGTGTAAAATAAATGCCAGGAGTGGCGGATTTATGATATGCATGCAATGACAGTTATTACTTGCCTGAAAGTAAGCACATAAGCAGTTTATAACAAATATACTCATATTATACTAGAATTCTTATGGTTAGAACCTTTAAGCTCCCCAACGGAGTCACCATTTGTAACGGTTTGCTTTTTCGTGCGGGTTTAGGGCGTAAAAAGGCTACTACGAACTTGTTGACGCTCTTTCGGACTTGTTTTGAAAAAGAGTCGCCTTTGGAACAAAGTGTAAAGTAAATGCCAGGAGTGGCGGAGTTATGATATGCATGTAATGACAATTAATAATTACGGAAAAGTAAACACATAAATTGTTAAGGGAAATATACACATCTTATATTGGAATCCTTATGGTTAGAGCCTTTAAGTCCACAGTGGAGTCGCCATCTGTAACGGTTCACATTTTGCGAGCGGGGTTAGCACTCAGAAAGCTACTTCGAACCTGTTGGTGCTCTTTCAGACTTTGTTTTAAAAGAGTCGCCACCTAATTTTTAGGAAATTAGAAAAACTAGTTTTGAAGGGTTTATTCATACACAGTGAAAAATCCTTCGTAATCCAAAGTTCTAGGTAAGGGTTCTGATGATGCCCTAAGGAAGGTGTTAGGCACCCTAGTATTAAGGATCCGTACTATATGGTTGACCTTTTTTTTTAATTTAAATTTTGGGGCCTGCTTGGGCATTTTATTAAGTAATAAAGTAAAAGTCCAACAATAAAGACTGAGCCCAAAAACGGCCCAGCCTAAAAACAAATCCTAACATAAAGTCCTAATAAATCGAAAGCAAAAAGCAGATTAGGAAAGTAAATCATTGAAGGGCAAAAGCCCTATTTCCATTTGTTGTCCACTAAAGCTCCAAGCTTCAAATATGGCTGCTCGTCCATCTTCTTCTTTGATCTGCTCTCATTTCCTTCTCTAATGATGAAAATCCATTCTGAAGAGAAGAGTATTGATTCCTGCCATGTATCTAATCCTTTGTTTGCTTCATTTTGCTCTGTGTAAGCTGCTTTCCCTTTACCTTTTTGCCCCATTTGTTATGTATTTGTTGTGCTTGAAGTCTCTTACTTCCTGAATCTTGCATATCTATACATGTATGTCGTTGTTCCTGAGTTTCTGCTCCAGTTCTCTCTTCCATGATGAAGCTTTGTTGCTGCTGTTGGAGAGTATGCAACTTTTGGTTCTTTTTGCTTCCTCTTAAATTCACATCTATTTACAAGTAGCTCTAAGGTATGGAATCTGAGATTTATCACTGTTGATAATCTTTCGTAGCTCAATCTCTAAACGCATGAATGTTTGACAATTAATAGAGCCTCTATCAAGTGCAAAATTAGCTAATGCATCCACCATCTTATTTCCTTCTCGATAGATATGTGTGTATATGCATTGCTTGTCCTCTACTAGCTGCTTTATCCTTTCAATGTACTCCACTATGCTCCAAGGTGTCTTCCACTCATCATTTAAGATCTTTTGCAAAATTAATGAGTCTGTTTGGATAATGATCTGCCTCCTCTGAGTCATTTCACACCACTTCAATGCCTCCCATATTGGTATTGCCTTTGCTTCTGTATTAGTGATATGCCCTAATTCTTCTGCTTAAGCATGAATAATATCTCCCTCTTCATTTATAGCACAGAAACCATATGGCGCTCTACTTGGATTGCCACTAGATGCACCATTTGTATCACATATTATCCACTCTCTAGGGGGTGGTTGCCAGATTACCTTAGTAATCTTCACTCTAGGTTTATATCCTTCCATTAACTTTATTAGTTCATCCTATCTATTAGGAACATTGTGAATAGAAGGATTTTTCACCTTGACTAATCTCTGGATAGTAGAATATGCTTGAAAAATGCATCTCCACACCGATTTCCTCTCCCCACGTTTATAAGCATTCCTCCTCTTCCACAATTCCCACATAATTACAGCAGGCATAGCTTGAAATATTGGTTTAAGTCTGCTGTTAACTGGCACACTCCACCATTTCACTATGATTTGCTGCAATTGTAAACCTTCAATATTAATACCTGCAAAAGAAGAGAAAAAGGACCAAGTCCTGTAAGCAGAAAAAGATTTAGCAAAAAGATGTTGAGCTGTGTCCTCCCTAGGATTTGAACAGCACCAGCATCTTGATGCTAGATTGATGTGCAGACTCTTCAAAACTTCATCTATTGGTATCTTTAATTTCCAACATCTCCACATGAAGAATGAGATCTTGAAAGGAAGTCCCTTAATCCAAAAATTCTTGTACACAACATTTTCCTGTCCCCTTACTCTTAGATATTCCCAACCTGATTTAACTGAAAATTTCCCTTTGTTACTCAGAATCCACCATGGAACATCTTCTACCTCCTGTTCACCTGGTGGATTTATAGTATCCAAGATATGTTGTACTATCTCCCCAGAAACCAAACTTTGTAACTTTTGTTCATCCCACTTCCTATCCTTGACCACCTCATGCACATTCTAAATTGAATCATCATAAGTATCCCCCCTATAGCATAATAAGAGCCCCTAATCCAGTCCAATTGTCATACCAAAAAAGACCATTTCCTTTCTTCACTTGCCACCAAATATTATGTTCTATTATATCTCTGGACTGCAACATTTGTTTTCCAATTCTGTGACCTATATTTCCCTTGAGCAATAACTGAATTAACCTTCTTGCAATACTTGTTACTCATGAAAGCACTCCATAAGGATGGAGTAGTCCTAAAGTTCCACCAAATCTTACAACATAATGCCATGGACACATCATGTAGTGACCTAAATCCCAAACCACCCTCCTTCTCTGGAATACATAAATGTATCCATGATGACTAGTGTCTACATCTTCCCCCCACTGTATTGCTCCAAAAGAATTGAGCAAAAGTCTTGTGAATTTGTCTAATCACCCCCAACTGGTGGATTTAGTGCAAATAACAAATGAACAGGCATTCCTTGTACTATATGTTTTATCAAAACAGCCCTGCCCCCAAAAGATAACATCTTCCCCTTGCAAGTTTGCAATCTGTTCATGATTTTGGTTATAATAGGATTATATAACTCAATCTTCCTCCTACTATAGAAAATAGGGCACCCCAGATATGTAAATGGAAACTCCTTTCTATTCATTCCAGTCACCACCTCAACTGTCACCTTAATATCATTAGTGACTGAATGATGTAAATATACAAAACTCTTCTCCTTATTAATCTTCTAACCTGATGCTTTCTCATACTTACCTAAAACATCTATTATCAATTGAAGAGACTGAACATCAGCTGATGAAAATATGATCATATCATTTGCATAAGATAAATGATTTACCTTAGGGCTCCATTTAGGTAGACCAAAACCTTTAAACTGTGGAATTTGATGTAGATGATTCAAATTTCTGGTCAACACCTCTGCTATTAGGATAAATAGTGTAGGAGATAAAGGGTCCCCTTGCTTTACCCCTCTGGATGATTGAAAGAAACCATGTTGCTGCCCATTAATCAAAACTGTGTGCCAATTATTGCTAACAATACTGAACACCACATCCACCACCATATGTGAGAAACCCTTTTTCCTCATCACCTTTGTTAGAAAAAGCCAAGAAACCCTGTCGTATGCCTTTGCCATATCCAACTTCATTACCATATTAGCAGTTTTTGTTCTCAACCTAATATCAGGTACAATTTCTTGTGTTAACAAAATATTCTCCACAATACTCCTTCCCTTAACAAACCCAGCTTGATGTAGAGAAATCAAATCTGGCAGAACATCCTTCATCCTTTCATGAATAAGTCTTGAGAAAATCTTGTTCACAAAATTGCTCAAACTAATAGGCCTCATATCTGAAAAGGTATTAATGATATCCTTTTTAAGTAGTAAGACCAAATTAGTATGAGTAATGAATTTAGGCAGTTCAGCACCACAGTGAAAAGCAATCATCATATTAGTAACATCCTCTCCTATAATATCCCAGTACTTCTGAAAGAACAGTGAAACCATTAGGTCCTCCAGCACTTTCTCCATTCAAGCTAAAAACAACATTCCTAGCTTCCTCCTCTGTTGGTATTGATGTTATCTAATTATTTTGATCTTCTGAAATTATACATGGTACATTATCTAGAATTTCAAAATTAATTGGATCCTCTTCCTTGGTAAATTTATTTTTGAAGAAATCTACTGCTTCAGTTGATATTCCCACTGACTCCTCTATCCAGATTTCATCACTATCTGGTATTCCCTTTATTTGCAATCTCCTTCTCCTTCCTTGTACATATGAATGGAAAAATTGAGTATTTTTGTCCCCCTCCTCAAACCATTGCATTCCTACCTTTTGTTTCCAAAATTGCTCCTCTAAGTGTAAATATCTGTTAAGATCATCCTACACTCTATGCAACCTCTCTCTGTTGGTAGGAGTGGGTTGTAGCTCAAATGGAATCTCATGCACCTTTATCACATCTTCCAATGCCTGAATTTCTTGAAAAATATTTCCATAAGTATTTCTACTCCACTGAACCAAGGAAACTTTAACTTTTTTCAACTTATGATGAAATAAAATAAAGGGATCAGCCATAAAATCTGCATGCCAACTTGTCCTCACTGTCTCCAGAAAAGATTCATGCTTTACCTAGAAATTAAGAAACCTAAAGGAATTCTTTATATGTTCAGTGTTTCCTTTATAAGTAATAAGAAAAGGGGCATGATCAGACCCTGTTCTGATTAGATGCTGAACTTCAATATGAGGATACAAACTTTGAAGAGTCTGATTCCCTAAACATCTGTCCAACCTCTTAAAAATGCAATGCTCCCCACTTTCCCCATTCCACCATGTGTATCTGCTTCATTTGAATCCTAAATCTTGTATCCTACAACTTTGTATACATGAGATAAAGTTATGTGTCTCATTTACACTTACTGGGAGTCCTCCATATTTCTCTTCTTCAGAAACAATGACATTAAAATCATCCCCACCATCCATGGTTTATCAACTCTGCTTGCAAATTCTTCCAGACTATCCCATAATTCCAATCTTTCCCTTTGAGTGCATTTAACATATACCACTATCACAATCAAATCCTCCTGCATCCCTTGATTTTTAAGCTTGATAGTAAGGTGCTGGACATGGTCCAACAGTACTTCTACCTCAAACATATCATCTAAAAATACGCAAATCTTCCCTGATGTATTTACCAAAGCAGTACTCATGTTTAATCTTTTCCTGCACCTTTCTATTTTGTCAGCTTCTTGAAATGGCTCTAACAATCCAATAAATCCAAACTGGTATTGTAAATGCATTTTAGCTAACCTTTGAAAGGCTTCCATTGTATTGACAGACCTAATGTTCCAAATCATAGCATTCATAGGGAAACATTAGGTTTAGAACATGCACTTCTAGTTTGATACCTTGATCCTGGTGGAACACTGGTTTCTCTTTTCTTCTTTCCTCTCCTAATGCCCTTTTGATATTTTTGTGATAGATCTCCTTGCCTTATTTCTGATTGAAAGTTTTGTTCTAGGTTCTGATCATCCAAATTCCTTTTGCTCTCTATATCCCTGCTACTCTGCTTATGTTTTTCCTGCACCTGTGTGATCAATTGCTTGTTATGATTGCTCCCTTTATCTGATTTATTACTGCTTTGCTGACTATCTTGTTTTGCAGGTTGAAATCCATCTTCTCTATCCTGCCCTGTATCCCATTTAATGACATTTCCCCACCCTGATGATTCCTGGCTGATATGTGTGCTTCCCCCCTTCTCTGTTGTTGCTACTTGAAATACAGGTATGTTCTTTTACTCTATTTTGCCCTTTACTTTCTGGTGTCTTCATTATCCCCTCTTTTGTGAATTCATGTGCCCTGGTCTCTTCTTCCATTTCTTTTGTTATGCTTCTTTCTGCTTTACTTATCTCCTCTAAAGTATTTTCTATTACTGTATCCTCACTTCTACTTTGTACCTCTTCTTCTGAAAATTGTCTTGCTTACCCTTCGTAGTGCAATTTTGTTCTTCTTCTATATTCCTGCCCTTATCCTCCTTTTGTTTTTGTGGTTCTATTCTGGTCTCTCCCTTATCCTCGTTTTGCTTTTCTATCCCAGTTGCTGTGTTTTTAGAACAAATGGTCTCTGTCCATTGTTTGGTATGGATTTCTCTGTGCTCAGCTTCTGCCCCTTGTTCTTGTTCATCATCCTCCTTAGACAAAACATTAAAGGCATTATTAGTTTTCAATGTCCTGTCTTCTTTCATATTGTTCTCCTTTCCCACTTCTGCTATTATAACCCCAGACTTATCCTTGATATATTTGTTATGTCTCCTCTTCATCCATTCTTACTTTCCCTGATGGTTCCATCCTCCTTTATTGGTTTCTTTCTTTTGTTGTATTTCTACTTCTGCAGCCTGAGTCTTCTTCATCTTCTCTCTGAACTGTTTTTGCAAATCAGGATTTAAACTCCTGCATTCTCTTTCCCCATGACCTTGAAGCTTACAATGGTTACAATATTTAGGAAAAAAGTCATAATTGATCTTAATCCATTTTGATTTACTTTCCCCAGTCTCCTCGTTGATTTCTGCTTTATTTATTCTGCTAGGGTGTTCTGCTAATAGATCAATTTGCAGTTTTACCTTTGCACAACCTTGTCCTATTTGTTGTTGCTAAATCTACTGTTAATGGCTTTCCTACAATAGATGCCATGGAGAAAACAGCTTCTTTTGCAAAGAAATTAGGAGGGAGCTTTGGAAAGCTAATCCAAGCTACTGCAATTGATGTTTCCTCCTCAGGCTTGAACCATGGATCCCAAATCAGAGGTCTCATCAGGCAATACCTGTCATGTACTTTGAGATAATAGGCTGGAGTGGACATCATCTTCACATAATCTTCCAGAAGAGACAATCTAATTAAGATATATCTCTCATCAATCAAACCTATTGTAGCTCTACCCTTTTGTTCCACATTGAATCAGGATGATGTCTCTTAATTGTTTCATGTCAATTATGTCATATGAAAACTTCCCTAGGACTGCATATTGTAGATCTTCCTTTATAATCATTTGTTGTACTTCTTTAGAGTTCCATGCTATGTAAGGTTCTCCATCTATGAATTGGACTGTTTTCGATGGGATATTGATTTTTTGTGTGTTTTTTGTTGAATGAATAGTTTTAAGTAGGTTGGCATATTTGGTTTGGTTGGGAATATCAGTAGACAAACCTTTGGGCTCCGATTGTGTTTGAGGTTCTTTGGCTATGGAAAAATTGGTGTTAATGGTTTGTGTTGGTTTAATTGGTGGGAAGGTTATATCCTATGTTGTACGGTGTGTTTTAGGTTGCGGAAGTGGCGGTCCGGTCTCCGGTGGAGGCTGTCCACCGGCATGAACCGCCATGTTGGCCCAAAAATTGCTAGGTTTTGTTAAAATGGCGGTTCCTACTTAGCAGAAGATATACGGTTGACCTTCGAATTCCAATGTATGAGAATTTGCATGAATAGTTTATTTCGTGTTTATTCCCGCATTTATAAAAGGTTGTCATTGCATGTTACTTGGCTTTTCGAAAAAATTGAATATATCTGGATTTATTATACCCCGGTAAGAATAGGCTCCCTTTATGTATAAGGATAGTATACTTTGTTTATGAAAAATACTTTTGGTTTTATATATGTATATACAAGTATATAAGTCCCTTTTTCAGTTCATGCTTAATCCCACACCTTGTCACGGGTCAACTCATATAATACGTTGGAACGCCTTAGTCCAAAACTTTGTTCACAAATGTATTTCATCTATTTTTTTTTTTGGAATAGTCCGGTTTATAGAAAATAATTTTTGTTTTGACTTGTGAGTTTCTATATATTAAAAGAAACTAAATTTTTTGTTTTAAAACTGGACTTGGGCCCAAAACATGTCTTTTATCAAAGTGGTATTTTAGTGAGCTTAGCCCAAATTCTTGTTACACTTTTTTCTAAAGAAAAAGGAGAGGTCAATGGGACTTAGCCCAAAAATCTTTGTTTTCTGTTGAGCTTGGCCCAAAAAATTACTCGTTTGTTCAGATATGGCTTTTAACCCAGAAAAACATTTCCTTTTTTCAGTCCAAAACCATTGTTATTTATGAAAAGAAAAATCTTCATCCCTCATTTGCAAAAAAATAGGTTTGCATATTTTTTTGAGTAGTTTGTTAACACTTGGATATGCGAAATCATTTACCCTTAATTAAACTTATATTATAAAAAAATAATCATTTGTTATCACTGCATTTTAAAATCGTTATATTTAATACGAGTTTTGAAAATCAATTGGGGACCTGAAGTTTCCTAACCGCGTAGGCACTGTTGTCCTAAGACGGCTAGTTCAAACAATAAGTATTCCAATAAATTATGACGTTCTTACAAGTTCTTACAAATACAAATACAACAAACTTTCAAATAAAAAAGGGCATGAATAAATAAAAATAGAAAAGACAAGGATAGGATAGGGGCGTACCAAGCCCCTAGTTGGCTATTTTCACCAATGGCTAGGCCTTATACGCGTTTACTATATATATTAGCTTACATTTCTTCACTGGGCTCAATCATAACTCACAAGAATTGCCTGTTGGGCCTTGGCCCAATAGGTTGGTACATGACTCGGCCCAAATGGCCATGCATTGGTGGAGGAGAAAAGAAACAAAGGACCCCAGTTAGTTTATATTTACTGAACTTATCACGTGTATAACTATGCACATATGTATATCAAATTTACAAGTTATACAATTAAGGTATTCGTTTACATGCTATTGGGCTTCATTGGTAGAGATTTAGACAGTAAAAAGGGGGAAGTCGTCACCATCCGTATTCCCGACGCCACACAAGATCCAAGGGGTTTCATGAACCCCATGCATGGCAGGACATCAGGGGAAGGCTAAGACCATGCCCCCAAATCACCTTAGCTTCCCAAACCCTTATAGCCATAGGATAAATTAGAATCCCATTAATCACGCACAAGTATGGCATGGATCAACATATGTCGATATAATGTAATTACAAACAATACTGGAACCAGCAGGTATAATGTGAACACAAGCATACCAAAGACACATGGATATAGAGTAATCAAAACAAACTGCAGTATGTGGGCATAAGGTGAATAATGGCCAAAACCAAACTCATGGTCATAAAAATGGACCCAAAACAGAGACTGCAATATGTAAATACAAGATAAACAGAAACAACATCAAAGCACCTAATCATGAGATGAACCAAAACAGAGTCACCCTTTTTCTCTTACTTTTGGGTCTCAATAAAATCTGGTCCACTCTTAATTTAATCTGAATGGGGCTAGGCCCATCTATCTTCTAAATGAAGCTAAGTTAAAAGATTAATGCTTAATGAGATTCCTATCCCCTTTTTTTCTCATTTAATGAACATTCTTAAGCACTTAAGTGTTCTGGTATACACATGATATACCTTGGATATATATATTTGATATGTATACCACATGTATATTGTGTATATACAGCATGCTAGACTACTTATTTTACCCGTTTCATGTATATGGTCGATGTATACCATCTTAGGACATCGATTCAGCTTTCAACTTATTCTAAATTTTAGACTGGTTTTAATCCTCTATCCTCTTTTTCAGGCAGTGTTCCAACCTAGACTAAGGCCAACTTAAACTCCATTTATTCAGATATTCAACATTGGAAGCAAGCCAATAATAATCAAGCCTTCATATGGGCCCAACTAAGCCATCACCAGGTTCTGAATGCCTCTTAATAATAATACCAAATAAGACCCCAAGTCACTTAGTCAAAAATCAAACACCATAATATCCATCATTTGAAACAACATAGCACAGTACAAAGATCACACTAATTAACAGGCTTAACCAAATGAAGACAGATCACAGATGACCATTTGCATCCTAACCACTCAACTGACAGACCAGAGGTGTGCAAGAGGGTGATGAACCAATAAACCAAGACACAAAGAGTATAGAACTAAGCAGTTTAGGTAGCATAGAGTTAATCTCAAGGGCACAAGACTTATCAGATTTGAATAGACAAACATAATAGAGGGATGGCCCTTTGCACTTCAAACCTTTCCAAACAAAATAGGCAATGGGGTATACAGACAAGGTATAATGCCTTTCAAGCTATAGTTTTCAAGAAGGTGAAATTTGTGTCTTTTTTAGCTGTAGTAGAGTCCTAAAAAAAGAGAGAGAAACACAAAGAACTCCAAGCAGATCATATGATTTTAGTGATTTAGTACTTCATTTCAATACAAGACTTAATACCACGACTTCAGCCTAACTAAATCAACAACCTCAAAATGCACAGACCTCTTTTAATTATGACAACCTATTTGAGCAATAACAATTTTATTTTTTTTATTCCTTCCCTTTGGTCTGATGATAGGAGTGAAATATCAAGGGTGTATGTATGGTGAAACACATATCCCATAGACCTTTAAGGCATGCCATGGCACTTTTTATTTGGAGGAAAGATACTATGAGCCAAGTTATACTTAGCCCTTCTCAATCCTCTCCTGAAGGTGCCTTTAAAAGGCTTTCTCAGGTTAAGTGACTCATAGTTTGTCTACATACACTTATGGCCTTGTCATTTAATCATTAAACCAATCCCAAAGCTTAACCAGTGATAATGTGGTTAGTATTTTCAATCAACTTAACCTAGAATTCTAATCTTGAAGTTGCTTTTAACCTCTTTTGATCACGACATAGTTAAAAGAAAAACATACACATCCATTTTTTAAAGGTTGATTTTAAAATGGCACAGATCAGGACAGGACCACAAGAACATATTTCATCCTCAAAGAAGACCAAACATCACCATCAACCTCATCTTTAACTACGGTCACTACATTTTTAACATTTCTAGACATCACTTTATAAAAGAAACACCAAACAACTGACATGAAGAGGGGCCTATACAAACTCACATCAAACTTCTTTTCCCCTTTCCTTCTTTACCTCTTTTAGCCTTAGAATCTTAGGTGATTAGTCCTAGAGAGGTATCATGGATGCAAACTGCACATAGACATTTCCTGTTAACCTGTTTAGCTTTTAAAAACCCTTTTTGAGGTCATTCATGTAGATTTCTAGCATTATAAGTTAAAAATCAAACTAAACCTCAATTCCAAAACTCAAGTAATTCTATTTTTTTTCTTGATTAACCATTTCAACAACCAGAAAGCATATTAGGGCTCAGAGACCCATTCAGTGTTGCTAGGCCCCTCTTTTAGACTTAGGCATGAACCAGATGTAGAAGAGGGCACGATCTTGTGATATAGACAACAAGACTAGCCCCTATTCTGGCACATAGTTATCACATGTAATTAGCATTGTAGGGTGTCTAAGTGTTCTAGCTTGGCCTAAGTGATGTTATAGCTTCATAAGCCTATATTAACCTTCAAATGAATTGTTCATAGCCAGAGGTCAATTCAAAATCCTTCCATTCCCAGTTTCAATATAAGCTTAGGAGCCTCAAATCAACAAGGTTTACCTAGTTAAGCTAATTACTCTTTAAGGCTGATTCAAACAAGTCCTCACAGATTCATTTAAGCTAAGACATTAGAGCTTATAACTAAGTATAACCTTATCAATGATCCAGATAACCATTAGTGCCTAAAAATAATCTTCGGGGTGGGGGTGGGGGGTGGGGGGTGGGGGTGGGGTATTTAACCTTAACAAGATATTAAAAAACATAACATTTAGCAACCAATAGCTTATTAGGCCACATTACTCCATTGAGCAAGTTAGAGACTAAGAAAGATAGCATTAAGTAGCGAGAACATGAGCTAACTAGAAATATATTACCACACTAAGCACCATAAAAATAGAAATTTAAAGCAAAGCAAAAACAAGATAGTAAATTACCTTTTCTGAGCGCAGCCGGAGCAAGAATGGATTTGGAGCCTCCTTTGTGCTCCCAAATCCTCAACTCGAGCCACACAGAAAAAAGAAAAAAAAACAACACAAATATTTAGAACTAAAGAGACTCGAACCCTAAGAGGTTAAGTCTTAAAATTTTTACTATAAGCCTAAATGTCGAGCTTTTGATACTCAAATTCAGGCTCTTGAGGTTGTGAAAACTTGTTCAAATGTGAGGGATAGAACCCCAAAACTACTAAAAACCCTAAGAACCAACGATGTGGGAGCTATAAATTTTTCAGCAAATTGATCTGGTATTTAGAAATAAACGGTTCAGATTTCCCTAAACGACAATCAAAGGCTCGATTTAAACCCTTCCACTCTCAATCTAGGTCGATCTGAACTCGACCAATGAAAATCGAGAACGTGCAGTCAAAACACAACAAACACAATGAAGAAAATCAGATCTTTGACTTGAAATTGAAAAGAAAAAGTGAAAGAAAAGTGGAGTATTACAGCGTTTAGGGTGAGATGGGGGTGGAAATGGAGTTGAGGCATTTATTGTTAGCTCAAAATGGGTGGTACACGACTGTCCAAGTCTGTGTCTTTTGCATCATTTCCATTTTTGGCATGAGAGAGGAGAGAGAGACAAGGCAGCGACTAGGGTTTTAGGCGAAAAGAGGAAGAGAAAGGAGAGGTAAGGCATAGGGGGTGTTTGGTATGAAATGAAATGTTGAAAGGAGGTATTACCCCTTAAGCTGAGTGGATTTGGGTCGGGTCTTGGTCCATTTTTGGACTGGACTCTATAGAGTCCAAGTTGTAAAGAAAATGAGGATGGCCCTTTTACATATGTATAGAACGTATACGTATATGTATATTTAATGTATATACGCGTATAAATAGTAAGATGAGTAATTTAATAAACAGGTAAAACTAAAATATCGATTATTGATCTCGATACTTCAATCATAATCAAATTAGGACATAATTAACCTATTAATTAATTTAAAATATGTCTAATTGTGTAAACAAGCTCAATTTCGTAAATATAGCCTTAATTGAATTAAAATATAATTGACCATTCTACTTATAACCCTTTTTTGACTTAACTAGATAATTAAAGTTTAATTACACTAATGACCTTAGTTAATTTGAGCCAAATGAATTTAGCCATTTCATTTAAGGCCATAAAAAAGGCTAATTTGGCAAAATTGACCCCAATTGCTTTAACCATGAATTGGTTAATTCAATTGTGGCCATAACCAAATCAATTATACAATTAAAAATAAATTTGTAATAATTCCCCTCCTATTGACTAATCAATCTAATTAAATAGTAAATCAGTTCATTAATTTAAATCAATTATGTAAGCACACAGAATTAAAGGTCGAGGGGTAGAATGGTTAATTCTTTTAATTTTTCAATAACTCCTTGGATTTAAAGAGAATAAATCATTTGTTAATTGGTCTTTTTGACAAATTTGCAATTAAGTGAATAATTATTCTAAATTTTTTTCCCTTTGATTAATCCCAACAAAATATTTCATAAATGTCATAAAGATGCCAATTAATTTTTAAATAATTTATGATGTCATAAAACCCTCTTTATCAATTTAAAGGAGTAAAATATTGACCTGAACAATTTATATAAAAATTATTTAAACCGTTCAAGATGCATGGCCTGTTTTATTTATTATCCAAGGACCCTGAGTAATTAAAATAAATTATGGGAGGTCAAAAATTAGGTGTCAACAACACCCAACAAGGGTGTCATGCGATGTGAGAAGAAGGGCAAGTGAGCTCAAGGTGTATTGGCCTATTTGAGACTATTCGTTATATTGATCCTGTGTGTTATGAGTTAGTTTTTCACCAGGCCGGTCAGGTGTTCATCCGGTCTTCCATGTTTCTATGATTGAAGAAGTGCCTTTCTGATAGTTCCTATATCATTCGTTGGGGTTCAGTTTTGTTCGATGAGAATCTTCCCTATAAGGAAAAGTCCGACATGCGTAGCTGATATTCTTAGTTAATTGCCGATTCAGGTACTTTCCCGTCCTCTCTTCCTTGTCGCTCGAAGACGAGCGATTATTTAATTGGTATCTGATGTAACGACCCATTTGGTTTTTATTGCATTTCCTACCCTTTTGATCCCTTTGTGAGCTTTATTAGCTCATATTTGACCCGCGGGGACAGTTGGCATGCTTTTAGAGGTCTTTGGATATGATTTGGCTGACTTTGTGGGAAGTTTGGGCTTAAACCGAAAAAGAGTTGACTCGAGTTGACTCAAGTTGACTTTTTGGTAAACAGATCATTTTTGGGAATCTGTCGATTCCGAGAGGTCAGGATGGTCTTTTAGAACTTGTGCATATATTCAGTTCGGTTCCCAATGCACTCGGGTGCATTTTGGGACTTGGGTTGGGAAGTTGATTTGAGGTATCAGGGTTTGACTCGGTCAATGAGACCCCTGCTAGGAATTTCAAGGCCACGAGTGCGTTCATAGTGTGTCTGCATATATGCTATGTGAGCAGATGGCCTCGAGTGATAGTCGGGATTTCGGGTTGAGTTTGTGATTTTTGGGAGTTTTCTGGTTTTGGTGCTCCGCTATAGCCGCACCAGTACTGCAACAGCGGCACCGCTATTGCGGTGGCCATACCGCAACAACTGCCCAGGACATTTAGCAGCTTACAGCCAAAGCGGTCTGAGAAACCGCCACAGCGGGGACCGCCATGCCGTAGAAGCGGTGATGACTGAATCTGTGACTTATAAGTGATTAAAACCCCAACCTCTTGTCATTATTTCATATTCGTATCTTAACCCTTGGGAGGCGATTTTTAGAGGGTTTTGGCTATTCCTTCACAAAGGTAACTAACTCTCTTGGCCTTAGAATCCTCCATTTACTTCTATTAATCCTTAATCTAAGGCTAGAGTCCCTAGAATCAAGAGGAATCAATTTGGGTTTTTCATGAAAGTTCATAAAATGGTTTAGACTCTCTAAGTTGTTCATGTTGATATGTCAGACTTACGTTACTTTATCTTCTTTCGCTATTTATACTATGCTGTGAATGTTAGGTTAAGAGTTCGCCTACCAAGGTGGGATAGGTAGGTGCCCGCGCGACTTTGTGAAATTGGGTCGTGACATTCATATCATAAGAACATCAAGAAACATTAGCTTCTAACATTTCTAAGAATAGGGTCACTATGGATATCATTTGTGTAAGTTTGTAATAATAGGATCATGCCATAAGAAAGAAATGGACACCCTTAACATACCTCGTCGTCTACTTAACCACTCAACATCTATCCTCCCGAGCTTGCAAATCTTCATTCAAGATGATTCACACTAAGATTAGGTCGTTGAAACTCATATAGGGTCAAACTAAACTATTAGGTAAACTAACGAAATTTGGGCAGCATTTTTCCTGTATCACCTACTTCCATCAAACTCCAAAGCAACTCCCAAACATAAATAACAACATCAACAATATCATACCAAGAAATTACATTCAAACTAGACTCAAATCCATCCGAAACTTCTTTTCAAATTCAATCCATAACCATCAACTACAACACAACACTTTATGGTTTTTCTCTATAACTCCTTTCACTTATAAGACTTGTTTAACCTTCAAATCAACTCAACATAAGAAATAAGATGAAGAACATACCTTATACTTGAAGAACTTTAGCCACACACAACTTTCCTCAAGTCCAAGTTCACACAACTCCAAGTAGAAGCAAGAACAACCACTATCTATGAACTAGTTGAGGATTTTATAGCTTGATCCTCTCTTGAAATGATTTGGAATGTTTGTGGATGTTTGAGAAAGCTTAGAGGGTCATTAGGGATCTGTTTTGATGAATAAATAAGGCCCAAGTAGTGGGAAAATCTATTTATAGGCTAGAAAAAAAGATGTCCATCGACTTTCAATTTTCTGGAAAATTCAGGCAAAGTATGGCCAAAATGTACGGGCTGTACTTCAATGTATGTCCAATACTTCCAGCCCGTACTTGGAAGGTCAAAATTTCCAACTTTCTGGAAATTTCGGTTAAAGTATGTCCAAAATGTACGCGACATACATTTTTGTACGGATGTACTTTATCCCGTACTTCTTAGAATTGCGATATGTTAGTTGCATTGGAAAGAAGCCTCGCTGAACTTGAACTTGCATACGTTATGCATTCCATAACTCCTCATATTCTATGAGATATATGTAACACCTCGGGAAACATTCCGTTGTTGCACAAGTGAATGAACTAGTGAGGAGTGCGAGTGTATGATATTCCATGAGTAAGAAATGACATTTGATGACCCTAAGTGAGATTTCAAAGGCATCCGATGTTTGACGAGAAAGTTGGCTAAGATAAGGCAAGACATACGAGAGGTATCGGAAAGGAAATACGAGTAACGATTTAACGAGGACTTAATGATGACTTGGAGAAGAGTGATAAAGTCCCTTAGATTGGTATTGAAGTGTTGAACAAGTGTTAAGAAGGTTCCATAAGGATTGGAGATCAAACGAATCGACGAAACGAACTTCGGAACCACTGGGAGTTATACGGCCAAACATACTGGCCGTATAAATTATACGATCCGTATGTTTGGGACCGTATAATCATCCCAGAAAGGCAAAAGTTTCTGGACCAAATATACGGCCAGATATACGGTCCATATAAATTATACGGACCGTATATTGGTCTGTATATGTGGTCGGGGCAGATTTGGTTCAATAAATGAAGGGGGCAAGTCTTATTTCATTTCACTTCCACTTCACACCCCTTCTCTCTAAAACATCTCTCTACATATATTTCATAAGAATTCAAGGATATTTGGTGATCAACAACATAAATCAAGTGAATCAAGTATAGGGAAACCATCAAAGATCATTCAAAGTCAAGAAATCTCATGGAGGTAAACTAGGGTTTTTGCTCAAGTGGAGTATTATCAACTAAAGCTTGTTCCTACAACATCTAAGGTAAGATTCATGGTATTTCTATGTTGTTTAAGGTATTTAAGAGTTGAAATACTTGGATGGTAGAAGGGTATGGTAAAATGGGTCATAAATATGGAATAGTGTCATTTTGAGAAATAGTTTGAATTGAGTTATGGTTCTTGATGTATTGTGATATAAATACGTTATTAATGATGTTGAGAACGTGGGATGAGCAATGAGTGATTGAAAGCAAATTGAGGAATGTGGATGAATAATGACTATTGTTATAGTATTGTGAATGTATTATTGACGTTTGGGAGTTGATATACGTTGTGGAAGGAATGTCATATAAATAGAGGAGATGTTGTCCGATTTTCTCTAGCTTTAGTCATATATACTAGCTATCGATTCTAATGATAGTATGCCTTTAATGAAGGTAGAAACGCTAGCATTGGAGGAGAACGCGCAAGTGTAAAATAGTTGAACGGAAAAGGTATGTAAGGCTAACCCTTCTTTCATAAGGCATGGTTCTTTGGCCAAACATCTAAATCTTCTATAAGACTATGATATATTTCAAATGATTTGATCTTCCGATCTTGTAAGCTCACGATTCTTGATACGCTACGATTGTACTAAGTTCCTCATATAACGAGTAAGCCTATAAAGATAGATGTGATGGATGACGATAATAGTGACAATGATAGTGATGACGATTATAATGGTAATAGCGATGATAATAACGATGACGATTATGGCAATGATGTTAATAGTAAAGATGCTTATGAGCTATTATGTATATGTATGACTATTATGGAACCCCGAGCTTATGAGGCTGGGTAAGATATGTAAATAAGTATGTATATGATTATGTAACGCGTGCACACCTCTGCAGAGGGTACGAATAACCCTGACGCCTTGGTAGGGCCAGGTAGATATAACCCTGAAGCCTTGGTAGGGCCAGGTATGAGTAACCTGAGCCTTGGTTGGCCAAGTATGCATGAAACACCGATCCTACGAGGTCGGGTATGCTATGTAAATGCTATGTATATGATATGATTATGTACATGATATGAATACGGATATGATACGATATGAATGTGAGTAAGGGCATGTATACGAATACGAGTACAAATATGGTACGAATACGATTATGGATACGGACATGGATGTATGTACACAAATACGCACTAGAAATGGTAAGATCTTATGTAAGGCAAGTAAGTTCCCATGATGATGACATTACTATCTCCTACCTCATGCTGTTTCTTATGTTGCACATTATGCTCCTATATTGATATTGATCATGCTTTACATACTCAGTACATTCCTCGTACTGACGTTCTTTTGTTTGTGGACGCTGCATCATGCCCGCAGGTGCACAGGGAGACAGACTTGATCCATAGCTGCTTTCTCAGAGATTACATAGCAGAGCTCTATTTCATTCGGAGCCATAGCTATTGGGTATTAATTCTTTTGTGTACATAATTATGGGCCTAGCGGGGTCCTGTCCCGCTTATGTGATATGTCATACTCTCCTTAGAGGTTCGTAGTCACGTGTATATGGTTAGATATGTCTGGCCTTGTCGGCCTACATTTTGTATATCATTTTGATGGCCTTGTCGGCTCATGCACATTGATGTGGCGTAGAAGCCAAATGATGATTTAATGGCATTGTTGTCCAATGGGACTAGTACGATTGATGAATAGAAATGTATGTTTAATTACGTGGCTCACCTAGATGCAAGTACAAGTGTAAGCCAAGGGGTGCCCGGGTGGGCTAGCACCGGGTGCTCGTCGCGGCCCTCTAGACGGGTCGTGACAATATACCTCTCTCAAGTTGGACCAAAAATCCTGTCTAAAATTCTTCCAAGTTTTCCCCAAAGTTTCGACAAACTTAATTTCTTCGATTCGCTTGATCTTCAATCCTTCCATAACTTAATAAACATGAACTTAAACCCTCATAACCATAACATAGGCATGTATAATCTCATATAATCTTGAAGATAGCCCCGGTGTCCAAGACTAGAACAACTAACATCCAACGAATCTCAACATACAAAACTACGAGGTGTAACTTTGACAGACCTATTGCATTGATCATGTGTAGCTCTGTGTCTGTCACTGGTCAAATCAGCTCCTTCACCACTGATCACTGCTAGGTTATTCATCTATTGCACCTGATAACCTGTGATCATCCCTCTTCTGCACTTGATCACTACTTTGACTCTGATTGTGTTCTTGCTCTGTGTTGGAACATGTTCGCAGACTTGATTATTCTGTTAACCTGATTCACATGCTTTGTCTGCAAACTCTTTAGCTGAACAAAGAACAGTTTCTTTCTGAACATTATTTTCTCAGTCTGAGTCACCTTCACCTTTCCTCTCCTCATCTTCATTATCTCTGTTCCTCTAATTTCTTCATTGCTTACTTATCGATCTTTGCATTTACACACACATGTCTTGCAGTCTGCGTTTGTGTCCATATGTATGCATTTGCCTCTGCTGCTTTGTTTCAATGGAACATGTCTATGGACCTGTTCTAGACCTGATTTCTGTGCCCCGTACATTCACTTTGTCAATCATCAAAACTTCACACATGACTTTATGCCAACACCTTCAATACTCGCAATCAAAGTAATCTTGCCACCTTCTCCTAACTTACGCCGAAGAACGGCTTAAAAGGAGATTTTAAGGTTCTTGTCGACTTTAAGGGACTTAAAACAAGAGAAAACCTTGACTCCACAACTTAAGAGATTGAACCTGTGCCTAGGAAAAGGTTTATTCAATAGGAGGTATTTCCCGTTAAAGATTTATTTCAAGAAATTTATGCCTTGTTTAAGTTAGGCTTTCTATTTCCAGGCAACTTACATCTGGTATAGAACACTTTAACCATTTAGCTTAGAGCGTCCGACGTGAAATACTTTATCTGATTAGTGTAGAGCGTTCAGCTTCCAACCTTTTGCCCATGAAAGGTTTTAATTTTTATAAGATATGGCCCTTATGTTTTTCAATGCTCTTTAAGAGGACGTTTCTTGTTCATTCCGGCACAAAAAGTTTGGTATGCTTGAGAGCAACAAAATAAAATGACAAACTTGTTTAACTTCAGCAAATAGATGGTCATAATAAAGTTTAGAAGTCATTTTCCTAACCTAATTGTGTGTGAGCAATCAATCGTGACAAGTCGACCGATCCATAATGAAAGCACCCGTAGATAGAAGCCGTTTGCGTGTAAAAAAGAAACTTCATTTATTCCTTCTATGTCGCAAGGGAGACCATAACATGATTACAAATGTGAAAAATGCAAAGATAACCCGGCTGCCATCTAGTGTGGTCAATCCGGTTACATGTATACATGCTAAGTTTTAACCGAACAGTCCCCGGTACTAAGTCGGGCAGTCCCTGGTGTCATGCTTTTATCTTGATGCTTCAAACTTTCCCTCTGATAGTCCCTAGTGGCAAGGAGCTATGGTTGTTAGATGTGAAGAGATATGTTTCTGTTATGTTTCCGGTGAACTTGCTCGACATAGTGCCCAGGCATCTTAGACTCCTTCGTAAGAGGATGAACACTAAGCCTTCTCATGGACTTATTCACTTTTGTGTAACTTAAAAAATGTTTTTAGTTCTCGTGGTCTAGGGATTGTCCCCCCCCCCCCCCCACCCCCACCCCCACCCCAAGTGTTTGGGTGTGAAGAATGAAGACTCGAGGATTGCTACCTATGCCTAGATCACAGATAAATGGAAATTTTATTGACCAGACCTTTTCAGTTGTAGCCAATATCTTATTATTAGTAATTCTGACAACTTCAGGAGAAAAAGATGCAAAATATTGAATAAGGGTTTAATAAGGAGATCTATTAATTACTTGATCAAGGAACAGTGCTTTTGAATATTACTTATGAGAATCTCAATCCTTCTGCCTCACCTTCTGAAAGGGTAGTAAGAAGGGGGATTGGATTGTCACGACCCAACCGAAGAGCCATGACCGGCACCCGGAGCTAATCTACCGAGCACCTCTTATCATACTCTCATAATCATATCTAGGTGAGCCACACGGCTAACGCATAATCACCGCAAAGCCAAATGACACAAGTTCCATCGAACATAGGCAGATCTATATATAACATCATTAACTATGCCCATATATATAAGCCGACAAGGCTATCAAAATGATATACAAAATATGAACCGGCAAGGCTATGGGATATCTAGCTATATACATCTGTCTACGAGCCTCTACATGGAGTATGTAATATCATAAGGATGGATAGGACCCCGCCATGCCCATATATGTACACAAAAAGAATAATACCAACTACTGCAGCTCTGGATCAAATGGAGCACTTCTATGCAATCACTGACGAAGCAGCCTAAAGGTCTGGTCTGTCTCCCTGTCTATCTGCGGGCATGAACACAGCGTCCACAAACAAAAAGACGTCAGTACGAATAATGTACTGAGTATGTAAGACATGAATAGTAGCATGATGAAAGCATGAAGCTAACACAAAATAAAGAGAGCAATTTATACCTCATAATACCTCTTAAGACGATTATTCATACTTAACCTTTCTTTAAAGGAAACATTGCATACATATACATATACGATACCATACCCGACCATGTAGTTTCGATGTCACCATACCCGGCTCTAGAAAGACTCGGTATTATCCGTATCCGACCATAACAAAGCTTGGTACTGTCCATACCCAACTATAGTGGTGTGCGCGCAATAGATATCATACCCGACCATATAAGCTCGATGTCCCAACATAGCTATATATATACATATAGGAATACATAGGTAAAAACAACATCATCATCACTATATCTTTCCTTAGAGGGTAAATTGTCATAAGACGAGATCAACGACGATGAACAAGATCAACAAAATCATGAGCTTCTAGCGTTTCTAGGAAATAAAATGTTATGAATATCATAGATGGATTCACGATGGGGAAATAATGCCTTTAGAAAGAAGGGTTAGCCTTAACATACCTTTACGTCTTCTTAACTACTTAACGTTCTCCTCCAAAGTCCACAAAATCTACATTCAAGAGGATTCATACTAAGGTTAAGTCTTGGAAACACTCTTAAGTTCAAACTAGTATAATTAACGAGCTAACGGAATTTGGGCAACACTTCCTCAATTTTATCGACTTCCACCATATTACAAAACAACTCCCAAACAACAATAACAGCATCCCCAATATCATAATCAAGAATTTGTATTAAATTTAATCTCAAATTTATCCAAAATCCCCTTTCAAGTTCATCTCATAGTCATCAACTTCACTTCAACACTTCATGACTTCTCCACTTTAATTCTTTTCCTTTCCAAGGGTCACTAAATCTTTGCATCAACTCAATCATTTAAATAATAGGAAGAACATAACTTATAATGGAATAACTTCACCTAACTCAACTCTTTCGAAGATCAAGTTCATCACCACCTTGAAGAGAAACAAGAACTGTTACACCTCGAAAAAATCCCCATTGATGCACAATGAATAGACTAACGAAGGGCACGAAGTATACGGTATTTCAGTAAGTAAGGAATGACATTTGATGACCCTAATTAGGATTTCAAAGACATTCGAGGTAAAAGGAGAAAGTTTGCCAAGAGAAGGCAAGGCATATGATATGTATCGGAAAGGATTTACGCGTAACAAGTTAATGATGATTTAATGATGCTTGGGAAAAGAGTTATAACGTCCCTTAGATTGTTAATGAGGTGCTAAACAAGTGTCAAGAAGGTTCCATAAGGATTGGAGATCAAACGAAATGACGAGAACAAGATCAGAGAAAAGATGGGTTCCACGACCGATTATACGGTCCGTATAATGGTCCGTAGAATCGTAACAGTGTAGGTCCCTCACTGGTGGGATTACACGGTCACTTATACGGACCGTATAAAATTATACGGACCGTATAATGTGCCGTATAATGGTCACAGAAGCGAGATGTTGAAGGGGCGATTTCACGGTCACTTATACGGACCGTATAAGTTTATACAGACCGTATAAGTGTTCGTATAATTTCCCGACGGATCAGATTTCTAAGTTATTAAAAAGGGACCAAGTTCATTATTTCATTTCAGTTTTCACCCAACACTTCAAGAACTCTCTAGAACCCTCTCCACTCTTCTTCCACAAGAATTTAAGAGAAGTTTATGATCAACTTCATAAAACTAAGAAAACCAAGTGTAAGAAACTCATTAGAGATCATCCAAGTCAAGAAATTTCATTGGAGGTGAACTAGAGTTTTGGCTCAAGTGAAGTATTTCCTCCCAAGGCATATTCCTACAACATCTAAGGTACGTTTTATGGTATTTTCATGTTGTTTAAGGTATTGAGAAGTTGAAACACTTGGATTGTAGAAGGATATAAAAAATAGTTCATGAATGTGAGAATAGTGTTATTTTTGAATAGTAACTTGGATTGAGTAATGATTCTTGATATATTATGATTATAATCATGTTATAAATGATATTGAGAACATGGGATAAACATTGTGTATGAGCGAATGTAATAGTGTGCTATGAGCATGGATATGGAAGATTGGAAATGAATTGAGAAGTAAGAATAATGTAGGTGAATAAAGACTATTGTTATGATGTTGTGAATGTATTATTGATGTTTGGGAGTTGATGTATGATATGGAGGAAATCGTATAAATAAAAGAGATGCTGTCCAATTTTCTCTAAGCTTTAGTCTTGAATGCTAAGCTATCGATTTTCTAATGATAGTATAACTCTAATGAAGGTAGAAACGTGAGTGTTGAAGGAAAACGTGCAAGTGATAGAATAGTTGAATGGAAAGGTATGTAAGGTTAACCCTTCTTTCATAAGGCATGGTTCCTTGGCCAAATATCTAATCTTCAATAAGCCTATGATGTCCTCCAAATGATTCTATCTTTAAGAGCTATTAAGCTCATGATTCTTGATATGTTACGATTGTACTAGATTCCTCCTATGATGAGTAATCCTCTAAG
The DNA here is from genome assembly GCF_019175385.1 of Lycium barbarum. NCBI lineage: Eukaryota > Viridiplantae > Streptophyta > Magnoliopsida > Solanales > Solanaceae > Lycium > Lycium barbarum. The sequence continues at coordinate 45,292,893 of NC_083347.1, read as the reverse complement.
GATAGATGTAATGAACGACGATAGTAATGATGCTTATGAGCTTTATGTATATGTGCCTATGTATGGCTATTATGAAACCCCGAGCTTATATGGCCGGGTAGAATATATATATATATATATATTACGCGCGCACTACTGCAGTTGGGTACAGACAACCCTGAGCCTTGGTAGGGCCAGGTATGTATGACCCTGAGCCTTAGTAGGGCCAAGTATGTGAAACACCGAACCTTCATGGTCGGGTGTGCTATGTAAATGATATGTATATGAATATGAATATGTATATAAATACGAAAATGAGTACGGATATGGAGTTAGCGTCCTATAGATTGAGGGATGTTGCGGTATATTGGTACACGGTTTGGATGGCTTCACAGGGAGCCAATGCGCCTCCCCCGGTATGGCAAGAATTTGTAGATGCTTTCTTCCGACATTATTTGCCTCCAGAAGTTCGGCGAGCTAGAGCCGATAAGTTCTTGAATTTGAGGCAAGGTAGCATGAGTGTTTTAGAGTATAGTCTCCGCTTCAATTCTTTGGCTAGGTATGCTTCGGCCATGGTAGTGGATATGGGTGACCGAGTGCACCGATTTGTGAAAGGCCTAGGGACACATTTGATGGATAGGTGCTTGACTGCGTCCCTTCAGGACAATATGGATATTTCACGCATTCAAGCCCACGCTAAAAATTTAAAAGAAAGCCTACAACAACAAAGGAGTGAGTGTGAGCATGATAGGGGATATAGCAAGAGGGCTAGATCTTCGGGTTCGATGAGTGAGTTTAGAGGCGGGAACAAACAGCAGTTTTCGAGGCATTCAGGCCATTCTATGACTGGTGCGCCTCCACGGTTTTCAGGCTAGAGATTTGATAGATCTACTCATTCCGGGCTGAGTCAGAGCTTTTCGGGATCTGCGTTCAGGGGTGATTCGGTTCAGGCGAGGCCGCCGTGTCACGATGTTCTGAGTGTGGGAAGTTACATTGGGGTTAGTGCCGATTGGGTTCAGAGGTTTGCTATTCATGTGGTCGGCCAGGCCATATTATGCGTGATTGCCCCTCGGTTGGTGGCAGAGGTAGGACCCAGCGTTTAGGGTTGGTAGCCGGATCTTCATCATCTATACGCCCTATGGGGCCAGGTTCACATGCACCGGTCAGCCATGGTAGAGGCAGAAGGAGAGTCCCAGTTCTAGCAGTTCTCAGCACCGTATTTATGCTCTGGATGGACTCCAAGATCTTGAGTCTTCTCCTGATGTGGTCACAGGTATATTATCGGTATTTTCTCATGATGTATATGCTTTGATAGATCCGGGCTCCACATTGTCATATGTTACTCCGTATATTGCGGGTCGGTTTAGAGTCAAACCGGAGTCGATCAAACCTTTTGAGGTGTCTACACCCGTTGGTGAATCGGTAATAGCTAGCCGAGTATCTAGAAACGGCATAGTTGTGATTTGTGACCGTCGTACTGTGATTGACTTGCATGAGTTAAAAATGGTGAATTTTGATGTTATTATGGGCATGGATTGGTTGGCTTCTTGCTATGTCAATGTTGATTGTAGAATGAAAATGGTTCGCTTCCAATTTCCAGGAGAACTAGTTTTAGAATAGAAACGAAATACTGCGTCACCAAGAGGTAGGTTTATTTCCTATCTAAAGGCAAGGAAAATGATCACAAAAGGTTGCATTTATCATTTAGTTCGGGTTCAAGATGTAGAAGCTGAATCGCCGACTCTTCAGTCAGTTCCCGTAGTGAATGAGTTTCCGGATGTATTCCCGGAAGAGCTTCCAGGCCTCCCCACGAGCGGGAGATTGATTTTGCTATTGATGTGTTGCCATACACCAAGCCTATATCTATTCCTCCTTATAGAATGGCTCCCGCAGAATTGAAAGAGTTGAAGGAGCAATTGAAAGACTTGCTTGAGAAAGGCTTTATTAGGCCTAGTTCATCCCCGTGGGAGGCACCCGTATTGTTTGTGTTATATCCCGTATTTTATACGTTTGGATATTTCAAGGTAGTCGCGGCAAAGCTAAGGGAATGACCATTTTCCAAATGTATTTCGACGTACGAGTTGGTTATAAATAATATTTATGGGTATTATGGTATGGAAATATTGAGGAAAGTTAAAGGTAAAAAGAGAAATTCACAAAATGGTACATGGTAATAATGTGGAAGCTTAGGGGCAAAATGGTAATTTCACAAAGTGTTCAAGAAAGTTCATGAAAAATCCTAAGTTGGTCGTGTGGTGTATGTCCACATTTTTATTATTCAATGGGGGCTAATTATAAATTGTAAATGATGTATGGGCTAAATCTTGTAGAAGAAGACACTTAGTCTTCTTTGTATTTTCAAGAAAATTCTAGAAAAATGATGAAGGAGACATGTGACCATAATTGAGGGGCCTAAACATAAATAAGTAGAAGTGGAGGAAGCTAAATATATATATGACTTATTAGTCATAATTCTCATGAAAACTCTAGAGAATTTGGAGAGAAAGAAAACAAGAAGAGAGGAATATAGTAAGTATTCGGCCATGGCTCTCAAAATTGAGCCATGGAAGAGTGACTTAGAAAAATTATTTTCTTCCACTTTCCTACCTAATGGAAGGCCCTCTACAACATGGAGTAAGTGTTGAAGCAAGAAGAACGCTCCTTGGTGTCATGTACCAACCCTAAATCAAGTGGGAAGTTGAAGGAAAAGGTAAGGTTTCATCTTCTTTTGTATGTTGTGGATGGTTTGTATATGTTGTAGTATGGAAAATGGATGAAAAACATGGAACACATGCATATGGTGGAAGCCGTGTGGTGTATGTGGTGGTTAACTATGTATGTATCATGTTGGTTGTTGTTATGTCAAGAAATGAATGAAAATTTATGGAAGTGTGCATGCCAAGTTTGGCCGTGTGTTGTGTTGTGTGGTGTTGTGTTGTGTTGCATGAAAAGAATGGATTGATTCTAGGTAGAATGTTGTTTGTTGTTGTAATGTATGCAAAGATGAGAATTCATGAAAATATGCATGTAGTGTAGGTAGCATGTTGGTTGTTATTAAGATGCTAAGGAATGAATGAAAAAAAAAATCATGGAAGTATGTATAAAGTGTGGTGGCCGTGTGGTCCTTGAATGGTGTAGGAGAAAATGAAACAATTCTATTTAGCATTTTGATTGTTATGTTGTTGTTGAAATGAAAAGGGATGGATGAAAATGCATGAAAATATGTAAGAAGTGGTTATGGTGAAATAATAGGCGTTTTGGTAAGTTAATGTAAATTAATGTTATTTGACATTCTAGTTGTCGTCGTTATGGATTATGCGATGAAGAATGAAGGTTGTTGTTGAAGTTAGCAAACATGAATTATGATGATATGCATGGTTGTTGTTGAATTGGGAGGTTTCGGGTAAAGTAATATGTTGATTGTGTTGTTGAAAGATTATGTGAGTTGAATTGAATTGAATTGAATTAAATTGAATTGAATTGAATTGGATATTGAAATGTTGCTAGAAAAATTGTTGGTATTGTTGATTGTTTGGCCGGGTTGAATTCTCGGATTGTGGTTGATTAAAAATTGGCCGAGTTGGATTCTCGGGGATGGTGTAATTACAGAGGAGATGCTGCCGAAATTTCGGCAGATAACGAGTAAATGTATTTGGAAGATTAAGAGAGGCATATGATAATGGACCTAACGATAGTGTCAATCTTTTTGAATGTAGACTAGCGATAGCAGATTGGACGAGTAAATGTAGCTAGTAAGGCGCGGCGCAGGTATGTTAAGGCTCGTCCCTTTTCTTTCTATGGCATGATCCATATGTAAGATTTTATAAATGCTTCTATAATGTTCTCATTTCCAAAAGTTAGAAGTAATGGTTCCAAGGTATAATTTCCTTCCTAAAAAGTTTATAAATGTCTTCCGAAATACTCATTTTTCTCTAAAATCCAAGTTTTACGATTTTGAAAGTTTTTATGACTAAAACAACGACTATGATTTTATGATGACAATGATGATGTCGGATATGAGGAAATGTCTATGATGAATATGTTAAGGATATGTTCTTACCATGAATAAGACGACATGAAATGTTAAGCTATTTTTTGATAATGACTAATTTAAAGATTTCAAAGTATAGGAAATAATATGTTATGATCCTGTTTTATGTTTACCCGTCATATTATTCTTCATTGATAGTCTCGCCTTATAATTGTTCCTTCAAGGAGAGGCACCATAAAGCCGGTGGTGGGGCAAACCCAATGGTGGGGCAAACCCAGTGGTAGGGCAAACCTCAGCAAAAACGCTGAGTCCCAAAGTGGGGGATGAGCGTAAGGCTTGTCTTAGGCAAATCCCACATTGGTTTAGGCAAATCCCACATTGGTTCAGGCAAATCCCACATCGGTGGATGATTACTCCTACTCCATAATATAATCGGAGGTTACCGACCTTACGTCATTCTGATAAAGTTATAGCTTCCGATTGGGCTCTTATGCATGCTTAAGTTGTGACAGTTACACCGGGCCTAATTGGCCGGGCACGATCCCCACTAGTGGCGCGGCAAGAGATGATTACCCCGCACGCGGGCTAACGATGTTATGTGATTCAGACGGGTTAATCATGCATGATTTCGCCTTAAGAGGCACTCCCATGTACAGGTCACGGTTAATATGATATGTTTCACATGCATAAGTTACAGCTCTACACACGACATGTTCCATATGTACAGGATATTCTCTTTTACATGACATGCTCTGCTTTTCATATTATGTTACTATTCATGCCTTACATACTCAGTACTTTACTCGTACTGACCCCTCTTCTTCGGGGGCTGCGTTTCATGCCGCGCAGGTACACCCAGATGAGCTGAAGCTAGCATAGAAGATGTTCCAGCGGAGTTGGTAGGCTCCACTTGTTTTGGAGTGCTGCCGAGTCCGAGTATATGAGCCTTGATGTTTTGTTCGATGTTAGAGACTTTGCAGACAGAGTCGTGGGTATAGGGTGTCAGCTTTGTAGACGGCTTCGCCCGTCGATGTATTATTATGTTTCATGTCACGGGTCCTATATGATGATATACTTTACTTATGAAAAAAAAAAATTGGAGAGCTTACTATGTATTTTATTCTTAATTGATTCGAGAGTTTATATATGTAATAAGAGCCAGTGGGTTCGCTCGGCTCCAGATATGGGGTCGGGTGCCCATCACACCCTTGTAAGGTAGGGGTGTGACAAAGTGGTATCATAGCAGGTCGGTCTAAGGGTTGTCTGCAAAGTCGTGTCCAGTAGAGTCCTGTTTATAGGTGTGAAGCCGGCCACATTTATAGACAGGAGGCTGCGGGGCATCTAGGAATTGTTGACCTTCTTTCTGTCTTAGATTGTGCGATAGAGCCAAGTCATAGGAAATAAGATTCCTTATACTAATCGCTGATATCCGCAGACGCCTAGTAGCGACGGAAGAAGGCGAGTGACGATATGGCAAGTCACAGAGGTAAGTCTGAATATTTGTTCTGTTACCTGAACTGGAAGTACTGGATGGCAGGGATGTGCCATATAGTCGTACGTTCTGTGAGGCATTGACGACATTGGCCGCATACAGATTTTGAATAATAGGAACGGTAAAGGTGGTTCTGCCAGAACGGGTACGCCCCACAGGAAGAAACATGGAAAAGAAATACTGTGAATAGGTAATAAGTGAAATGCGTTGGTTCAGAAAGGTTATGGATTTGGGCGTGGCGACGAAGGTGAGATCGCTACCATCGGGAATCTGGAAGTCCAGGACAGGAGGTTCCCATACACACAGGCGGAAGATGAACATCGGGAACCAAAAGGGTAAAACCGTAATTGTAAAAGAAAGGACGTGTTACGAAAGTGCCTCGGAGTCTGTGAAACCTCGACTTGCTCCAGAACATGTAATAAAGGCCATGTAAGGGAGCGGACGCAAAAATATCAGCATTAAGACACCGAATTCCAGTGAAGTTTTTGGGTTAAGCGTGCTCAGGTGGGAGCAATTCCATAATGGGTGACCCCCTGGGAAGTTGGCAAGAAATCCTATAAATTGAGATATAAGAGACAAATGAAAAGCTAGGGTAGTCTAAGGAAAACTAGGATATACGGGATGGTTGGAGACCCTAGAAAGACACGTAGGACGGGGCAGACTAGATCGGTGAAGAGACAGAAGGTGCATTATAGCTTTGGAATTAGGATAGGCTTGAATAGTGGTTGGAAGTATTTTGTGGGCTAGTTGATAGTAATTATATATATATATATGAAGGTGTAGCGTATTCTATATAATATCGTATCGGTGGGCATGTGAGTCCCAGCAACCGAAGCTACGGTATAAAAGGCGTCAATAGAGTAAAGGTACCGAAGTTCGAGGGATAGCAAGAGTAAATGGTACAAGTGTTGCAAGTAAGCTGTCATTATTTTACTATAGGTTAAGGTTGGAAGTTCTAGTATAATGATATTTGGAAGAGAAAGAGAGTGAGTAGACGGAAAACAAAAGGGAACAAAGTGTCGAAGGAAAGAGGAAAAGTAAGAAACCTCCGTGAGTTAAGTCTTGGGAGAAGCTACCGACGAAACATGAGACTGCTTGGATAGAAATTCAAATAGGCATGTAAAAAGGGATAAAGTGCGGTTAGGTGGAACAAAAGAGGAGTGTATGAAGTTCGAGAACGGATTTCGATAAGAGGGGCTAAAGGAATAGTGACTAGGATAAGGGAACGTGAAGTGAGAGGAAGAGTGCTTAGGCTTGCAATGATGTTGAGGTGAGAGATCTATAAAAGAATAAGTATGTAGCTATGGTAACGTACGAGCAAGGATAGGGAGAGCGGAAGTTGTAAGAATTTGGTGTGAAGGACAAAAGTAGCGGACGCTTGAGAGATATGGACGTATACCTATAATACAAACACGTAGTTGAGGGAGAATCACGAGCAGGTGGGCCAAACAAGTGAAATGACGAATAGTGGATGGAAAGGTGTGGAAATGTGGACAAAATGAGGACTGTTGGCACGTAAAGAACCCCTTAAAAAGGGGGGGGGGGGAGACCATATTATCTTAGGACAAAACAAAAAGGGGGGGGGGGTCGGAATATTTTCAAGTACCGGGAAAAGAAACCCATGACATGGAATGAGGACTCATGTAAGGATCCAGGAGTTTGATAGTAAGGAAAGTAGGATAAAAGATATGGAATGGACATGGAGAAAAGGGAAACTATAAAGGGACCCCCTCCGGAAGTGCTACAAGACCCCATAAGTTCAGTTGAACATTCGAGGACGAATGTTCTAAAGGGGGGGAGGATGTTATATCCCGTATTTTATACGTTTGGATATTTCAAGGTAGTCGCGGCAAAGCTAAGGGAATGACCATTTTCCAAATGTATTTCGACGTACGAGTTGGTTATAAATAATATTTATGGGTATTATGGTATGGAAATATTGAGGAAAGTTAAAGGTAAAAAGAGAAATTCACAAAATGGTACATGGTAATAATGTGGAAGCTTAGGGGCAAAATGGTAATTTCACAAAGTGTTCAAGAAAGTTCATGAAAAATCCTAAGTTGGTCGTGTGGTGTATGTCCACATTTTTATTATTCAATGGGGGCTAATTATAAATTGTAAATGATGTATGGGCTAAATCTTGTAGAAGAAGACACTTAGTCTTCTTTGTATTTTCAAGAAAATTCTAGAAAAATGATGAAGGAGACATGTGACCATAATTGAGGGGCCTAAACATAAATAAGTAGAAGTGGAGGAAGCTAAATATATATATGACTTATTAGTCATAATTCTCATGAAAACTCTAGAGAATTTGGAGAGAAAGAAAACAAGAAGAGAGGAATATAGTAAGTATTCGGCCATGGCTCTCAAAATTGAGCCATGGAAGAGTGACTTAGAAAAATTATTTTCTTCCACTTTCCTACCTAATGGAAGGCCCTCTACAACATGGAGTAAGTGTTGAAGCAAGAAGAACGCTCCTTGGTGTCATGTACCAACCCTAAATCAAGTGGGAAGTTGAAGGAAAAGGTAAGGTTTCATCTTCTTTTGTATGTTGTGGATGGTTTGTATATGTTGTAGTATGGAAAATGGATGAAAAACATGGAACACATGCATATGGTGGAAGCCGTGTGGTGTATGTGGTGGTTAACTATGTATGTATCATGTTGGTTGTTGTTATGTCAAGAAATGAATGAAAATTTATGGAAGTGTGCATGCCAAGTTTGGCCGTGTGTTGTGTTGTGTGGTGTTGTGTTGTGTTGCATGAAAAGAATGGATTGATTCTATGTAGAATGTTGTTTGTTGTTGTAATGTATGAAAAGATGAGAATTCATGAAAATATGCATGTAGTGTAGGTAGCATGTTGGTTGTTATTGAGATGCTAAGGAATGAATGAAAAAAAAAATCATGGAAGTATGTATAAAGTGTGGTGGCCGTGTGGTCCTTGAATGGTGTAGGAGAAAATGAAACAATTCTATTTAGCATTTTGATTGTTATGTTGTTGTTGAAATGAAAAGGGATGGATGAAAATGCATGAAAATATGTAAGAAGTGGTTATGGTGAAATAATAGGCGTTTTGGTAAGTTAATGTAAATTAATGTTATTTGACATTCTAGTTGTCGTCGTTATGGATTATGCGATGAAGAATGAAGGTTGTTGTTGAAGTTAGCAAACATGAATTATGATGATATGCATGGTTGTTGTTGAATTGGGAGGTTTCGGGTAAAGTAATATGTTGATTGTGTTGTTGAAAGATTATGTGAGTTAAATTGAATTGAATTGAATTGGATATTGAAATGTTGCTAGAAAAATTGTTGGTATTGTTGATTGTTTGGCCGGGTTGAATTCCCGGATTGTGGTTGATTAAAAATTGGCCGAGTTGGATTCTCGGGGATGGTGTAATTACAGAGGAGATGCTGCCGAAATTTCGGCAGATAACGAGTAAATGTATTTGGAAGATTAAGAGAGGCATATGATAATGGACCTAACGATAGTGTCAATCTTTTTTAATGTAGACTAGCGATAGCAGATTGGACGAGTAAGTGTAGCTAGTAAGGCGCGGCGCAGGTATGTTAAGGCTCATCCCTTTTCTTTCTATGGCATCATCCATATGTAAGATTTTATAAATGCTTCTATAACGTTCTCATTTCCAAAAGTTAGAAGTAATGGTTCCAAGGTATAATTTCCTACCTAAAAAGTTTATAAATGTCTTCCGAAATACTCATTTTTCTCCAAAATCCAAGTTTTACGATTTTGAAAGTTTTTATGACTAAAACAACGACTATGATTTTATGATGACAATGATGATGTCGGATATGAGGAAATGTCTATGATGAATATGTTAAGGATATGTTCTTACCATGAATAAGACGACATGAAATGTTAAGCTATTTTTTGATAATGACTAATTTAAAGATTTCAAAGTATAGGAAATAATATATTATGATCCTGTTTTATGTTTACCCGTGATATTATTCTTCATTGATAGTCTCACCTTATAATTGTTCCTTCAAGGCGAGGCACCATAAAGCCGGTGGTAGGGCAAACCCAATGGTGGGGCAAACCCAGTGGTAGGGCAAACCTCAGCAAAAACGCTGAGTCCCAAAGTTGGGGATGAGCGTAAGGCTTGTCTTAGGCAAATCCCACATTGGTTTAGGTAAATCCCACATTGGTTCAGGCAAATCCCACATCGGTGGATGATTACTCCTACTCCATAATATAATCGGAGGTTACCGACCTTACGTCACTCCGATAAAGTTATAGCTTCCGATTGGGCTTTTATGCATGCTTAAGTTGTGACAGTTACACCGGGCCTAATTGGCCGGGCACGATCCCCACTAGTGGCGCGGCAAGAGATGATTACCCCGGACGCGGGCTAACGATGTTATGTGATTCAGACGGGTTAAGCATGCATGATTTCGCCTTAAGAGGCACTCCCATGTACTGGTCACGATTAATATGATATGTTTCACATGCATAAGTTACAGCTCTACACACGACATATTCCATATGTACAGGATATTCTCTTTTACATGACAAGCTCTACTTTTCATATTATGTTACTATTCATGCCTTACATACTCAGTACATTACTCGTACTGACCCCTCTTCTTCGGGGGCTGCGTTTCATGCCGCGCAGGTACACCCAGATGAGCTGAAGCTAGCATAGAAGATGTTCCAGCGGAGTTGGTAGGCTCCACTTGTTCTGGAGTGCTGCCGAGTCAGAGTATATGAGCCTTGATGTTTTGTTCGATGTTAGAGACTTTGCAGACAGAGTCGTGGGTATAGGATGTCAGCTTTGTAGACGGCTTCGCCAGTCGATGTATTATTATGTTTCATGTCACGAGTCCTATATGATGATAGACTTTACTTATGAAAAAAAAAAATTGGAGAGCTTACTATGTATTTTATTCTTAATTGATTCGAGAGTTTATATATGTAATAAGAGCCAGTGGGTTCGCTCGGCTCCAGATATGGGGTCGGGTGCCCATCACACCCTAGTAAGGTCGGGGTGTGACAGTTTGTCCGAAAGAAATATGGATCCTTATGAATGTGCATTAACTATCGACAACTGAATAAGGTGACGATTAAGAACAAATATCCTCTTCCGAGGATTGATGACTTATATGACCAATTACAAGGTGCCAAATGGTTTTCAAAGATAGATGTGAGGTCCGGGTATCATCAAGTGAGAGTTAGGGAGAAAGATATCCCTAAGACAGCCTTCAGAACAAGATATGGCCATTTTGAGTTCCGCGTAATGTCATTTGGACTAACTAATGCACCGGCAGTATTTATGGATTTGATGAATGATATGTTCAGGCCCTTCCTAGATTTATTTGTGATTGTATTCATCGACGATATCTTGGTGTATTCTAGATCCGAGGCAGAACATGTGGACCATTTGTGTATTGGCCTTAGAGTTCTTCAAACTCGAGAGTTATTCGCCAAATTTTCTAAGTGTGAGTTTTGGTCGAACTCAGTGACATTTTTTGGGCACATTGTTTCAGCCGATGGTATTCGGGTAGATAGCCAAAAGATTGAGGCCGTGAAGACTTGGCCAAGGCCCACAACTCCTACGGAGGTTTGTAGCTTTCTGGGCTTAGCAGGTTATTACAGGAGATTTGTAGAAGGATTTTCTTCTATTTCTGTACCACTCACAAAGTTGACCTAGAAATCAGCAAAGTTTCAATGGATAGATTCTTGTGAACATAGTTTCCAAGAGCTAAAAGATAGATTGACTTCTGCCCCAGTCCTGACACTTCCAGAGGGATTGGAAGGTTATGTTGTTTATTGCGATGCTTCAGGCATTGGGCTAGGCTGTGTGTTGATGCAACATGGTAAGGTGATTGCGTATGCTTAAAGGCAATTACGAAAACATGAGAAAAATTATCCAACCCATAACCTAGAATTGGCTGCAGTGATTCATGCATTAAAGATGTGGAGACATTACTTATATGGTGTTCATGTGGATATTTACACAAATCATAAGAGCCTTCAGTATATCTTCAAGCAAAAAGAGTTGAATTTGTGGCAACGACGATGATTGGAATTGCTAAAATATTATGATGTTGATATCCTATATCACCTCGGAAAGACAAATGTTGTGGCTGATGCTCTTAGTCGTAGATCCATGGGAAGTTTGTGTGATGCACGACCAGAGAAAAGAGAAATGGCTCGTGAGCTCCAGCAGTTAGCTAGCCTAGGAGTTTGAGTAATGGACTCAGGTAGCAGGGGAACTACCATTAAGAATTCAGCAGTCTCGTCGCTAGTAGTGGAAGTGAAAGAGCGACAATACGAAGATCCCATGCTAATGCATTACAGAGATACACTCCCTTAGAATGAGGATTCATCATTTGAGATTGCAGGAGATGGAGTTCTCCGATGCCAAGGCAGATTATGTGTTCCTAATGTGGCAGGATTACGCCACTAAATATTGAGAGAATCCCATTGCTCCCGTTATTCTGTCCACCCCGGAGCAACGAAAATGTACCATGATCTTAAGTCTATATATTGGTGGAATGGAATGAAGAGAGATATAACAGAATTTGTAGCTCAATGTCCCAACTATCAACAAGTGAAAATCGAGCACCAAAAGTCGGGCGGATTGTTGTAAGCCATAGAAATTCCAACTTGGAAGTGCGAAGTAATTAACATGGACTTCATTACAGGCTTGCCCCGTTCTCGACGTAAATATGATTCTATATGGGTGATTGTGGATAGACTCACGAATTCAGCTCATTTCTTACCAGTCAGAACGACATATGTGGCAGAAGATTATGCAAAGCTTTATGTTAAAGAGATAGTGCGACTCCATGATGTTCCAGTATCTATTATCTCTGATAGAGGAACTCAGTTTACAGCTAATTTTTGGAGGTCCTTCTAAGAGGGTTTGGGGACTCAAGTGAGCCTTAGCACGGCATTTCACCCGCAGACTGATGGACAAGATGAACGTACCATTCAGACTCTTGAGGATATGTTACGGGAATATATGATAGATTTTAGAGGTAATTGGGATGATCACTTACCACTCATTGAATTTGCTTATAACAATCTTTATCATTCTAGCATCCAAATGGCCCCGTATGAGGCTTTATACAGGCGAAAGTGTAGATCCCCAATTGGGTGGTTCGAGGTAGGAGAGACTAAATTTATAGGGCCAGACTTGGTCCAGCAAGCCAAAGAGAAAGTTAAGCTTATACAAGATCAGTTATTAGTATCCCAAAGTCATCAAAAGTCATGTGCGGATAATCGTCGAAGGGACTTAGAGTTCCAGGTGAAAGATTGGGTATTCTTAAAAGTGTCACCAATGAAGGGTGTAATGAGATTTGGCAAAAAGGGGAATCTTAGCCCCCGGTACATTGGGTCTTATGAGATTGTGCGCAAAGTAAGCTAAGTAGCCTATGAATTAGATCTACCTCCAGATTTGGAGTCAGTTCACCCAGTTTTCCATGTCTCGATGCTTCATAAATGTGTCGGAGATCCTACTAGGATCATGCTAGTAAATGATGTTCAAGTGACAGAAAAGTTGAATTATGAAGAGGTACCCATTACTATATTAGATAGGCAAGTACGGAGGCTTAGAAACAAAGAAGTGGTCTCAGTTAAAGTTTTGTGGAGAAACAATAACCGAGAAGAAATGACATGGAAAGCAAAAGAAATTATGAAATCCAAGTGCCCACACTTATTTCAGCCCCTAGAAGAGATCCAAGATGAGACATCAAGATCATAAGGTATATATGTTTTCCTTTTTATGCATTTGGGTCGTGTATGGCCAAACTTTATTGCTATTATGTTGTGGCCCTGTGAGGCGTTGTTATTATGGGCTGTTGTGACAGGATGGTAGTGCCATATTACAGGGGAAACTCTGGCAAAACTTTTATAGAATCCCCGAGGACTTAACATTCGAGGATGAATGTTCTTAAGGGGGAAAGAATGTTACACCTCGAAAAATTCCCCGTTGATACACAGTGAATAGACTAACGAAGGGCACGAAGTATACGGTATTTCAATAAGTAAGTAATGACATTTGATGACCCTAATTAAGATTTCAAAGACATTCGAGGTAAGAGGAGAAAGTTTGCCAAGAGAAGGCAAGGCATATGATATGTATCGGAAAAGATTTAGGAGTAACAAGTTAATGATGATTTAATGATGCATGGGAGAAGAGTTATAACGTCCCTTAGATTGTTAATAAGGTGCTAAAAAAGTGTCAAGAAGGTTCCATAAGGATTGGAGATCAAACGAAGTGACGAGAACAAGATCAGAGAAAAGATGGGGTTCCACGGCCGAGTATACGGTCCATATAATGTTATACGGTCTGTATAATGGTCCGCAGAATCGTCACAGTGAAGGTCCCTCACTGGTGGGATTATACGGTCACTTATACGAACCGAATAATGGTCACAGAAGCGAGATGTTAAAGGGGCGATTTCACGGTCACTTATACGGACCGTATAAGTTTATACGGACCGTATAAGTGTCCGTATAATTTCCCGACGGATCAGATTTCTAAGTTATTAGAAAGGGACCAAGAACTCTCTAGAATCTTCTCCACTCTTCTTCCACAAGAATTTAAGAGAAGTTTATGATCAACTTCATCAAACTAAGAAAACCAAGGGTAAGAAACTCATTAGAGATCATCCAAGTCAAGAAATTTCATTGGATGTGAACTAGGGTTTTTTCTCAAGTGAAGTATTTCCACCCAAGGCTTATTCCTACAACATATAAGGTACGTTTTATGGTATGTCCATGTTGTTTAAGGTATTGAAAAGTTGAAACACTTGGATTGTAGAAGGATATAGAAAATGGGTCATGAATATGGGAATAGTGTCATTTTTGAACTGTAGCTTGGATTGAGTAATGATTCTTGATATATTATTATTATAATCATGTTATAAATTATATTGAGAACATGGGATAAACATTGTATATGAGCGAATGTAATACTGTGCTATGACTATGGATATGGAAGATTGAATTGAATTGATTAAAGACTATTGTTATGATGTTGTGAATGTATTATTGATGTTTGGGAGTTGATGTATGATATGGAGGAAGTCGTATAAATAAAGGATATGCTATCAAATTTTCTCTAAGCTTTAGTCTTGTATGCTAAGCTATCGATTTTCTAATGATAGTACAACTCTAATGAAGATAGAAACGTGAGCATTGAAGGAGAACGTGCAAGTGATAGAATAGTTGAACAAAAAGGTATGTAAGGCTAACCCTTCTTTCATAAGGAATGGTTCCTTGGACAAATATCTAATCTTCTATAGCCTATGATGTCCTCCAAATAATTCTATCTTTAAGAGCTACTAAGCTCATGATTCTTGATATGTTACGACTGTACTAGATTCCTCCTATGATGAGTAATCCTCTAAGGATAGATGTAATGAACGACGATAGTAATGATGCTAAAGATGCTTATGAGCTTTATGTGTATGTGCCTATGTATGGCTATTATGAAACCCCGAGCTTATATGGCCGGGTAGAATATATATATATATATATATTGTGCGCGCACTACTGCAGTTGGGTACGGACAACCCTGAGCCTTGGTAGGGCTAGGTATGTATGACCCTGAGCTTTGGTAGGGCCAGGTATGTGAAACACCGAAACTTTATGGTCGGGTATGCTATGTAAATGATATGTATATGAACATGAATATGTATACAAATACGAAAATGAGTACGGATATGGATGTATGTACAAAATCACGCATTAGAAATGGAAAGTCCCTATGAAAAGCAAGTAAGTGTTTATGACGATGATACTACTATCTCCCATCCTATGCTATCTCTTATGTTGTCTATTATGCTTTCATAATGATGTTGATCATGCTTTACATACTCAGTACATTCTTCGTACTGACGTCCTTTTGTTTATGGACGATGCGTCATGCCCGCAGGTGGCCAGGGAGACAGGCTTGATCCATAGCTTTATTACTCAGGGACTACATAGCGGAGCTCCATTTCATTCGGAGCTACAGCTTTTGGTATTTATTCTTTTGTGTACATATTTATGGGCTTAGCGGGGTCCTGTCCCGCCTATATGATATGACATACTCTCCTTAGAGGCTCGTAGACATGTGTATATGGTTAGATGTGTTTGGCCTTGTCGGCCTATATTTTGGATGTCATTTTGTTAGCCTCGTCGGCTTATGTACATTGATATGGGAATTGTTATTGATGGTGATATATATATGTATCGTTGCCCAAATAGGATTAGTATGAATAATAGATGGAAAATATGAATTATCTATGTGGCTCACCTAGATGTAAATGTGAAAGTATGATAAGAGGTGTCCGGGTGGGTTAGCACCGGGTGCCCGTCGCGGTCCTCCGGTTGGGTCGTGACAAGAACAATCACCTTTCATGGATTATCTTTAGGTTTTGATGTTGATCTTCTCTCTTGATGATATGGAAAGGTTTGGAATGTTGTGGAAACTTCAAGAACTCTCCATAGATGTGGGGAAATTAGTGTGGGAGGTTGATATGAAAATGGGATCTTTTGGGATTTAAAAAGGTGTCAAATTCGTCCTCCAGCATCAATTTGTGGTGGAGATGTGGCTCAGCATATTGGATATGCGTCCGCATCTCCCCTCCTCCCTAAAAGGGAGGAGGTTGGGCAGTGAGACCAGCCCTTTTGGTGAGTTTGCAGCCAGTTTACTGCACAGCAAACTTAGTTTGCGACAGTAAACTGGTCCACAAACTCCGATTTTCTACGAAAAGTGTTCTTTTTGATTCGTTTGACCTCCAATCCTTATGGAACCTTCTTGGATCTTGTATAAAACTTCATTAACAATATAAGGGGCCCTATAGCTCCCCCTCAAGGTAATTATAAGCAATGTATAACTCAAATGATATGAAATCTTCCCAAAACATGACTCGATTCCAGTTTCTTCAACGAACTTACTTCCGCCGATTCATGTGACTCCAAAACCTTAAGGTACACACTTCAAGTTATCCAATGACTTCCTTAACCTTATAAGGGCTTCATGTAAACTTTAGGCTTGCGTTAGTTTACTTATAATGCAAACGACACGAAATTTCCAAGGTGTAACATGGATATCTTGCTACCAACCGCGACTTATCATAATACATTGTACATTGCCGCCTCATTAAAAACCTTTCCGGAAAAACCCAATTGAGATAAAAACCCATCCAGGGAAAATGAGTACAGCGCGTATTTTCATAATAACATTTCGTGCATGGTTCTTGTCTCCGGGCAATCTCAAAAGCTTGAAGACTCTTTGGCCGTGTGCTAAGATAAAGTACTCGGTGAAGAATATGAAATAACGAAGAAATTATAATACTTAACTCAAAAATAATAATTCTTCAAGTGATTGAATGACGTTACAACTACTTGACTTCTTATTCCCATCTTGATTATCCAACTGGTATGCCCCCTTTCCGGCTACACCGGTGACTCGATAAGGTCTTTCCCAGTTGGGACCTAACTTGGCATTGACCTCCCAAGTATTATTAGTACTTTCTGGAGAACCAAGTCCCTAGTTTAAAAGTGACGGAGGTTTTCCCTTCTATTGTAGTATCGTTCCATCCACTGCTTTCGTGCCACTATTCGGATGAAAGCAAGACCTCTATGTTCCTCAAGCAAATCTAATTGGACAACCATGGCTTTGCTATTTTCTTGCTCATTAGCCGGAGAGTATCGCAAGCTCGGTGCCCCAACCTCCACTGGGATCAAGGCTTCGGCTTCGTATACAAGTGAGAACACCATCCCCCTGGTACTAATTTTGGCCATTGTCTAATATGCCCACAAAACTTCTGGCAGCTTCGCCGGCTATGAGCATTTGGCGTCTTCTTACTTCTTCTTCTTTAAGTTTTGGATAATAATGTCACACCCCAATTCCACTAGGGTGTGATGGGCACCCGACCCCATATCCGGAGCCGAGCGAACCCATAAATTCTTATTACACACATAATTTCTTCAGACACTGAAAATCAGATAAAAGTAAAATACATATTAAGCTTTCGAAATCCATCTTTTATCGTTCTCAATTTTAGGCAAAATCCGTAGTTATATAAAATTTACTACATAACACAGAATGACATATCGGCTGATGGAGCCGCTTACAGACTGATAACCAATACCCACGACTCTGTCTGCAAAGTCTCTAACATAAATCCAGAATTCATAACATACATATACAAACTCTGACTCGGCAACACTCGGGAGCAAATGGAGCCTGCCAACTCCGCTGGAACATCTTCTGTAATAACTTAAACTCATCTGGGTGTACCTGCGCGGTGTGAAACGCAGCCCCCGAAAAAGAGGGGTCTGTATGAAAAATGTACTGAGTATGGAAAGCGTAAAGTACAATAAACAGAATCAAAATCAAGTCCAGAAATCCAGAAATATAACAGATGAAAACATATCAAAATCGGAGGTACCGAAGTATAACAGACAATATCATGATCGGGATCGGGAGTACAGACGTACAACAGAAGGAAACATAATCAGAGTCAGAAGTATAGAAAGTAAGTACAGTAATCGGAATATCAAAGTGCTTGCTCATAGAACAGAGATAATGCATGTCAGAACATATGCCATATCCGGTCCCTATTATGGGACTCGGTGAACAGACGTGGTCGCCACCCCGACACTGGCGCCACAACACATCATACTCCGGATTAGGAAATAGCTCCGTAACATATCATATCATATCATATCAAAGTGTGCACATATCATAGCACATCAGATGGCCATATCATATCATATCATAGCCTATCAGAATAAGTGTACATGACACATCATACTCCACAACCCATGTACACACATACCTGCCCCCTCACATCGAGGCACGGCGAACAATGCAGTGGAATACGCGTGATAACATATCCTGGCCCGGGCTCAGTGAAGGAAGTATTGAGGCATCCACGAGTAGAGTAGTGAGAAACTATATGCATCATAAAACATTCAAAAAGACTCGACAAGG
Source organism: Lycium barbarum (assembly GCF_019175385.1). Classification (NCBI taxonomy): domain Eukaryota; kingdom Viridiplantae; phylum Streptophyta; class Magnoliopsida; order Solanales; family Solanaceae; genus Lycium; species Lycium barbarum. Next base: position 45,274,473 of record NC_083347.1, on the reverse strand, counting down.
TAATCCGAACGATAGGTCATAAAAAGAAATCAGACGATAGTCATAGTACGTACCTTTCGGATGTTACGACGGATGATGTCAAGGTAAAAATGCTGAGATTATTTGTACATATCAAAATATCGTAGAATTCAATAGAATAGTTAAAACAATTATCGCTTAGTAGTCAGGGACTCGATAGCATAATTCAGATGTCAAATCATGTACATAAGAAATTGAGCGATAGTCATAATATATGTCTTTCAGATGTCACAATGGTTTATGTCAAATAGGCTTTCAGAAATCATTTTCATATTTCCAAATACGTTATGGGACTTACAAAATAATTCAAAACAACCGTCGTATAGTAGCAAAAAGAGTAGCCAAAAGTTTCCTTCAGATTCTACTTCATAATAAGTCAAACGGAACAGATAAGAAAAATCCGGGAATAGTGGGTCCACCTCGGGTCAAATGAGGTGGCGTACATAATTTTATGTATATTACATTTCATGATGTCACTTGTACGAGTTTTCGGGTAGTCGGGTCCTATTTGCGCAAGTTCCAGATGTTTAGGCAACTTTTCCAATTATTCATAACATATTCAATTCAGTTCTACTGAATGAAAAAGGGGCAAATTCGGACGTAGATTCCGAAGAGTAGAGTCGTCCCCGAGGCTCGAATCCAATCCTATCACATCTAAGACATGCCAAGAGAAGAATAGGTAGAGCTTTACATACCTTACTTGCCCTTTACGCTTATCCAAATTCGAATCCCATTTCCTCCAAAATCTACAATTGGTCACATTTACCAAATATTAATCATAAAACTTTAAGAATTCAATCTTAACCAATACTTGTCTACAAATATTTGGGCAGCATCTCCCCTGCAAACTTAACAATCCTCGAAATTCCAACTTAGCCACACATCATTAAAAATACCAATAACAACAATATCAATAATTATTATACATCATAACTAAACTAATTCCATCCATTTAATCCACCTAAAATAGCCCCTTGATCCATAAATCCCAACAAAACAATAACAAGTTTATAACGCTATTTTCTCCGTTCTAATCCGTTAAAACTCTAAATAAACTTGTTAACAATGAAAAAGGGACCGTATTCTTACCTTAAGTATGCAGCAACCACTTCAACAATATTCTTCTTGGCTGAGTTTTAGCTCAAATTGAAGGCAACGCGACGTACAACACTTTTCTCTTCATGAGCTTCGCGATTCGGGGCTTAGATTTTGGTCAAAATTGATTTCTCTCTAAATTTCTCCTCCCTTTCTCTCTCTAGAATGTTCTGAATGTTTATGGGTGTGTTTTGGTCTGAAATGTGGAGAGAAGACCGAAACTTTTCATTAAATGACAATAGAAATGGGCCTGACCCGATTTGAAATCGGGTTGGGCCGAATTCACTGTTCATCTCGACCTTTCTAGCTTAAAATGTCCATCTCTCCTTATTCCGATGTCACCTGGGAACCCACGACCTATGGTTGGAAATCTAATTCAATTATCTACAACTTAAATTGCTTGGTATTTTCACAAATTCCAAACTTATAATACCGGTTTCGCCCCTCAAAGTCAGGTCACCCGAAAACGTTTTCTTAAAAATATTCGTTTGGAGGGCTTCCACTTTGATTTGGCCCAAGGGTCCTTCTTGAGTTGTGTTTAACTTCACATATGTGATTCATATGACTTTTCAGATGTTCCAAAAAAAATCTCGATGTGTGGGCCCCACCTTAGCAAATAATCTGACGTTCAAAAATACGGGATATAACATCCTCCCCCCCTTTTAGAACATTCGTCCTCGAATGTTCTACTGGCCTCATGGGGTGTTATGGTACTTCGGGAGGGTCCCTCATATAGTTATTGTTATGTCCCGTATTTTCGTATAACGGGAAATCTTGAAATAAAGAAGACTTGTGTGTGTTGAGGAAATATTTGGATTTTGGTGAATATGACTATGTTGGTTATGGAGTCGTTAATGTTAAGACCTCGGGGAAGGCCGAGGGTAAATTTGGAATTTCGGAAATTTGTTTCGGGAATTACAAAACGGGACTTTTAATGAATCGGGCCAAGAAAATTGAATACAAAAAAAAAATTGAGGCCCAATGAGTGAAGTGGCCGGCCAAGGGAACAAGTCCAAGCCCATTTTATTAAGGTCATGTGCTATGCACATGACCTATAAGTGGATATATATGATAATACTTAGCCTTATCAAGATCAAAACAAGAAAATTCAAGAACACCCCACAACAAGGGCTCTCGGCCGAACCAAGATAGAAAAAAAAAAAATCTTGGCCTTTGTTTCTAATCCACACACCTAGTCTCTTTTAAATGATTGATGAGTTCGAGGTGCTCTTCGTTGTGGTACAATTAGTTTGACGAAAGGGCGACGTTTGCGGCGAATCGGAATCTTAAGAACAAGGTAAGATTTTTATGTTTTAATGTTATGAAATGGATATATATGTGTTAGTGATTGGATTAGCATGAAGATTGTGGGTTGGGGTTGTGTTTGTGCATAGCGTGTGTGTGTGAAAAGGGTGTGTTTGGCCGTGTGCCTTAGATGGGAGAACAAGTGTGAATTGATTTCGTTTAAGGTTGTTAGTTGTGTCGTCATGGCCTTTATAACGTAAATGAATGTTTGGAGAATTGATTTGGTGTTAGAAAATGATTTCGGACGTTATCGGAAAGTGTATACCTTTGGTATATTTGTGTATATCATAGTATATTTATGATATTAAGGACTTTAAATATGATTTATGGTTGATGATAATGAATTCGGAATGAAACGACGCAAGTTAGAACGTTCGTCGTAACTTTTGGTGTTTTGAATGAAAATTGGAAAGTAATGAACTTTAAATAAGTTTGTATGTGGTTTGGAACTTGTTGGTGGTGTGTTTGAATAATTTTGAATGAGTGAATGAATGGACTAATGTGGAAATAGATTTGGAATTTTGAAGTTTGAATATAGAATTACCAACTTATGTAATAAGGTGCCATTTTGAAGTTAGTGTGGTTGATTGTGGTTTGTATTGTGTAATGATGTTTGGGATTGTTGTTGTTATTGTATTTTGAGCCGAGCCAAGTCTCGGGGATGTGTTGGCCCTGTGAGGCGTGGTTGGTATTTCTGGTATACAGGTTTCGGATAGCAAGAAATATAGGGGAACCTCTGCCCAAATTTTTTTCAGAAATATGGAAGTAAAGATGTAGACTAAGTACAAAAGGTCCCGCGATACTCATCGGACTTTAGTTTTCTTCTGTCAGTGGCCGGAGAAAACCTTACGGTGACATTTTACCAGATTCCACCGGTTATCTGGAGACGGAACTCGTGGGACGAAGATTTAAATTCGTGGGTTATTCGTAATCATATGTATATGGGTATGAAAGTGAATGTTTAAGAGTTAGAAAGGCGATAAGGTAATGGTACGACTTAGCCGAGGGTGGGACCCGCTACGAAAAAATTTCCGAAAAATTTGCTAAGACCCCGTTTGGCCTAAAATTACGTGACAAAGGTCGTGTGGGGCAATTGACGAGATTATATCAGCCCCAACGCGTCAAAATGCGTGAAAGTTTCGGGGTTAAGCGTGCTCAAGCCAGAGCAATTCTGGGATGGGTGACCCCCCTGGGAAGTAATACAAAGTTTTTCCATAAGTGTAAGTGTGATTAATGTAAATGGGAATTTGAGGTAACCAAAAGGTAATAGAATGTGTGTGGAGTAATTAGTGCCCTTTCGGGAGTCGCGCGGAACGAGGCGGACTAAACGGGCAAAAAAAAAAAAAAAAAAAAAAAAGAAAAAGGGTATAACACTGCTTGGGAAATTGAATGAACTTGAATAACAGCCAGAGATTTTCTCCAGTAAGGTCCGAATAAGTGTGTGTATGTGTACGTCTATGTGTATCTGTGGGTATGAGTTTCATTCAGTGCCATGTGGGTTAAGAGTCGAGCCCCGGCAACTAATGTTGTGATAGATAAATGGTAAGCAGTGTGAATAATTGGAATCTTTTAAAGAGCCGATACGTGAGACGCAAAACAATTTGTGTGATAACTTGGCAGATAAGGTTACGAATAAAGGGAAATTCTCATGAACTATTGGAGCCTTAATATGAATGATTTGATCCTAAATCGACAATCTATCTATGGTGCTTCTGCACTTCCGATCCCGATGAGGCTCTGCCTAGTACGCCTTTGCGTTTCTGAGTTCGACTATGTTCCCGCCCGATGAACCTTTTGTGCGTTTGATTCTGAATCCGTTTCTGTCTGGCACACCTCTGTATGTCTGACTCTGGATATAAATCCATTTGATATGCTTCTGTGCGTTTGATTTTGACCGCGCGTGTGTTTGATACACTTCGGTTTGTCTGATCACGACTCTGTATGAAACAATTCTGTATATTTGATTCTGATTTCGGACCTGTTCGATATGATTCCGTACGTCTGACTTCGATTGTGAATCTGTCTGGCATATCTTCGTGTGTTTGATTCTGACTGCGAACCCGTCTGACACGTTTTCGTACGTTTGACCCTGATCTCAGATTTGTTTGGCACACTTTTGTACCTCTGACTTCGACTACGAATCCGTCCGCCATAGTTGAGTATGTTTGCCTCTGATTATGGATCCGTCCGATATACTTATGCGCGTCCGGCTCTAGTTCTGAATCTGTTTGGCATGAAGTGTCTGATATGAAGTAAAGTGAGATTACGACGATGTGGTAAGGAAACTCAGGAGTGTGACAAGAAAATGATATTGACTATGATGTCTGGGAAGCGTTCGTCCATTACAAGAATATAGCGCATGGTTCGGTGATTACGTAGGGTATGAGGAAAGGGGATTATGAAGGCATTTGAATCGGTGGTGTGAGAAATCTACCCCTAGTATTGGTAAAGAAGCCATGTCGGAAAAATCAATAAGGGACAACTATCAAGAGAACCCTCCCGGAGTAGTACGACACCCATGAGGTCGATTCAACATTCGAGGACGAATGTTCTTAAGGGGGGGAGAATGTTATGTCCCGTATTTTCGTATAACGGGAAATCTTGAAATAAAGAAGACTTGTGTGTGTTGAGGAAATATTTGGATTTTGGTGAATATGACTATGTTGGTTATGGAGTCGTTAATGTTAAGACCTCGGGGAAGGCCGAGGGTAAATTTGGAATTTCGAAAATTTGTTTCGGGAATTACAAAACGGGACTTTTAATGAATCGGGCCAAGAAAATTGAATACAAAAAAAATTGAGGCCCAATGAGTGAAGTGGCCGGCCAAGGGAGCAAGTCCAAGCCCATTTTATTAAGGTCATGTGCTATGCACATGACCTATAAGTGGATACATATGATAATACTTAGCCTTATCAAGATCAAAACAAGAAAATTCAAGAACACCCCACAACAAAGGCTCTCGGCCGAACCAAGATAGAAAAAAAAAAATCTTGGCCTTTGTTTCTAATCCACACACCTAGTCTCTTTTGAATGATTGATGAGTTCGAGGTGCTCTTCGTTGTGGTACAATTAGTTTGACGAAAGGGCGACGTTTGCGGCGAATCGGAATCTTAAGAACAAGGTAAGATTTTTATGTTTTAATGTTATGAAATGGATATATATGTGTTAGTGATTGGATTAGCATGAAGATTGTGGGTTGGGGTTGTGTTTGTGCATAGCGTGTGTGTGTGAAAAGGGTGTGTTTGGCCGTATGCCTTAGATGGGAGAACAAGTGTGAATTGATTTCGTTTAAGGTTGTTAGTTGTGTCGTCATGGCCTTTATAACGTAAATGAATGTTTGGAGAATTGATTTGGTGTTAGAAAATGATTTCGGACGTTATCGGAAAGTGTATACCTTTGGTATATTTGTGTATATCATAGTATATTTATGATATTAAGGACTTTAAATATGATTTATGGTTGATGATAATGAATTCGGAATGAAACGACGCAAGTTAGAACGTTCGTCGTAACTTTTGGTGTTTTGAATGAAAATTGGAAAGTAATGAACTTTAAATAAGTTTGTATGTGGTTTGGAACTTGTTGGTGGTGAGTTTGAATAATTTTGAATGAGTGAATGAATGGACTAATGTGGAAATAGATTTGGAATTTTGAAGTTTGAATATAGAATTACCAACTTATGTAATAAGGTGCCATTTTGAAGTTAGTGTGGTTGATTGTGGTTTGTATTGTGTAATGATGTTTGGGATTGTTGTTGTTATTGTATTTTGAGCCGAGCCAAGTCTCGGGGATGTTAGATTTATAGGGGAAATGCTGCCGAAATTTCGGCAGCCAAGTATAGCCCCAAAGATGAAAATGCTAACTCTCATGAATAGTAACTGGTAAGAGTGACCATTTGCAGTTTTCGGACGAAACAGGAATCGCGATTTGACGAGCGTAAGGCGCCAACCAGGTATGTGAAGCCTACCTATCCTTCTTTTGGCATGTCCTAGTCATACTAGGTTAATATCGGAATCTCGGGGTAACTCTGCTCTTGGAAATTTAGGTTCAAGTTTGGGTACTATTCATTCAGCGCAATTGAACCCTTTTGTTGCATTTGGTCCAAAGAATGTTCGAATCGTCATAACTTTTGTTGTTGTGTCCGAAACTCTCCGAAGCTTTCGTAGATGGCTCTTGGGAGCCTAAAGTCTGTGATTTACGTCCGCCGCCTTAATTTGACTCGAGGTGGGCCCGCGAGCCCCGAGGCTCCCCTTATTCGGTTTGTTTGGTTCGTTTGCGTCCGCTATGATCAGCGATCGTTTGTTTATGACCCAATGCTGCGTTTGAAACTTCCTATGCCATTAGTGAACGTTTTGTACTTTGAATAATGTGAGGTTTTCGGAAAATGACCTATAAACAGTTTTCTCTAAAGATTTGGCAGTTTGGAACTTCGTACCTTTTACCCGCAAATTTTGCTTAATCTGATTCCTACTCCGAGCCTTCTGGCGTCGGTATATACCTATATGTAAACTATATGTTGAGTCCGGTAAATTATTTTTGATATGCATATGGTTTCTGCACTACTCTGTTCGTGCTGTCGGCTATGATTTCGTTCGTCGGTACCCGGGCCGACTTGGTGATCGTGCGCGCTATAACATATTCGGGAGTCATGATGTGTTACGGTTTCCGAGGCCTCGCCATAGGGCCGGTTACCATTTATGGAGTTATGATGTGATATGGCATTTGATATGTTCTGATGATGTGATGTGTGTGTGATATGATGTGTCTGGAGACTGTACGGAGATTTGAAAACTTCTGGAGTTATGATGTGTTGTGGCACCAGCGTCGGGGGGTGACCACGTTCCTAAACCCTATACATGATTTAATTGCATTTGTACGTTCGCCTCCCGCACAGGTTTGCTTTGTTACGTTGACGTTGTGTTTGTTCTTTCTGACTCCGGCTGTGTTTGTGATTTCTGTACCTTCTGTTTTACATACTCAGTACTTCTCCCGTACTGACCCCCGTTTTTTCGGGGGCTGTGTTTCATGCCCGCAGGTACAGAAGATCGTTTGGGTGGTCCTCCAGTTTAGGCTACTCATTCTGCTGTGTTGGGGAGCTCCCCTTGATCCGGAGCCTACTTTTGGTACATACCTTCTGTTGTGTATGTGTTCGGTACATTGTGGATGTGTGGGTACGGCGGGGCCCTGTCCCGTCATATGTTCTGTTTTGTTTAGAGGCCTGTAGTCAGATTTGTGGGTCGTGGGTCCGATGTGTTTGTATGTGAGTCTGTTTTGCGTTCTTAAGCGGCCCGTACGCTACTATGGCCAAGTCGGCCTCCGAGTTTGTATGTGTGTGTGTGCATTTGGGCGATGTACATTCCGCCCCCTTTCTGATGTGTGTGTTTGTGCATTTGGGCGACGTATATTCCTCCACCTTTCTGATTTTGATTTGACTAATCTGAATGGGCGACCGCTTAAGATAAGTGTTCGATAAATGTTTGTGTCTGGCGCCTGTTGTTCATTTTCAGTTTGGATAACGTATGTTGAGTTTGAACGAGTCTGAATACGACGATCTGGTTGTGAGTTTGTTTGGGGTGCCTAAGTAGGGCACCAGTCGCGGCCCACGGGGTTGGGTCGTGACAAAAGTGGTATCAGAGCGGTTTGTCCTAGGAATGTCTACAGGCCGTGTCTAGTAGAGTCTTGTTTATCGATGTGTTGTGCACCACATCTATAAACAGGAAGCTACAGGACACCTAGGATGTTGTGTTACCCTTTCTTGGAATCTTAAATCGTGCGATAAAGCTATACTGTTAGGATGGTTCCTCCCAACGAATTGCTGTGTTTACGGCAAGGCTCCGAAAAGAGTGTTAGCGTCAGTATTTTGGGAAATTATTTCTGACCCCCTCCGTGCAGGTGATTGTAGGTTGATGAAAAAAAAAATGAAGAGGACGGCGTCCGACGATGAGGATGGGGGTGCCAAGAAGGCCCCCAGGCTGTCACCGGGGCCGAGCAGGCAGGGCCCCAGTTACTCGATCGAGACGGGTCCTTCGGAGGATCCCCCGGAGGATAGCTACTATACGGATCCGTCGGAGGACCCATCTACGATTCCTCCAGAGTCTCCGATCGCTGGAGCAGAGGATCCCGTGGAGGATGGCTACGGTACGGATATCTCGGAGGGTCTGGCGATGACTCCTCCGGAGCCTCTTACTTCCGCGGAGGAGGATAGTTATGAGGCAGGCCCATCGGAGCATTCTTCTGGGATGACGCAGGAGGATATTTTCAAGTATGCACCAGCTCTCATTTGTAGGGAGAACCCTGATAGCCCGGCCACCTCGGAGAGTGCTATGGATTTCTCCTGTTCTTGGCCTGGGTCACCAGTGAGTCGGGATTTGTCTGATCATCCGTATCCTTCCGATTCAGATGCGGGTGATAATGGAGACCGGATAGGTAGGGAGCAGACGGACGTGGATGATAGTGGACATACCTCCCACGGCAGCTCCCCAGGTCAGACCCGATATTGATTATTTATAAGTGTATGAGTTTTTTTAGAATTTCCTATGTGTGTATGATATTTGTAAAACGTTGTTCTATGAAGACGACGAAAAGTTAAAGGAATTAGAGACCTAGTGACCCAAGGCAAGGGCGACTAAATGTCCCCACTGTCAGTGTGATTTTGGAAATCCTGGGTGAAAGTAAACAGGAAAGTGCCTCCGATGCCGTGTGAGTGGGGCACGTGTGGTAAGTGTCGACGATGTTATAATTCTTATTTGAAGTCATCATCCCTGTGTGGCTGCGATACGACGCGATATGATGTGTATGTGTGTGCATATGTGTTGGCCCTGTGAGGCGTGGTTGGTATTTCTGGTATACAGGTTTCGGATAGCAAGAAATATAGGGGAACCTCTGCCCAAATTTTTTTCAGAAATATGGAAGTAAAGATGTAGACTAAGTACAAAAGGTCCCGCGATACTCATCGGACTTTAGTTTTCTTCTGTCAGTGGCCGGAGAAAACCTTACGGTGACATTTTACCAGATTCCACCGGTTATCTGGAGACGGAACTCGTGGGACGAAGATTTAAATTCGTGGGTTATTCGTAATCATATGTATATGGGTATGAAAGTGAATGTTTAAGAGTTAGAAAGGCGACAAGGTAATGGTACGACTTAGCCGAGGGTGGGACCCGCTACGAAAAAATTTCCGAAAAATTTGCTAAGACCCCGTTTGGCCTAAAATTACGTGACAAAGGTCGTGTGGGGCAATTGACGAGATTATATCAGCCCCAACGCGTCAAAATGCGTGAAAGTTTCGGGGTTAAGCGTGCTCAAGCCAGAGCAATTCTGGGATGGGTGACCCCCCTGGGAATTAATACAAAGTTTTTCCATAAGTGTAAGTGTGATTAATGTAAATGGGAATTTGAGGTAACCAAAAGGTAATAGAATGTGTGTGGAGTAATTAGTGCCCTTTCGGGAGTCGCGCGGAACGAGGCGGACTAAACGGGCAAAAAAAAAAAAAAAAAAAAGAAAAAAGAAAAAGGGTATAACACTGCTTGGGAAATTGAATGAACTTGAATAACAGCCAGAGATTTTCTCCAGTAAGGTCCGAATAAGTGTGTGTATGTGTACGTCTATGTGTATCTGTGGGTATGAGTTTCATTCAGTGCCATGTGGGTTAAGAGTCGAGCCCCGGCAACTAATGTTGTGATAGATAAATGGTAAGCAGTGTGAATAATTGGAATCTTTTAAAGAGCCGATACGTGAGACGCAAAACAATTTGTGTGATAACTTGGCAGATAAGGTTACGAATAAAGGGAAATTCTCATGAACTATTGGAGCCTTAATATGAATGATTTGATCCTAAATCGACAATCTATCTATGGTGCTTCTGCACTTCCGATCCCGATGAGGCTCTGCCTAGTACGCCTTTGCGTTTCTGAGTTCGACTATGTTCCCGCCCGATGAACCTTTTGTGCGTTTGATTCTGAATCCGTTTCTGTCTGGCACACCTCTGTATGTCTGACTCTGGATATAAATCCATTTGATATGCTTCTGTGCGTTTGATTTTGACCGCGCGTGTGTTTGATACACTTCGGTTTGTCTGATCACGACTCTGTATGAAACAATTCTGTATATTTGATTCTGATTTCGGACCTGTTCGATATGATTCCGTACGTCTGACTTCGATTGTGAATCTGTCTGGCATATCTTCGTGTGTTTGATTCTGACTGCGAACCCGTCTGACACGTTTTCGTACGTTTGACCCTGATCTCAGATTTGTTTGGCACACTTTTGTACCTCTGACTTCGACTACGAATCCGTCCGCCATAGTTGAGTATGTTTGCCTCTGATTATGGATCCGTCCGATATACTTATGCGCGTCCGGCTCTAGTTCTGAATCTGTTTGGCATGAAGTGTCTGATATGAAGTAAAGTGAGATTACGACGATGTGGTAAGGAAACTCAGGAGTGTGACAAGAAAATGATATTGACTATGATGTCTGGGAAACGTTCGTCCATTACAAGAATATAGCGCATGGTTCGGTGATTACGTAGGGTATGAGGAAAGGGGATTATGAAGGCATTTGAATCGGTGGTGTGAGAAATCTACCCCTAGTATTGGTAAAGAAGCCATGTCGGAAAAATCAATAAGGGACAACTATCAAGAGAACCCTCCCGGAGTAGTACGACACCCATGAGGTCGATTCAACATTCGAGGACGAATGTTCTTAAGGGGGGGAGAATGTTATGTCCCGTATTTTCGTATAACGGGAAATCTTGAAATAAAGAAGACTTGTGTGTGTTGAGGAAATATTTGGATTTTGGTGAATATGACTATGTTGGTTATGGAGTCGTTAATGTTAAGACCTCGGGGAAGGCCGAGGGTAAATTTGGAATTTCAGAAATTTGTTTCGGGAATTACAAAACGGGACTTTTAATGAATCGGGCCAAGAAAATTGAATACAAAAAAAAATTGAGGCCCAATGAGTGAAGTGGCCGGCCAAGGGAGCAAGTCCAAGCCCATTTTATTAAGGTCATGTGCTATGCACATGACCTATAAGTGGATACATATGATAATACTTAGCCTTATCAAGATCAAAACAAGAAAATTCAAGAACACCCCACAACAAAGGCTCTCGGCCGAACCAAGATAGAAAAAAAAAAATCTTGGCCTTTGTTTCTAATCCACACACCTAGTCTCTTTTGAATGATTGATGAGTTCGAGGTGCTCTTCGTTGTGGTACAATTAGTTTGACGAAAGGGCGACGTTTGCGGCGAATCGGAATCTTAAGAACAAGGTAAGATTTTTATGTTTTAATGTTATGAAATGGATATATATGTGTTAGTGATTGGATTAGCATGAAGATTGTGGGTTGGGGTTGTGTTTGTGCATAGCGTGTGTGTGTGAAAAGGGTGTGTTTGGCCGTATGCCTTAGATGGGAGAACAAGTGTGAATTGATTTCGTTTAAGGTTGTTAGTTGTGTCGTCATGGCCTTTATAACGTAAATGAATGTTTGGAGAATTGATTTGGTGTTAGAAAATGATTTCGGACGTTATCGGAAAGTGTATACCTTTGGTATATTTGTGTATATCATAGTATATTTATGATATTAAGGACTTTAAATATGATTTATGGTTGATGATAATGAATTCGGAATGAAACGACGCAAGTTAGAACGTTCGTCGTAACTTTTGGTGTTTTGAATGAAAATTGGAAAGTAATGAACTTTAAATAAGTTTGTATGTGGTTTGGAACTTGTTGGTGGTGTGTTTGAATAATTTTGAATGAGTGAATGAATGGACTAATGTGGAAATAGATTTGGAATTTTGAAGTTTGAATATAGAATTACCAACTTATGTAATAAGGTGCCATTTTGAAGTTAGTGTGGTTGATTGTGGTTTGTATTGTGTAATGATGTTTGGGATTGTTGTTGTTATTGTATTTTGAGCCGAGCCAAGTCTCGGGGATGTTAGATTTATAGGGGAAATGCTGCCGAAATTTCGGTAGCCAAGTATAGCCTCAAAGATGAAAATGCTAACTCTCATGAATAGTAACTGGTAAGAGTGACCATTTGCAGTTTTCGGACGAAACGGGAATCGCGATTTGACGAGCGTAAGGCGCCAACCAGGTATGTGAAGCCTACCTATCCTTCTTTTGGCATGTCCTAGTCATACTAGGTTAATATCGGAATCTCGGGGTAACTCTGCTCTTGGAAATTTAGGTTCAAGTTTGGGTACTATTCATTCAGCGCAATTGAACCCTTTTGTTGCATTTGGTCCAAAGAATGTTTGAATCGTCATAACTTTTGTTGTTGTGTCCGAAACTCTCCGAAGCTTTCGTAGATGGCTCTAGGGAGCCTAAAGTCTGTGATTTGCGTCCGCCGCCTTAATTTGACTCGAGGTGGGCCCGCGAGCCCCGAGGCTCCCCTTATTCGGTTTGTTTGGTTCGTTTGCGTCCGCTATGATCAGCGATCGTTTGTTTATGACCCAATGCTGCGTTTGAAACTTCCTATGCCATTAGTGAACGTTTTGTACTTTGAATAATGTGAGGTTTTCGGAAAATGACCTATAAACAGTTTTCTCTAAAGATTTGGCAGTTTGGAACTTCGTACCTTTTACCCGCAAATTTTGCTTAATCTGATTCCTACTCCGAGCCTTCTGGCGTCGGTATATACCTATATGTAAACTATATGTTGAGTCCGGTAAATTATTTTTGATATGCATATGGTTTCTGCACTACTCTGTTCGTGCTGTCGGCTATGATTTCGTTCGTCGGTACCCGGGCCGACTTGGTGATCGTGCGCGCTATAACATATTCGGGAATCATGATGTGTTACGGTTTCCGAGGCCTCGCCATAGGGCCGGTTACCGTTTATGGAGTTATGATGTGATATGGCATTTGATATGTTCTGATGATGTGATGTGTGTGTGATATGATGTGTCTGGAGACTGTACGGAGATTTGAAAACTTCTGAAGTTATGATGTGTTGTGGCACCAGCGTCGGGGGGTGACCACGTTCCTAAACCCTATACATGATTTAATTGCATTTGTACGTTCGCCTCCCGCACAGGTTTGCTTTGTTACGTTGACGTTGTGTTTGTTCTTTCTGACTCCGGCTGTGTTTGTGATTTCTGTACCTTCTGTTTTACATACTCAGTACTTCTCCCGTACTGACCCCCGTTTTTTTGGGGGCTGTGTTTCATGCCCGCAGGTACAGAAGATCGTTTGGGTGGTCCTCCAGTTTAGGCTACTCATTCTGCTGTGTTGGGGAGCTCCCCTTGATCCGGAGCCTACTTTTGGTACATACCTTCTGTTGTGTATGTGTTCGGTACATTGTGGATGTGTGGGTACGGCGGGGCCCTGTCCCGTCATATGTTCTGTTTTGTTTAGAGGCCTGTAGTCAGATTTGTGGGTCGTGGGTCCGATGTGTTTGTATGTGAGTCTGTTTTGCGTTCTTAAGCGGCCCGTACGCTACTATGGCCAAGTCGGCCTCCGAGTTTGTATGTGTGTGTGTGCATTTGGGCGATGTACATTCCGCCCCCTTTCTGATGTGTGTGTTTGTGCATTTGGGCGACGTATATTCCGCCACCTTTCTGATTTTGATTTGACTAATCTGAATGGGCGACCGCTTAAGATAAGTGTTCGATAAATGTTTGTGTCTGGCGCCTGTTGTTCATTTTCAGTTTGGATAACGTATGTTGAGTTTGAACGAGTCTGAATACGACGATCTGGTTGTGAGTTTGTTTGGGGTGCCTAAGTAGGGCACCAGTCGCGGCCCACGGGGTTGGGTCGTGACAGTTATACTTCTCTTGATGCCCATTCCTTATCTTCTACCATATTTTCCTTTATAATCAATCTTCTCGGTCTTTACGTGAATCCTTATTCCGTATCATGAGTTTTTTAACCCACCATACCAAGTTAGTATCCTTGTCCTTCCCAAGTCATCTCTTTTCTGTTATTGTTTCGTCACAAGGCTTTATCGTTCTTTTTCTTACTTCACATTCCTTGTCGTAGTCACTATTTCTTTAATCCCATTTTTTTTTAAATTGGTTCTCGAACCTCACGCATTCCTCGTTTGCTCCACATGACCGCATCTTGTCCTTTTCATAAGCCTATCTTCGAATTCTTATTCAAATAGTCTCGTACCTTGCCAATAATTTCTCTCGGGCTTCCCTTACCAGGATTTCTTATTTTTTTCCGACATTTTGGTCTCTTTGTCTTCCGCTTACCCACACTTTCCTTTCCCAATATTGTTGTGCTAAAATTTCGAATCTTAATCTGTGGTGAAAATAATAGCACCTCATCTCGTAGCACTCGTACCATTTACCTTTATTGTTATTTGGAGTTTAGTATCCTTATTCAATTTGGGGTCTTCCTTATCGTAGCACCAGTAGTTGGACGCATATGTCCACTGATACAATCACAAACGAAATATCGTACTCATTCATATTACATATAATTTATTACCAACTAGCCCACAAAATACCTCCAAACGCTATTCAATCCTATCCAAATTTCAAGTTGTGGTGTACTTTCTATCTCTCTTCTAATCTAGCCTATCGCGTGCTGTGTGGCCTTTCATGGTCCCCAACCATTCCGTATACGCTAATTTCCCTTTAAGTTATTCTATCTTTTCATTTGTCTCTGACGGCTAAATCTTTAAAATATCTTGCACACTTCCCAGGGGGGTCACCCATCCTCCCACCTTAGCACGCTTAACCCCGAAATGTTGGCGGAATTTGGCGTCTTAATACTGATATAATCGCATTCACCTTCTCATATGGCCCTCATTACATAATCTGGGGCCAGTCAAAATCTTACAGATTCCGAAACTTTTCCGTAACACGTCCTTCCTTCTACATTTACCATTTTACCCTTCTTATTCCACAATATTCACCTTTCGTCCTAAACTACCAAATTCCCAATAGTAACAAATTTACCTTCGTCGCTATTACCTATAAGTACTCAAGTATCCGTATGTTCAGATTTTTCTCTTACCATCCGTACATACTAATCTACAGCAAAACTGATTGCTAACTTTCTCTGAATCATCCAACAAACCTTGTCCTTACTAACCTCAAATTTTTATCCCTTTTTAACTTTTCGGACTGTTAATTATTTCTCTTACAATCATTCTTCACGTCGTGCCCAAAACTGTAGCTTCTCCAAAATGTCACATCCCACTCGTCGTCTATTTACGATGTTCCCATTCCATACTTCTTCCAGTTAGGTATACCTAGATAAATGACCACATTTTGAAAAAATTGTACGCAACAAATATCAACAATACCTTACTTAGCATACAGCTATATAACACATTCCAGCCATCCTGAACTTTCAATTTCAGATAACAAAACAAATACTTCAAGACTTGCCTTTATGTCTTTCCATGTCATCCCTTACCTTCTCCCGTCGTATGTAAAGCTCATATAAGGAATTTTATTTTCCTATAACTCAGCTCTATCGCACGATCTAAGATAGCAAGAAGGTCAACAATCCATAGATGTCTCGTAGCCTCCTGTTTATAAATGTGGCGCGCTTCACACCATAAACAGGACTCTACCGGACACGACTTTGGAGACAACCCATAAGACAGACCTGCTCTGATACCACTTTGTCACACCTCAATTCCACTAGGGTGTGATGGGCACCCGACCCCATATCCGGAGCCGAGCGAACCCACAAATTCTTATTACACACATAATTTCTTCAGACACTGAAAATCAGATAAAAGTAAAATACATATTAAGCTTTCGAAATCCATCTTTTATCGTTCTCAATTTTAGGCAAAATCCGTAGTTATATAAAATTTACTACATAACATAGAATGACATATCGGCTGATGGAGCCGCTTACAGACTGATAACCAATACCCACGACTCTGTCTGCAAAGTCTCTAACATAAATCCAGAATTCATAACATACATATACAAACTCTGACTCGGCAACACTCCGGGAGCAAATGGAGCCTGCCAACTCCGCTGGAACATCTTCTGTAATAACTTCAACTCATCTGGGTGTACCTGCGCGGCATGAAACGCAGCCCCCCGAAGAAGAGGGGTCAGTACGAAAAATATACTGAGTATGTAAAGCGTAAAGTACAATAAACAGAATCATAATCAGGTCCAGAAATCCAGAAATATAACAGATGAAAACATATCAAAATTGGAGGTACCGAAGTATAACAGACAGTATCATGATCGGGATCGGGAGTACAGACGTACAACAGAAGGAATCATAATCAGAGTCAGAACTACAGAAAGTAAGTACAGTAATCGGAATATCAAAGTGCTTGCTCATAGAACAGAGATAATGCATGTCAGAACATATGCCATATCCGGTCCCTATTATGGGACTCGGTGAACAGACGTGGTCGCCACCCCGACACTGGCGCCACAACACATCATACTCCGGATTAGGAAATAGCTCCGTAACATATCATATCATATCATATCAAAGTGTGCACATATCATAGCACATCAGATGGCCATATCATATCATATCATAGCATATCAGAATAAGTGTACATGACACATCATACTCCACAACCCATGTACACACATACCTGCCCCCTCACATCGAGGCACGGCGAACAATGCAGTGGAATACGCGTGATAACATATCCTGGCCCGGGCTCAGTGATGGAAGTATTGAGGCATCCACGAGTAGAGTAGTGAGAAACTATATGCATCATAAGACATTCAAAAAGACTCGACAAGGTAATCCGAACGATAGGTCATAAAAAGAAATCAGACGATAGTCATAGTACGTACCTTTCGGATGTTACGACGGATGATGTCAAGGTAAAAATGCTGAGATTATTTGTACATATCAAAATATCGTAGAATTCAATAGAATAGTTAAAACAATTATCGCTTAGTAGTCAGGGACTCGATAGCATAATTCAGATGTCAAATCATGTACATAAGAAATTGAGCGATAGTCATAATATATGTCTTTCAGATGTCACAATGGTTTATGTCAAATAGGATTTCAGAAATCGTTTTCATATTTCAAAATACGTTATGGGACTTATAAAATAATTCAAAACAACCGTCGTATAGTAGCAAAAAGAGTAGCCAAAAGTTTCCTTCAGATTCTACTTCATAATAAGTCAAACGGAACAGATAAGAAAAATCCGGGAATAGTGGGCCCACCTCGGGTCAAATGAGGTGGCGTACATAATTTTACGTATATTACATTTCATGATGTCACTTGTACAAGTTTTCGGGTAGTCGGGTCCTATTTGCGCAAGTTCCAGATGTTTAGGCAACTCTTCCAATTATTCATAACATATTCAATTCAGTTCTACTGAATGAAAAAGGGGCAAATTCGGACGTAGATTCCGAAGAGTAGAGTCGTCCCCGAGGCTCGAATCCAATCCTATCACATCTAAGACATGCCAAGAGAAGAATAGGTAGAGCTTTACATACCTTACTTGCCCTTTACGCTTATCCAAATTCGAATCCCATTTCCTCCAAAATCTACAATTGGTCACATTTACCAAATATTAATCATAAAACTTTAAGAATTCAATCTTAACCAATATTTGTCTACAAATATTTGGGCAGCATCTCCCCTGCATACTTAACAATCCTCGAAATTCCAACTTAGCCACATATCATTAAAAATACCAACAACAACAATATCAATAATTATTATACATCATAACTAAACTAACTCCATCCATTTAATCCACCTAAAATAGCCCCTTGATCCATAAATCCCAACAAAACAATAATAAGTTTATAACGCTATTTTCTCCGTTCTAATCCGTTAAAACTCTAAATAAACTTGTTAACAATGAAAAAGGGACCTTATTCTTACCTTAAGTATGCAGCAACCACTTCAACAATCTTCTTCTTGGCTGATTTTTAGCTCAAATTGAAGGCAACGCGACGTCCAACACTTTTCTCTTCATGAGCTTCGCGATTCGGGGCTTAGATTTTGGTCAAAATTGATTTCTCTCTAAATTTCTCCTCCCTTTCTCTCTCTAGAATGTTCTGAATGTTTATGGATGTGTTTTTGTCTGAAATGTGGAGAGAAGACCGAAACTTTTCATTAAATGACAATAGCAATGGGCCTGACCAGATTTGAAATCGGGTTGGGCCGAATTCACTGTTTATCTCGACCTTTCTGCCTTAAAATGTCCATATCTCCTTATTCCGATGTCACCGGGGAACCCACGACCTATGGTTGGAAAGCTAATTCAATTATCTACAACTTATATTTCTTGGTATTTTCACAAATTCCAAACCTATAATACCGGTTTCGCCCCTCAAAGTCAGGTCACCCGAAAACGTTTTCTTAAAAATATTCGTTTGGAGGGCTTCCACTTTGATTTGGCCCAAGGGTCCTTCTTGAGTTGTGTTTAACTTCACGTATGTGATTCATATGACATTTCAAATGTTCCAAAAAAAATCTCGATGTGTGGGCCCCACCTTAGCAAATAATCTGACGTTCAAAAATACGGGATATAACAAATAATTTTGTTGGTTGTCCCGCCTGTCCGTTGGCACTTGGATGATATGGAGAAAACGTGATCCTTTTGATGTTAAAATTTTCCAAGAGCTTGGTAACTTTGGATCCAATGGATTGGGGACTATTGTCACAAGCTATTTCTTTCGGGATCCCGAACCGACAAATAGCATGCTGCCAAATGAAGTCTATGACCTTCTTTTGATGCACCTTCTTATAGGCACCTGCTTCAACCCACTTAGTCAAATAATCAGTCATAACCAAAAAATGTTTACCTGGACCAGACCCGAAGGCAATGGTCCGACTATATCCATCCCCAATTTCATGAATGGCCAGAGCGAAACAACTGGGTGTAAGAGTTCTCCTGGTTGACGAGCCAGTTGGGCATGGTGCTGAAACTTCTCGCATTTTCTTATGAAGGTTTTTTGGGTCAGCATCCATCTGCAACCAATAGTATCCGACCCGCAATAACTTTCTCACCAACGAATCAACTCAGGAATGATTTCCATAAATTCCTTCGTGCACCTCTCTCATCACATGATCATCTTCTTCCGGACCCACACATCACACCATGGGGCCATAAAAATACCTTCGGTGCAGCATTTCATCGATGAATGGTATACCGAGCAGCTTTTGTTCAGAGTGCCCGGGAAGCCTTTAGGTCGTCGGGCAGTTTCCCGTGTTTGAGATAATTGAGGAATTCGTTCTTTCAATCCCATACCCGACTTGTTGAGTTTACCTCGTCATACCTTGTGGTATCCAAAGTTGAGTGTATCGCAACTGCACCACCGACCCGGCGTCCGATCCTTCTGCATTAGTAGACGAACCCAAGTTTGCTAGGGCATCGACCTCCACATTCTCTTCTCTGGGCACATGCACCATTGTCCATTCTTGGAACCTGGAAAGAAGCTTCAGCACCTTCTCTAGGTATTTCAACATACGTTCTTCCTATGCCTTAAACACGCAATTTTATTTTTATGACCTCGGAGCCAATCCCCCCGGCCAACTTAAGACCTGCAATCGTAGCCTTATAATTGGCTTCATTGTTAGTTAATGGTAAACTATGTATGTCTTGTCTCAATGCTTTGTAGGACGGCGTACGAAGTACTATACCTAGACCAGTTCCTTTTAGATTGGACGTCCCATCTGTGTGAAGGATCCAAACCCCGGGGACAGTCCCAGAGACCAAGGTAACTTCTTCTTGGTGCATGGTACCATCCTCAAACTGAAATCAACCACAAAGTTAGCAAGGACCTGTGACTTAATCGTAGTTTGAGGCTTGTATTCAATATCAAATCACTTACTTCTACTACCCACTTATCCAAACATCTTGAGAGTTCAGGCTTGTGTAAGACGTTTCGAAGTTGAAAAGTCGTCACAACGGCAATAGGGTGACATCAGAAGTATGGCCTGAGCTTACGAGAGCAAAGGCCAAATTTTCCAAGTGGGGGTACCGAGTTTTGGCCCCCGACATAATCCACTTACGTAATAAATGAGAAATTTCATACCTTTATCTTCCAGACTAGGATAGTACTGACTACTGCCTCTAACACGGCCAAGTGCACCAGGAGTTTCTCCCCGTCCTTCAGCTTTGACATCTGCGGTGGACTGGACAAATACTTTTTCAAGTCCCACAACATCTGCTGTATTTCAGTGTCCATTCAAAGTCATTCTTCTTTTCCAACAATGAGAAGAACTTGTCACACTTTTCAGATGGCTTTGATATGAATCTTCTTAGGGCTGCAAGCCACCCGGTCAAATGTTGCACCACCCGTAAGATACTATAATATCACAATCAAGATAGAAAACCAATTCCCAATATCTACCAACAACACGTGGCATCAAACCATCACAATAAAACAATCAAGTCACAACACAACGGGGTGGCTAGCCCCAATCACACAACAGGGCCCAACCTAAGGCAAGATCCAACCCAACTCCATACCCGAAGGTTTACATGCTTTCTCCGACAATATAATCTAAATATATGCTTTGCTATACGAAGTCTCACCAAGGGTAAGCCATAACCTACCTGGATAGCCGAACTGCAAACACCAATAAATCACTTTATCGCCTTGCCTTTCCGCTGAGCCTCAGAACCAAAGTAGTCTAGGCATATTCGAAATCTAGATTAGAAATCATGAAGAATGATACTAATATTGCTACTATTCAATCTAGGTCAATTCTAACCTTAGAAATTGGGGAAACGGGCCCACAAAGGCAAAATGAGAAATTCGAAAGCAAAATATCAAATTAAGCCGTAGGTGATCATAACCCAACCACTAATTGCTAAATTAACTCATAGATTTACCAAATTTCGAATTTGAAGTAAAACCCCCAATTTGGGTAGAAACCCTAACCTTTTGATTCCGAAATTTCAACACTAGAAATGGAAGATATATGATTAATAAGCTTAGATTCATCAAAATCTAACATATACACCATCAATTTCATCATTAATAAGCCTAGGGAAAAGTTCATCAAAACCCACTTCCATCTTCCATTCCTAAGGGAGTTTTTAAGGAAAGGGGAAATTTATGATGATAAGGATTAATGAAATAGAAGATGGGATAGCAAGATTTACCTCTAAGAGTATTCCCAAAATATCTCCAAGAAACCTCTAGAAAAGCTCCCAATATGAACTACTTAGGAATAATAAATGAATGGAAAGATTTGGGGTTTTATCTCATTAAATACCCTAGTCACTGCCCCTCACCGAATTGGAGGCACCAGATCGTTATGGCGGCACCGAATTGGTGGACCAAATTGGAGGACCGAATTGGAGCACCGAATTAGAGCACCGAATTATAGGACCGAATTAGAGGTCAACAGACCGCCATGGCGCCACCGAATTGGAGGCACCATACCGCCATGGCGCCACCGATCCGAAGGCACCAGACAACAGAAAATTCTGGTGTCTTTCAAATTTGAAATTGACACCTGGAACCATCCCGGAACCTCCCGAACACAAACCAAATATACAGATATACATAAAAACACGTTGTGGATGCACTCGTGGCCTCAAAATTTACATTGGAAGTCTTGTTGACCGAGTCAATCCCCGATACCTCAAAACTAACTTTCCAACCCAATTCCCAAAATGCACCCGAGTGCATTGGGAACCGAACCAAATATGCATACAAGTTCTAAATGACCATCCGGAATTGACGGATTTTCAAAAAAGGTTTGTTTACCCAAAAGTCAACTTTGAGTAAACCATTTTTCGTTTTAAGCCCAATTTTCACTAAAAGTCACCCGAATCAAATCTAAACACCTCGGGAAGCATGTCGACGGTTCCCTCGGGTCAAAAGTGAGTTAACCAAGCTCGGGTAATGGTCAAAAGTGTCAGAGATGCAATAACGACCAAACATGTCATTGCATCAGATACCAATTAAACAATCGCTCGTCCTTGAGGGACGAGGAAGGGATGATGGAAAAATGCTCGAATCGGCAATAACTGAAGATATCGACTACGCATGTCGGACTTCTCCTTACAGGAAAGATTCTCATCAAACAAAACTAAATCCCAACGAATGATATAGAAGCCACCAGAATGGTACTTCTCCAATCAATGCAATCTTCTAACATATGGTCACAACCATAGTTCATTCTGAACCGATGCAATACTCTGATTTCGCTAACCTTTCCTTCGTACTTGCTAGAGTCGTTTCTCGTATTGCGATTCCTTAGAACATAAGAACACGCATACCAAAATTTTGAATCCCTAGCTTACTCTTGCTAGAAAAAATCCTTTATTCATCTGCGATCTCTACGCAATTCCATCAAAAACTGGTCTTACTGGCAGCCAATTTGGCCAGTTCCGAAACTTCTTCAACCTTCAAATCATAATGCAGGAACCATACCACTGATTCTCTCGTCGAGCAAACAACTGATCACTATAAATATGTACTAAGCTCATTGCAATCCATTATTCCATCCAGGTAACTGTTCTCAGAAAATATCATCAAATCTACTAGAAAACCCCGACAAGCTAGGTAAATCTGTCATACCTCAAATCTGAGCTGAAACGCTTCGAGTCCTTAGATATATTCCTAGAAATATAACCAAAGAACATTGAGCTTAACTCGAACCATGATGACCCTGAATGAATGCACAACTCTCGAAAACCACCAATAATCATTAGATTTGACTTCGAATTTCGAAACCAATCACAGCCATACCACGCATAACAAATCCTGTCCATCACTTTCGACTCCACAAGTAGAGTCCTATCCCAGTTATCAACTTAGTACCGAAGAGCTATACCTTACGATTTCAATATTCATATTTCTCAACCTTTACCCTATAGGCAATTTCGATACAACCCTGAAGCTTTTGATGCAAAACCTGAAGCCTCATATAGTAATTATATAACCATCGAACCTCTCATAGTATTACCTCATTAATATAACTCTAGTCTTCACATGATAGGAATTCCACAATCCTCTCTCTTAAGGCATGCTAACTCATTCACTGTAGAATGTCACGAAACTTATCCGACGGTGTACCACTAAGTCACTTCTTATAAACCTCAACATGTCGGTCCACTGAAACTTGCTCCTCACTAGCCGCTGATCATGAACCTTACGGAACTCTGTCATACCATATAGTCCATTCCTGTAGATTTCCTTCTTAAGCTCACGCAACAATCACATCTCAACTGGACTATGCAGAAAACGACACCACAATCCATACTGACCCAAGAAATCCCCGAGATGTACCTTTTCCTTATCGATTCACAATCATCTATACCTTTTCTCAACTTGTCAATTCCCGATTTTCTAATCACTTCACGATGATCGTACTGTAATCAATCCTCGAATCCACTTCATCGAATACCACATAATCATAAATCTTGAAACTAGCCGAATTAATCCTGGAGATAGGATCGTACCTACACACTCTGCACATTAGCGTTTCCTTAACGCTTACCAACTAAAACTCTCTAAATCCGGCATATCACACAACAATACCACTAATATTCTTATGTATCCCACTAAAGCATCCTTGCCCGAATTACTTACTCAATCCCCGAAATATATACCGAACTTAACTCAGTTAACCCATCATCATCCATTCTATGTTTTCAAGTACCCATGCTTACTAACCCTTTACTCAAATCTTTAACATCACCAGTCCTCGAAGATTCATCTCTTAACTTAATTATCGAATCTGAACATCTCTAACCACTCGCACGCCAATCCTTTTTATTCAATCACATAAGTCGAGTACTAATACCATTAGTAGCGGGATCTAGACAATTCTTTTACATCATGAATACAAGGTTCCCAACCTTAGTCCACCACTAAACCCAATTAGTCTATGATATAAATGAACATTCCAACTCATCCATAACTCTCTAACCCACTCTATACTGTACAATCGCAACCGAACTTTCACATCACTAACTCTTATTTTAATGGTTTCCTTTTTGCTCTTAATCTCGAAGACATCCATCAACCTCATCGGCCACCCTTTTACTGAACGTCATGATATAATGCCCCCACAACCCAAACACAAGTCACATAACCATGTTATCTCACCTCAAGTCTTACGAACCTTAATCTCCTGAACCATATCACAAGATGCCTCATCGTAATCCTTCAGGTCCCGTATTTCATTTCGAATCACCTCTATCACTATTACCCAACAAACGCTCAAATCCATTTGATTCTCTAAACTAATCGTCTGTTAAGCCTGACAACCCATAAAACAATATCAATGTTTCTTCCCCCATCTAAGTGAACAACCAGCAACTCCTCATGTCATTAACTTATCGCATACGCTCATAATTGAAGTCATTTCCATCAGTCGATTACTAACTTCTCAAATTCTACAACCCAATCAAATTTACCGATCAAACAATGTGCCCATAACATTCACTTAATAACCGAGTCGTCCTTTAACATCAACTAACTTATATCAAGAATAACCTTAGCACCAGTCGCAACCTTATTCTGACAACCATGCCAGATACTAATTTTTCCCTTCCCAGTCTCTCGAAAGTATCAATGTCCAAGACATTCCATGAAGTCTCACTTCGCTACGCGCTTTCCACCCAAGTCTTCCTTCATGTACTTATTGTCAAATTCTTTCCTCTATTACACGCGATCACAAAACGTTGTCCATCACCGAACGTACACTTGTTCTCACATACCGAAGTCTAAAATTCTACCATTGTTGAATCGTCGACCCGCCATTAATTCACCAGTGTCACGCGCACCATCATAAAGCCTTGACGAAGCTAAAGTCAAATCGATCACATCATCGAGCAATCAAATCACACATAACGAAATAACAGGTCTGTTACCGTCACGGCTGTAACGGGGCCGCAACAGCGCCCATCAGGCCGCCATAGCGATTTGGGCAATATTCACATAGTCGCCCCAGCGGCTAACACACCGCAACAGCGGTGCCGCTGGGACGTCACTGGTGCCGCCATATTGGGCACCAGGTACCAGAAAATCTCCAATTTTTCATAAGTCTCAATCGAAATCCCGAGCCATTCCCGAGGCCATCTGCTCACCAACCACATACACAGACCCACACAAAAATACACTACGAATGAGCTCGTGGCCTCGGAATTCCCAACGGAGGCCTCGTTGACTAAGTCAATCCCCGATGCCTTAGTTTCAGTTCCTCACGAACTTCCATAATAAACGAGTCTAATCGCGACTCCACACAACAACTGAGTCTAGTCGCGACATCACACAATTGAAACCTCAGGCCATAACTGTGACTAAAGTGAATCACGCGTCTGAATCAGGATAACACATCTCGTACCATTCCACGACACGTCATAGATCAGCCATTCGCGCAAGAATATAAGGACATACTTTCATCTTCTGAGGGTGATCAAGATAAGAAGGTCCAGATACCAATTGAAATCGACTAGATATCAATTTGAATAACGTCGCACAAGGGAATGAAAGAATTTGAAGTTTCCTAAATGTCTTATAGCCTCTCGCGGATAAGTACGGAGCTCATTGTATAGATCCACAAGACTATACTAGACACGCTCTTGTATTATAGATCGGGTAACTTAGGGCACTGATACTAACTTGTCATGACCCATTTTACTAGGACGTGCGGGCACCTATCGTTCCCACCGCGATAGGCGAACCCTTGTCCCAATATAACTAATTTAAATAAAGGCAGAAGAAATAAATATAGAACAAGTCTCAAATCATCCATATAAGATAAAGTGCGAAAATACTAAATACAATCCCATAAGTCTGGTCTGGTCATACAAGAGCACTAACTACATACTACGAGTCTGAAAGATGAATAAATTCTCATAATACAACTGTCTTAAAATAAGAGTAAGACAAGTAAGTAAGGGAGAGAACATCCGGGCAGCGGCCGTCATCATGCTCACCCTAGAATGACTCTACAACAGCATCATTAATCATCCCCGAGGGAAAAGAGTGGAACCTGTCTAATAGTCTGCATCCATAAAAGAATGCAGCAAGCGTAGGTCAGTATAAAACAACGGTACTGGTAGGTATCATCGGCCGACTAAGCATAGCTGACATAATTCAGACAATAAAGCAGGATATGCAGATAAATCAATAAGTATAAGTCATATGTAAGCCAAACCAAGTACACGTCATCACCTAAGTTGAAGCATCTACTCCCCAAATGTACCAAGTCTGAAATACTCAGTCCGAATCCATGCATCACAAGTATATCACAAGAATATCAAGTAAATCACAAGGATATCACAACAGAAACCAAGTGCAATGCAATAATGTATGAAATGTATATGCAATGCAATGCTGTGTACACATGAACTTCAGACAGAAATATCGACGTCTCGGTTGCACAATCCATGGGGGACCCGCGAAATCCATGTACTAAGTCGCTCCATGTCACACAGCATAGAGACGACCTTTCCACCTTTCACGCCTGCCGACCATCCATATCACACAGCATAGAATGGTCGCGCAATTACTATAAAATCTCCCAAGTATTTCAAAACAACATAGGCCACATCGTCACCGCCCTGTCAAATATTACTTATAGATATATATATATATATATATATATATATGCAAGATGAGTGCTCAATGTATGATTCAAGTATGCAGATGGCAATAACAAGATCTCTTATCACACTCATACTACTCCGATACATGACCTCGGATCACAGACTCTCATCTCTTTTAAACACAATCCACGATTTGGGAACAACCATCAGACATCGAACATAATCAACGATTTCAAAACTAATCATTGGACATCTGCCATCTCACATCACTCATAAAAGAGTTTTATCAGTTAAAATCAGGATATCAACAATTTATCATGAATGAATGAGAATGTGTGCAATACATGTGCCAACATCAAGAATTAGGTCAATATGACAAGTACCAACATGGGTACGCCAACAACATATCAATATCACAAGTACCAGCATGGGTACGCCAACAACATATAAATATCACGAGTACCAACATGGTATGCCAACAATATATCAGTGTCACAAGTACCAACATGGGTACGCCAATAATATCATGAGAGACTACACAAGTCATATAGAACTCTATCCTCGAATTAAATTTGTTACACCTTGTAGTTTTCCACATTAAGATTCGTCGTACATCAATTGTCTTAATTTTGGACACCGGAATTGGTTTCAAGGATATATGAGGTTGAACATGTTTAACTTGTGTTTATGAGTATTTAAATTCATGTTTGGTGAGTCATGGAAGGATTGGGGAACAAACAAATAAAGAAAATTAAGTTGTTGGAATTTTGGAGAAAGGATGGGCAAGGTTTCATACGATAATTTGGTCTAAATTGAGAAACGAATATCTCCTAGTATATCAGGAGTTTTGAAGTGAAACAAAAGTCTAAATTGAAGTTCATTAAGTCTAGTTTCCAACGCAACAAACCGCGTATCGGTCCAACATCGAAATCAAACGTTATGAGCATTTTAAGACGGACTGCCGGAGCAGGGGTCAACCCTGCGCGAGGGCAACTCAACGCGAACGCGCCTCAAGGTGGCGCCAATGCGCTGAGAAAATTTCAGGTCGGTGCAAACCGACTCTAAAACAATATAAAAGGGGGTTTACCCCTTATTTTCACCCAAACCACCCCTCAAAAACATCCCAAACTCTTTGGAATATTCTCCAAACTTCCGCCCATAAAATTTTAGCTCAAATCAAGGGAAATATCGGGATTTAGGTTTGAATAGCGTATAGTTGTGATTATAGTATCGTATTGCGGTGAATCTTGGCCTGGATCAAGGCGGATATCGAAGATATTAGGGTTCTAGTCAGAACAAGGTATGAATCTCTCCTTAATGATATTGATTTAAGTTTATTTATGGAGATAGAGCTATTAAATGATCATATAATGAATTGGTTGGTTGAGAAATCGGATAAACATCTTGTGGGACGTTTTATGGAATATTTTGGTATTGATGATGATGTGGTTGATATTACTGCAGCTATTGTTGTTGTTTTGTTAGTATTGTAATTTTTGGCTAGGGATATAAACAGGGGAGATGCTGCCTGAATTTCGGCAGAATCTAAAAGGGGTTTAATTTGAAGGCTTAATATAAGCATATGACAATAATCCTAACAATAGTATGAATTCTCTTGAATGTAAATTTATGAGCTTGGGAGGATAAGCGTTAAGTAGTTAAGGAGACCCAAAACGTATGTTAAGGCTATCCCTTCTTTCATTTTGGCATGATCCTTATGATATGAGCGAACGAACGTATGAACAGACTTCCATATTACTCTACTCTTAGAAGAATTAGGAGTCTTCTAATCTTTAATGTTCCTGTACCTCTTTTATGATTATTCCTTCTGTTCATGGGTCTTGAGATCACGTATACTAATGATTTTAGCTCAAAGATGCCTATCAAAGGTAGTACGACTTTATATTACTCTGAGAGTCCTATTCATTTTAACTTACTTATGCATTGCATTCATTTAAACATATGCATATTGACCCATGACCAGAAGGCGTTATATACGCATATATTATGTACTATATATATATATATATATATATATATATATATATATCAATATATATGGGGTACGGGAAGGTGACGGCGTTATATACACATTACCACCTAATCAGCTGGTCTTATGATTATACGAAGACGGCGATGATATTGATAATGAAGATGATGCCGGCCGATATGACGTGATGGGAAGCCTAATAAGGCTTGACACACGTTGCATACGCATATATGTATATGTATGACCTCATGCTTACATGCACATTATTTATGCATATCATTAGTTCTCAGAAGCAGTTCAAGCATACAGGTTACTTTCATTTATATTGTAGATTCTTTATGTTCTCTCTCTTGTCATTCTTATGCCTTACATACTCAGTACATTGTCCGTACTGACGGCCCTTCTTTTGGACGCTGCGTTCATGCCCGCAGGTAAGCTAGGAGACAGATCAGACCCTAGGTGATTTATCAACGATTGCACAAGAGCGCTCCATTTGCTTCGGAGCTGCAGTTTATCGGTATTACTCTTTTGTGTTTATGATTGGGCATGGCGGGGTCCTGTCCCGTCTTTATGACTTTTAGCATTCTATTTAGAGGCTCGTAGACATATATGTATGTGTGTACAGTTAGCCGCCTCATTGCTCCCTATCTTGTGTATCATTTTTGTAGCCTTATGGGTTTATATATATGTATATGAGGCAGAGTTGATGATTGTTATGTGTATGAGCTATTATTCGTGATATTATATTCGTACAAACTGTGTTAGTTATGAATTAGATATGTGATTCACCGAGATATGATTAAAGAAGTATGCTGGTGGTGTTCGGTAGGCTAGCTCGGGGTACCCGTCATGGCCCTCGGGATGGGTCGTGACAAAAGTGGTATGAGAGTAGTTCGTCCTAGGGTGTGTCTACGAGCCGTGTCCAGTAGAGTCCTGTTTATGGGTGTGAAGCACCACACTTATAAACAAGAGGCTGCAGGGCATTTAGAAATGATTGGGCTTTCTTTCTTATCTTAGATCATGCGATAGAACTATGCTATCAGGTTTCCCTTTTCCTTAATCGTGTGTTATGATTTCAGCCATGCCTATGAAGAGAAAAGCAATAGCGGCCCAGAAGGGCAAGACAGTAGCCGAGAGGAGGAATGAATGGGAGTCACTGGCAGAGATAGAGGAGGGTGAGTCGCATAATGAGGTTCCATCTCGGACCTCTCCTATTCCACCCATTTCAGAGGAGCAAGAACAGGCCTCGCTCTAGCTCCAATACCCCCAGTTCCTCCACCAGATGCCTCAAGCCAGCAGATGACAGAGGATATTCAGTTGTTGACCCAGATAGTCGCCGCCCAGGCCCAGCGGCAGGGTGCGGGCCAAGGTGATAGAGCGATCAATGCAAGAGCCCGTGATTTTATTAGCTTGAACCCTCCAGAATTCTACGGGTCAAACCGGATGAAGACCCGCAGGGCTTTATAGATGAGATGCTGAGGACACTACGGATAATGCATGCTTTTGATACTGAGTCAGTAGAACTGGCTTCTTATAGATTGCGGGATGTGGTTGTCCATTGGTACAACACTTGGATGTCTTCGAGAGGGGTAAATGTACCTCCCCCAGTATGGCAAGAGTTTGTGGATGCCTTCCTCCGACATTATCTGCCGCCAGAGGTTCGACGGGACCCGAGCTGACAAGTTATTGAATCTCAAGTAAGGGAATATGAGTGCTCGAGAGTACAATCTTCACTTTAATTCTTTGGCTAGGTATGCCCCAGCCATGGTAGCCGATATGGGAGACCGTGTACACCGGTTTGTGAGTGGGTTGGGGCCACATTTGATTAAGGAGTGCTTCACAGCCTCACTTCAGGATGGGATGGATATTACGCATTTTCAAGCCCATGCCCAGAATTTGGAAGAACAGCAGCAGTCGCAAAGGAGCGAGTGTGATTCTGATAAAAGGTAAAATAAGAAGGCTAGATCTTTCGGTGCTGTCAGTGAGTATAGAGAAGGGAAAAGGCAGCAGTACTCTAGGTATTAGGGCCAATCAGCGGCTAGCGCACCTTCTGTCACGACCCAACTAGGGGCCGCGACGGGTACCCGATACTTGTACCGAGCACCCCTATCCCGTATCTTATTCATTTTACCAAGTGGTCCGTATGAGTGATATCGTTATTTCATTACTTAATACTATCATTAATAGCATAATCATAATCATGTGTTAATAAACTCTGCTAACATATTATACAACCCCAAGAACAAATAAAAGTGCAAAACATCTAACTGTACATATCTGTCTACGAGCCTCTAAACAAAGTACATGTATACATAAGAAGGGCCGGGTTCCGCCGTGCCCGATTATATACACAAAAGTAGTACCAAGAAACTGAGGCTCCGGAACAACTGGAGCGCTGCCACAATACTGCTGATGAAGCTCCTAGGAGTCAAATCTGTCTACCTGCTGACCTGCGCGATATGAAACGCAGCGTCCACAAGAAGGGACGTCAGTACGAGTAATGTACCGAGTATGTAAGGCATGGAAGATAATATAAACGGAAACATAAAGTACGAATAACAATATCATGGGATCGTAGAACATGTATTGAGATAAGAAAGTAACCTGTACATAGGGATGCCTTTTAGGCCGGATACCATGCATGCTTGTCTTTCCCTTTTTAAAAAGACATTTCTTTTTCATAGACGTAGAAAATAGAACTTATATCATATCATATCTTATCATATCATATCATGTCATATCATATCATGTCATAGCATAGCGCCGAACAACGTCGGCTCGCCCATATAGCGCCGAAATACGTCGGCTCGCCCATATATCCCGCGTCCGGGCATCCCGCGTCCGGGATGATATTACGCCAGCTGACCAGGTGGCAATGCGTCTATAGCGCAACATATGTCCCTTCCCCTCCATATCTCCCTCCCTCCCCCCATGTACATATACATATATCATATAAGCATGCCGGAGAGCCCAAGGAAAATCATGTATCCATCGGAGTGACGTAAGGTCGGTGGTCTCCGATTACATTATGGAATAATCATCAAGACTTTGTCTCACCTTGAAGGGACTAGTATTATAAGGCAAGACTATCAATAAGAATTGGCATTAAGAGAAAACGTAGAATAAGATCACGAACCTCATAAAACATTCATTCATACACTTTAGAGTCTTTTAGAAAAATAGAGTCACAAATAGGAATAGAATTGAAATCAAAAACTGGCTTGTTGTTCTTATTTTCATATTGAATCCTTAACTTAAGACGTTGAGACGTGAAACCATTCTTATCATTGTCATCATAGAAATATTCTCACTAGAACAGTTACAACACTTATCGTTTGATAAACGGGGCAATAAAGAAAAATCCGGGAACCATGGGCCCACCTCGGGCCAAATGAAGTGGCGTACACAATTTACGTATGTTACATTTCATGACGTCACTTGTGAGAGTTTTAAGGTAATCGAGTCCTATTTGTGCAAGTTCTAGATGTTTAGATAATTTTCCAACATTTCATGCAATATATAATTCAATTCTACTGAATGAAAGAGGGCCAGGGGAATGGAGTTATCCCCGAGGCTCGTACCCAACCTATTACGTCTAAGACATGCCAAGGAAGGAAGGGTAAAGCCTTACATACCTTTTCCGCCTCTTACGCCACTCCAAACTCAAGTTCCAAATTCGCCAAAATCTACAATTTGGTCACATTTACCAACCATTAATTAAAGCATTTAGAATTGAATCTTAAAGTAACACTTGTCTACCGAAATTTCGACAGCATTTCCCCTGTAAATACAACGTCCCCCAAGAATCTATCTTGGCCAATTTTACTCAACAACAATCCGGGAATTCAACCCGGCCAAACTATCCACAACAATATCAACAATCATACTAACAACTTTAACGATTTATCCAAATTACATTCTAACGATTCAATCAATATACTACTTCCTTCAAGACCTTCCAACTCCAATAAGAACGATAACAACCTAACAACTTACACACCAACAACATCATACTAACCACATTATCTTCCATACATGCAAAAACATTATGTTCAATTTACATAGACTTCTAGAACAAGTCTCCAACTACCATAATTTCACTAAGATCATTAAGCTTTCATTAGCACCATAAAATCCACAACAACAATCAAAACACTAAATAAAATTGACTCATTTTCTCCTATGTTTCACCACAACCACACGGCCACTTCTAACACACATACACGGCCAAACATCATGCACACACACATGGCTACAACCTCACTAAAATCATCCAACCTCCATTATCAACATGGCACCCACAATAACAACAACCAAACACTAGATAAAATAATGAAACATGATTCCTACACACTCACATACATGCACGGCCACACCCCTATATTCATATTCTTCATGAATTTCATCCCTTTTTGTACACTACAACATGCACAAACATCCATAACATATAAAGAAGGATGAATTCTTACCTTGTTCCTTGATTCTTCACTTGACTAGAATTTGCAACTTATGTAAATATGTGTTTTTCTTGCTTCAATAACCACTCCACTTTGCTAAGGACCCTTCAATGGAGTGTTTGGATGGAAGAGAATAATTTTTGAAGAAAATTTTTCCAAGATTCTTTCTTGTTGAAGCTTGGCCGAATGGCCCTTCTTGTTTTTCTCCTCTTTTTTTTTTTTTTTTTTTTGTTCTTGAATTCTCTAGAGAATTATGTGATAAGATGACTATTAAGTCATCTTTTAAATCATTCACTTAATTCCCATATGGGCTTGGCCCATCAAGAAGGGAGTTGGACGGCCAACCTTGGCCCAAAGTGATCTAGCCCATTTTTTTTTTGTTCTGTTTTGCACCTCATGACAAATTTTAATTTTTCCAATTTCCAAATTTGCCCTTCTCCTTCCTCCATATTTCCACGAGTCATATTGCAAATTTACCTTTTTGCCCCTAACCTTTCTTAATATTTCTGCTTCTAAATTCTTCATAAGCAACTCATATGCCAAACAAAACAAAAATAAGGCCTTGCTTGTTGTCTTCCCGCGATTGTCTTGAATTATCCGATTGTACAAAAATGCGGGATATAACACCTTCTCGGTTTGCAGGCAAGAGATTTGACCGTCCTATTTATTCTGGACCGGGTCAAAGTTTCAAAGTTTCTGTTTCGAGTTCCCAGTATAGGGGTGATTCTAGCCAGGCGAGACCACCTTAATCGCAGTGTACTCAGTGTGGCAAGTTGCATGCAGGGCAGTGTCATTTGGGTTTAAATGTTTTCTATACTTGTGGGTGGCCAGGCCACATTATGCGAGATTGTCTTATGAGAGGAGATGGAGGTGTGGCTCGACCGAAGGGGTCTGCAGTTGGTTCTTCATCGTCTGTGCGCCCTCCTGGGCAGACTTCTCAGACCCTAGCAGGCCGTGGCAGAGGCAGAGGGGGAGTATCTAGTTCGAGCGGTCCTCAGAACCGCATCTATGCACTAGCTGGACGACAGGATCTTGAGTCTTTCCCCGATGTTGTCACATGTATATTGTTAGTATTTTCTCATAATGTGTATGCATTGATTGATCCGGGTTCTACATTGTTATATGTTACTCCTTATATTACTGGTCGGATTGGGGCAAAACTTGAGTCTACTAAACCTTTCAAAGTGTTTCATCAATGAGACATCAGTATGAATATATGGGAGTGTAACTTCTTCTCGAAGTGAGAAGTGGAAGGGGAAAGTATATGTTTAATATGACCCTTGAGTATAAATATGCTAACGATTTATGAGTACAAAGGGGTAGGAGAGGTAAGATAACGATGTACGTTACTAAAAGAGTCATATATCGACAAAAGCCTTTTTATCGTATAAGATTATTGCAAGGATGTTGTATGGAGGTACGAGTATAATGATATATGAATATAAGACTAAGGCAGGACTAAGGTAAAGAAAAACTCTTTTTTAGAAGTTCTCTTGTCCCAAGATTATTGAGTTAGTAATATAAGGTTGAATAGCTAATGAAGGATGTGAATGATGCTTTGAAGGAATTAGTTGTATGATGGTAGATGAATGAGTTTGAAGTCGTGAGTTGGTGTAAGATGTGCCTTTATTAATGAGATGAATTTGTATTTTAAAAGAGGTTTGTCTAAAGACCGAGTGTTTATGTAACGTAGAAAAGGAGGAATATTAACAATTAGGGCAGATGTTGCGAATAAAATTTGTGCTAGATACCATCACGGTGGTGGAATGGGGAAGCGAGTAATAGGAGAAAGGTGATTTTGGAAGAACAATAAAGAAAGTATGACGATTCTTTTGATGAAAGATTAGGTCCATCCAGGGCACTACATCTACGAGAAAATGTGATTCATTACAACTATGTGCAACTGACTAGATAAACTCAGACAATGAATGGTCACAACTAAGATTAGTTGCAGATTCGCTGAGAGTATGTACTTGCAAGAAAAAAAGAACTAATGGGATGTTAAATATAGAATAATGGGCTAACACCCTAAGGGTGGAATATGAGACAAACAAGTATTGGATTAGGAATATGCTTTGTTAGAAGCTGGAAAGATAGAATCAAAAAGGAATCAGGAACCACCTCAAAAATGATAAAGTTGGGAGATAAGATTTCAAGGAAATTCTTACCCGAAGTTCCAAGACAAAGATGCTACGAAAGGTCTAGCAATGAAGAAACAAAGAAGGATTGGGTATGAAAATATGGAAGCAAAAGCTTATAGATGATACGGGAATCTTAGGTACGGAAGATCCAGGATGTAAAGGAATTAAAGTCACGTTGCAAGTAAGATGGAACCGGATAGACCTAAATGAGGAACTAAAGGCTGGTAGTGGTAATGAAGAATGATAACGATGAATAACTTCGCATAAAATGGCTTGGTTGT
Source organism: Lycium barbarum (assembly GCF_019175385.1). NCBI lineage: Eukaryota > Viridiplantae > Streptophyta > Magnoliopsida > Solanales > Solanaceae > Lycium > Lycium barbarum. The sequence continues at coordinate 45,238,744 of NC_083347.1, read as the reverse complement.
ATTAAGAAGAATAAGGATAAATCTAGCACCAAGATGGATACGCTCATTCTGGGAGGTAGCAGAACGGTATAGAATTATGTATCACAAGGATGATATAAGTATATGAGAAGCTTGTCAAGATTATTATAGAGCTTCAACTGGTGAAGTGTAGCGTAGTCGAGGATAGCGATGGAAAATGATATGATATAATTCGAAAAACATGAGTAAAGATATAGTATCCTAAATATGGCATATCTCTTAAATCGAAACTTGAAAGGGTATTCAGGAAAGAGTATCTCAGTAAGGTGGATTCCTAAGATATCAAGGCCGAACCTATATCAAATGTAGTACGGATAGATGATCTATTCAGGGGCAATAAAGATGTATCACGACCTTATTGCTTTGGAAAAGAAGGAAATACTACAGAGATCATAGTCGGCTAATAAATAAACAGAAAGCCTGAAAGACCGAGGAAAATATATGGATATGTCGTTGAGAAATGAAGGAATGATCAGTATGGATTTTATAATTATAAGGAAGTTGGGATAACCAGTTAGTGAGTTCTAGTCACCATTCCAATATTCAAATGACCTGTATGAAACCTTATAAGAACAAAGGAGTATCAAACGGTTTAAGATTTGGAAGTTCATTCTGAAGGGATTTATGAAAGTTGATAACGAAGATAAGTCTACCCCTGATACTTTGGATTTCATGAGATTATGCGCAGGATGGGCCAAATTCAGATTGGAAACCTATATATCCAGTCTTTCATATGTTCATGCCTTGTAAATGCGTTGGGAATTCTTCTAGAATGGTGCCGGTTGATGATCTTTAGGTTTCAGAACAATCGTCGTTCGAGAAAGTTTCTACTACCCTATCAAGATCACCAAGTTCCAGATTCAGGGATTGAGAACTAGAGATGTAACCTCGGTAAGAGTATTATGAAGGAATGTGAATATAGAGAAAATGACTTGAGAAATTGAGGAAGAAAAGGAGATTTCGATATCCGCATTTGTTTTGCCAAGAAGGGACCCGGACTAGAACATCACAGTCTTCAGGTACGTATTGTTCCATTTATTGTGATTACTGGTCATGTAAGGCCATCCTTGTTATTGATTGTTCTGGCTCTGTGCGGCATTGTATGGTTTGGTTTGCTGTGTGACAGGTTGGTAGTAGTGTAGTTACAGGGGAAACTCTGCCGGAATTTTGATGGAATTCTTGGGAGCTAACATTCGAGGACAAATGTTTTTAAGGGGGGAAGAATGTTACACCTCGTAGTTTTCTACATTAAGATTCGTCGTACGGCAGCTGTCTTAATTTTGGACATCGGAATTGGTTTCAAGGATATATGAGGTTGGACATGTTTAACTTGTGTTTATGAGTATTTAAATTCATGTTTGGTGAGTCATGGAAGGATTGGGGAACAAGAGAATTAAGGAAATTAAGTTGCTGTAATTTTGGAGAAAGGATGGACAAGGCTTCGTACGATAATTTGGTCTAACTTGAGAAAGGAATATCTCCTAGTATATCAGGAGTTTTGAAGCGAAACAAAAGTCTAAATTGAAGTTCATGAAGTCTAGTTTCCAACGCAACAAACCGCTCATCGATCCGACATCGGAATCAAACGTTATGAGTATTTTAAGATAGCCTACCGGAGCAGGGGTTAACCCTGCGCGAACACGCCTGGAGGTGGCGCAAACGCGCAGAGAAGCAGGGGCAACTCAGCGCGAACGCGCCCCAAGGTGGCGCGAATGCGCTGAGCAAATTTTAAGTCGGTGCAAACCGACTCTAAAACAATATATTTTCACCCAAACCACCCTACAAAAACATCCCAAACTCTCTGGAATATTCTCCAAACTTCCGCCCACAAAATTTTAGCTCGAATTAAGTGAATTCTCGGGATTTAGGTTCGAATAGCGTATAGTTATGATTATACTATCATATTGCGGGGAATCTTGGCCTGGATTTAAGGCGGATATTGAAGATATTGCGGTTCTAGTGACAACAAGGTATGAATCTCTCCTTAATGATATTGGTTTAGGTTTACTTATAGAGATAGAGCTATTAAATGATCGTATAATGAATTTGCTGGTTGAGAAATCGGATAAACATCGTGTGGGATGTTTTATGGAATATTTTGGTATTGATGATGATGTGGTTGATATTAGTGTGGCTATTGTTGTTGTTGTTTTATTGGTATTGTGATTTTAGGCTAGGGATATAAACGAGGAAGATGCTGCTCGAATTTCGGCAGATTCTAAAAAGGGTTTAATTTGAAGGCTTAAGATACGCATATGACGATATGCCTAACAATAGTATTAATTCTCTTGAATGTAGATTTACGAGCTTGGGAGGATAAGCGTTAAGTAGTTAAGGAGACCCAAAAAGTATGTTAAGGCTATCTCTTCTTTCATTTTGGCATGATCTTTATGATATGTGCGAACGAACGTATGAACAGAATTCCATATTACTCTACTCTTAGAAGCATTAGAAGTCTTCTAATCTTTGATGTTCCTGTACCTCTTTTATGATTATTCCTTCCGTTCATGGGTCTTGAGATCACGTATACTGGTGATGTTAGCTCAAAAGTTGCCTATCAAAGGTAGTACGACTTTATGTTACTCTGAGAGTCCTATTCTTTTTAGCTTACTTATGCATTGCATTCATTTATACATATGCATATTGATCCATGACCAGAAGGCGTTATATACACATATATTATGTACTATATATATATATATATATATAGTACGGGGAAGGTGACGGCGTTATATACGCATTACCACCTGATCAGCTGGTCTTATGATGATATGAAGACGACGATGATGTTGATAATAAAGATGATGCTGGCCGATATGACGTGATGGGATGCCTAATAAGGCTTGACAGGCGTTGCATACGCATATATGTATTTGTATGACCTCATGCATGCATGCACATGATTTATGCATATCATTAGTTATCAGAAGCAGTTCAAGCATAAGGTTACTTTCATTTACATTGTAGATTCCTTATGTTCTCTCTCTTGTCATTCTTATGTCTTACATACTCAGTACATTGTCTGTACTGACTTCCCTTCTTGTGGACGCTACGTTCATGCCCACAAGTAAGCAGGGAGACGGATCAGACCCTAGGTGATTTATCAGCGATTGCACAGGAGCGCTCCATTTGCTTCAGAGTTGCAGTTTACCGGTATTACTCTTTTATGTTCATGATTGGGCATGGCGAGGTCCTATCCCGTCTTTATGACTTTTAGCATTTTTTTAGAGGATTGTAGACATATATGTGTGTGTGTACAGTTAGACGCCTCATAACCTCATCGGGCCCTATCTTGTGTATCATTTTTTTAGCCTTATGGGTTTATATATATGTATATGAGGCAGAGTTGATGATTGTCATGTGGATGAGCTATTATTCGTGATATTATGTCCGTACAGACTGTGTTAGTTATGAATTAGATATGTGGTCCACTGAGATATGATTAAACAAGTATGCTAGTGGTGCTCGATAGGCTAGCTCCGGGTATCCGTCATAGCCCTCGGGCTGGGTCGTGACAAACATCCACCCGTAAGATACTATAATATCACAATCAAGATGGAACAACAATTCCTAATATCTACTAACAACACGTGGCATCAAACCATCACAATAAAACAATCAAGTCACAACACAACGGGGCAGCTAGCCCTAATCACACAACAGGGCCCAACCTAAGGCAATATCCTACCCAACTTCATACCGGAAGGTTTACATGCTTTCTCCGATAATATAATCTAAATATATGCTTCGTTATACGAAGTCTCACCAAGAGTAAGCCATAACCTACCTAGATGGCCGAACCGCAAACACCAACAAATCACTCTGTCGCCTTGCCTTTCTACTGAGCCTCAGAACCAAAGTAGTCTAGGCATATTCGAAATCTAGATTAGAAATCATGAAGAATGATACTAATATTGGTACAATTCAATCTAGGTAAATTCTAACCCTAGAAATTGGAGAAACGGGCCCACAAAGGCAAAATGGGAAATTCGGAAGCAAAATATCAAATTAAGCATTAGGTGATCATAACCCAACCACTAATTGCTAAATTAACTCATAGATTTATCCAATTTCAAATTTGAAGTAAAACCCCCAATTTGGGTATAAACCCTAACCCTTTGATTTCGAAATTCAACGCTAGAAATGGAAGATCTATGATTAATAAGCTTAGATTCATCAAAATATAACATAAACACCATCAGTTTCATCATTAATAAACCTAGGGAAAGGTTCATCAAAACTCACTTCCATCTTCCATTCCTAAGGGATTATTTAAGGAAAGGGGAAATCTATGATGATAAGGATTAATGAAATAGAAGAGGGATAGCAAGATTTACCTCCAAGAGTATTCCCAAAATATCTCCAAGAAACCTCTAGAAAAGCTCCCAAGATGAACTATTTAGGAATAATAAATGAATGGAAATATTTGGGGTTTTATCTCATTAAATACCCTAGTCACTGCCCGTCATCGAATTGGAGGCACCATACCGCTATGGCGGCACCGAATTGGGGGACCGAATTGGAGCATTGAATTAGAGCACCGGACTGAATTAGAGGTCAACAGACCGCCATGCACCGAATTGGGGGACAGAATTGGAGCACCGAATTAGAGCACCAAATTAGAGGACCGAATTAGAGGTCAACAGACCGCCATGGTGCCACCGAATTGGAGGCACCATACCGCCATGGCCACCGAATTGGAGGCACCATACCGCCATGGCCACCGAATTGGAGGCACCATACCGCCATGGCCACCGAATTGGAGGCATCATACCACCATGGCGCCACCGAATCGGAGGCACTAGACACCAGAATTTTCTAGTGTCTTTCAAATTTGAAATTGACACCCGAAACCATCCCAGAACCTCCCGAACACAATCCAAATATGTAGATATACATAAAAACACGCTGCGGACGCACTCGTGGCCTCGGAATTTCCATTGGAGGTCTCGTTGACCGAGTCAACCCCCGATATCTCAAAACTAACTTTCCAACCCAAGTCCCAAAATGCACCCGAGTGCATTGGGAACTGAACTGAATATGCATACAATTCTAAATGACCATCCGGACCTCTCGGAATCGACAGATTTTTGAAAAACGTTCGGTTACCCAAAAGTCAACTTTGAGTCAACCATTTTTCGCTTTAAGCCCAATTTTCACAAAAAGTCACCTGAATCAAATCTAAACACCTCGAGAAGCGTGTCGACGGTTCCCTCGGGTAAAGAGTGAGCTAACCAAGCTCGAGAAATGGTCAAAAGTGTCAGAGATGCAATAACGACCAAACGGGTCATTACAGTATACTTCCATAGTTTTCCCAATTTGTTGTTTAAACATTTTATTGACCAGTCTTTGATAAGTGGCCTCGCCATTTTTAAGTATGAAAGGCATCACATTATAGCAATAAGTGCCAAAATTGGAGAAGAATGTCGCCTTCTCTCTATCCTCCGGGTGCATTCTTATTTGATTATACCCAGAGTAAGCATCGAGAAAACTTATTATCTCGAACCCTACTGCCGTATCGATCATTTGATCTATGTTTGGCAGTGGGAACACGTATGTACGCCTTATTAAAATCTTTAAAGTCCATACAGATGCGAAATTTATTACCCTTTTTAGGTACTACAACTACATTGGCTAGCCAGTCTGGATAATTGACTTCCCGGATGGATCCTATATCGAGTAACCTTGTTACCTCTTTCTAAACAAACTTGTTGCAGAACTCGGCTATAGGTCGCTTCTTTTACTTCACCGGTGGGAAGCTTGGATCCAGGCTTAGCTTGTGTGTCGTAACTTCTGGGGGTATACGTGTCATGTCTTAAGGGGACCAAGCAAAATAATCATGGTTAGATTTAAGGTTAGCAAGAATATCACTCATGAGCTTGGGGGTAAATCCCGTGCCCACCTATACCTTCCTCTTCGGGAGTTCAGGGTACAATCCAATATGCTCAAGCTCTTCCGCCGTCGACTTAGTTGTGTCTGAATCGTTGGGTACCTAAAAATACCTGGGAACCTGATACTTGTCCAGTAACTTGTCTTCTGGACCTGCCTCTACTTGTTGCACTTGCGGGATCAGATTAGAAGCTAGCTCCAATTCCATTGATTGCTATTTAATGGTTGGCTCTTCCTTAACCTGTGGTTCATCAATGCAGAACATTTATCTTGCCGTCGGTTGCTCCCCCTAGATCTGCTTAATGCCCTTTGGAGTGGGAAATGTACCAGCAGATAGAATGTCGACAGTACTATTCTCATGTAATCTAGCCACGGTCTCCCAAATATCACGTTATACCTCATATCACCATCTATAAAATAGGCCCTTGATTTCTTTGTTCTTCCCCTTAGTATTCACCGGTAGTGTAATCTCCCTTTTTGGTCATTTCACTTGCCATATTGAACCTTGAGAGGACTGAGGTGGTCAGTATCACTTTTTCCATCATATTCATTTGTTCCACGACTTTCCAACGAATGATGTTGGCAGAGCTACCTGGATCAATCAAGACACGTTTAATTTGAAAACAATCTATGTCTATAATGATTACTAGTTCCTTGTTATGGGGTGACGTGATCTCTTCTGCGTCTTTGTCGGTGAAAGTGATGTCATCTTCATCCGAGGGCTCTTGAGGTCTCTTTTCCCGAGTAACCAACACCTTTGTCATTGTTTCCATCGCAAAGGTTGTACCAAAAACTTCAGCTCTTACAATTATCATATTTATTACATGACGCGGGACGGTAGGTGCTGCCTGGTCGTCTGCACCCTTGATTTTTTCATAGTTATTCTTCACTCTTTCGCTTAGGAACTCTCTTAGGCGTCCTCTCTTGAGAAAGTCTGCCACCTCCTCCTCAAAATGCCTACATTTCGCTGTCCTATGCCCGTATGTACCATGGAAATCACCCTACACAGTCGTATCCATTAAATTTGGGTCAGATCAGAGTAGTATAGGAAGCTGTGCAGTTGGCATGGTCCTCATGGAGGCTACCATATGTACCTCATCGATGCTAAATTTATACTCGAAGAGCTTTGGATACTTCAGATGCCTTAAAGAGGATGTGGGGGATTCCCCTCTATCTTGGCTGTATAGACCCTGATTGCTTCTACCACGATAACCCTTTCTTTCAAAAATTGACTATTCCAAGTAGTGGTACCCTTGATTACCACCAGACCTCTCTAACAGAGTGTAAGGCTGAAACCAGTTGTTATATGAGTTGCGGTCTGGCCCAACCACATTGGTGGCCTTCTTTTGATGTTGGGTTCGTTCAACGACCGCCCCTAGCAGATCGTCTTCCACTTGGATCTTTGACTCATACCTATTGTGTACATCTGCTCACGTTGTTGCTTGAAACTCTAACAGATTCTCCTTGAGTTTTTGGGAAGCGTCTTAGCTTTGAGGGTTTAAACCTTTGGTAAAAGCCTCCACAGCCCATCCGTCTAGTACTGCTGGCACCAACATTCGTTCCTTTTGGAACCTGGTGACGAAATCACATAGTAATTCGCTTTCTCCTTATGATATACGGAAGATGTCTGCCTTCCGTGAAAATGAAATGACTCTTCAAATTAATCAAATGAACTAGTTTTTGTCTCTCGAATGTCTAACTGATTAATTAATTCTTTATAACGTATTCTATTGCACCTTCCGGGATCCAACATATGCCTTAATAACGTATCTGCGAGCATAGTAAGAGAACTAATTGAGTGTTCGGCCGAAAGAGAATACCAAGTTAGGGCCTCATTGGCTAGCGTTTTGCCAAATTTCTTGATCAAGACAGATTCAATATCGTTTTCCGTCAGGTCATTCCCCTTGACCGTTATGTGTTATTGCGAATCTTTCATCATCAGCTCCGATGTAGCCTTAGGTTTATACGCAAACTAAATGTACTTCTTCACGTCTGGGCCCTTGATAATCGACGATGCCCCTGAGACCTGGTCCATCCGATCATGGAATTCCTTCACGCTCGTTTCTACTTCATTAGCACTTTTTTCATCCTATCATTGATGTCCTGCATAAATTGTAAGATCCTTGCTCGAATGGGGTCCCCCAGAGAATTCTCGCTCACGGTCACATTTTCGTTTCGGAGTTCTCCCTTCCGATCGATCCGCCCTGGGGTACCATTTCCAACTAACAAAGCCAGGGGAGTCCCTCTGAGGCCTCTTACGCTTGCATTCAGGTTGCTGGAGAGTGTTGATATAGTGTGCTCATGAGTTCCATCTCTTCCCTCATCAACTGTTATTGCTCCCTCATGATCTGCATCGCTTCCCTGAGGGTCTCATCAGTAGGAGTTTCCTCCTCCGTAACCCGCACTTTGACCATTCCCTGGGGCAGTTAATCCATCGTGCTAAGTCCCAGTTGTAGAATCATGGGCATGCACGCCATTCAGATTGATCTGCTCATTGTTACCGTTGTTTCCTTCGTTTAGTCGCTTTTAGTCGTCGGTAGTGTTAGTCATACCGAAAATAGTTATTTTATTAGAGAAAAACTAAAGGAAATTAGTGTAATAGACAGGGTCACAATGATACCACAATTGTCCTGGCCCCCCGGTGGACGCCAAACTGTTTACCCGTAAATCGATACAGTTGAATTTGTATACGTGGTTAAGAGCACGCGGATCAATATGACCAAAGTAGTGAAATAATATGTAAGATTAGTCTAGATAATTGTAAAGAATTCTAAAAAAGTTCAAAGAAAATAGCCTGAGCCCTGATGAAGCGATGAGCTAGAGTACTCGGGCAACCTAAGTGTTGGAGCCTTCTCAAGAACAATCAAGAACAAAAATAAAGAAATTTCTTTGGTGTACTTGTTTTCTATTACATTTCAAATATCCTTAAATTGAAATGTGAATCCCTATTTATACTTGACTTATGGGGCACAAATTCCATGAATTGCACCTCCCTTTATTACTAAAAGTTAATGCTATGGCAATGATGAGTAATAAAAAAGATAAAAATGTTCATTTAAGGCCCGATAAAGACCCAGGGCCTTTTGTAACATCTGAACGTTGAACTTCATGTGACCATTGTAATTGAACGGTTCCCCAGATCCTCTTTGAACTTCGTCTCCGGATGGATAATATCATGAAATTTCTCCGGGGCTACACAAGTATCCCCGGAGCCTTGTGCATACTGACTGGTATCAATTCTACACATCGCATTCAGTACGTCCACTTGTATTCTACGAATTTTTCCCAATACACATTTTCTTACGTAACTTGTTAAAAATAATCAACATTAATAATAATGAATTTATTTTACTAACTCTATGAATGAATTGATAAAAGAAATCAAACTCAATTATACCTTGGTACACTATATTACTTATTGTAACTTTAAGTCATCTCAAGTTTGAGTCGAGGGATGGTTTAATAATTTAGAAAAAATAGTCGAATAAATATTTAGTTGAAAAATTAATAATGGTAATTAAACTTTAAAAAAAAAAAAAACTAATATGCTACTGAGCAGCTGCCCAGTAGCTTTTTATTGATAAGCCAAACCAATCCAAGCAATTACATTGTGTAAAAAATAAGAACTTGCATGAATTAAAAATAGCACTACTACTCTAGATCTGCTTAATATTAAATTTGTACTATCCCTGCATATTGTATCTTCAATGTTATTGTTGCACTGTTGAGTATCAGGATCTAGTGTGCTTAGTATGCTTTGTATCATAAAAATCTGAATCATGATTGAACTCACTTCATGTTTCTGCATTTTTTCTCTCATCCTCATCTCTTAACAGTTTTGATCCTGGGAAACAGACATTGTAGTTTGTCAGTATTGAGAATTCCCCTTCCCGTAATATCTAATTCTCCAAATGATGTACAAGCTAAGTCCTGATTATCCAGAGCATAATTAGCTAAGTGATCAACTAATTTATTCCCTTTCCTCATAATGTGTACCACTTGAACATTGCATCTGTTACGGTTCGCATTTCGCGGGCGGGTTAGCGCTCGGAAAGCTACTTTGAACTCGTTGGTGCTCTTTCGGACTTTGTTTTAAAAGAGTCGTCATCTAATTTTTAGGAAAATTAGGAAAACCAGTCGTCACCTAATTTTTCAAATACAGTGAAAAATTCTTCGTAATCCAGAGTTCTAGGTCAGGATTCTGGTGATCTCTTAGGGAAGGTGTTATGCACACTAGTATTAAGGATCCATAGCATACGGTTGACCTTCGAGCTTCAATGTGTGATTTTGTATGAACTGCTTATGCTTTGTTTAGTTCCCATATAAAAATATACAGTCATGGCATATCATTTTAGCTTTTAAAAAGGTTGAACAAATTTCCTTAAGTAAGGGTACTTTAAGTTCGGATTTAAAAATATCCGAATAAAAATTAATTTGTCCTTTTACTTATAAGGAAACTATATCGGGCACACCCCGTCTAGAACTAACACCATGTGTTCGTAAGAAAATAAGTATGTATATATGTCTATGTCTAATCTTTTATTAGTTCATACATTATCCACACTTTATCTCTTTGGTCAACCGTATCCTCAGGACAATTTTCCTAAACTCGGAATTCGAAGGAAATTTCATTCATTTGAATTCTTTTAAATTGGGTCTAGCCCAAAATTTCTTTTATTTTCCTTTCTTGAATATCTCAAATTATGAAATATACGTTTAAAAATGTATTCACTGATAAAAATTCTCACTTTTATTTACTTTAAACAAATGGAATACAACTCCTTTATCATTCGGACTAAATTTGAAACACATTCGGGCCCTACTCATAATGTTTAACAAAATCCTAGGTTCTAACTTATAAGGGTTTCAATATCCCTACAAATGCATTTTTTGACTGTTCACACAGAAAATAATGTAAAACTATACTACAAGAAGGGGAAGAAAAGTTTAGGATTTTATGGCCTTGGACCCAAATCATTCAATAGTCTTGTTCTCGTTCTGCTATGCTCTTCTAGTCCTTCATCCGAGTTGTCGGGCTTTCAACTTTACTTCACTTTGTCTTTGGTAGAATCTCATCTCGCGGACCCATATTAATTAGACGTACCTCACAAGAATGAAATGAAAATAGTTAGTCAAATGATACGCCACCCCATAGGGTGACGTTTATGAATATAAATAATAATATCCCTCGGACTCGTATCAAACTTTGAGAGCTTTGATCACCGAGGCTCGGACTCACGGTTCCGAATATGGCAAAGGAACCCGAATCGTGTTGCGGCTGCAAACTAGTGGCCATTCTAGTTGCCTTGCCAAGCGCATGTTGGTTCCTACCTCGTGATATCACTATGAAATTATCATTGCCTAAACTGAGGGATAACCTTTCCGGACAAGGCATGGCCAGAAAAAAATCATTTTTTCATTGGCCCTTGTGTAGTATCATGTTCAAATCAGTTTAAGATGTGATATCTAAAAAAAACCAAGTGTAGAATCAGTTCATATCAGTGAGTTTTTATCAAGTGTAGTTTTCTGAACTCTGAAACACATAAGTTGTTTAATAATCATGATTCAAAACTCATCAAGTGCAGCATCTGATCCTAGAAACATATAGGTTTCCCACAACATGATTCAATTCAAAACAACAAGTGAATAGCAGCAAACTGGTCAGAATGCAGCTTCTGCTTGCCTGAAAGTGCAGCAGCACTTTGGCTCAGAACACAGCATCGAGTTGCCCTCAAAATAATCTATCAAACTATGGCACAGCCTGCTTCATCAAAAGACATCAACATATTCTCATCAAAGCAGTAGCTTTTCTCAGCAACATATGCCAAACAACAACCCTTCTTTAGTCATTTGTAGAATTTGTTCCTTTTTAGTGAAAGCATCAGCTAAATGAAGCAACCAAGGTGCAGCAATACCCTCAGAAGACACTAACATCTTAGCCCAAATTATAGCAGCTCAACAGCAACATATTTCTCAATTTTTAAAATAACATCTGTTCATTTCCTTTTTCAACAAAAGGCCAGTTAACTCATCCAAGGCACAAATGCTAAAGTACAACAATTTAAAGTGTCTCAGCCAAATGCAGCAAGTTCTCAACCAGTGTATCATCTGTTCATTTTTGTAGAACAAAGACAAATTGAGAGCATCTGCTTGCTCCAGGAAGTTTGCCTCAAATCCAATTCAAGATGAATATTGGTTGATGCTAACATGTAGCATCAGCATATAATAAATTCCAGCCCCAAAATGGTATCTCTAAAGATGCAACAGTTCATCAAAGTGACAGCTCAGCCACCTTCTCAAAATGCAGCAATTCTCTAGAGATCAGTAGTAGTTCAAGACCAAGTATAGTAACACACTTACATGAACCCTTTCAATCAGCAGTGGGCAACAACTAATAGATAGCAGTAGTTTGCCCTTCCAAAGAAGCAGCAACACATTCACAGAGAAACCAGTAACAACCAGTAGCAGTCACTTCCCAAATCAGCAGCACCTCAGGAGCATTTGAGAAGCAAAGTCCCCCAAGTATTTCAAAGAAAAAAGAAAAGAGAAGTGAAGGATGAGTATCCCAAATGAACAGTTCCAACAAAGTTATGGCAAAAGACATCTCACTTATTGAATGGTCATCACCACTTAGTCAAGGGTCAAAATACTAGGCAAAGTCACAGATTCTTAAAGTAGACTAGCACATAAAAACAGCCTTATGTCATAAAAGAATATCCAGATTTTACAAGTTATCTTTAAGATTAAGAACATGAAAGAACTTGACTTAAGGGTATATTTGGGGTAGTCAATGATTTGGTAAAGGAAAAGACACTTTATATCATGTCATTAATTTAATGGCACTTTATATCTCATGTTAGTACCTACTCATATGAATCTGAAATTTTCCAAGGTGCAAACTAAGGCATTTATGTCAAATCCTTATACAAATTTAAAGACAGAAACAGATGACTCTTGCCACATGTGAATAAGCCTCTGACTTGACTATTTGCAAGCAAAGGCAGAACAATTAAACACATCCTTCTATCAGGCAAAAAAAAAAAAAAAAAAGAAAAACCAATCAGCTAACCCAAACAACAACAAATCTCCGGGACCTCAATCATGACCCAATGGCTAGCTAGAAATAGAAACTAGTAAAGCAGATATCTACACTTTAGTTCCCAAATTGATTTAGATGACAGAACAAGAAACATCTTTCACTATTTAGGTAGTTTAAAACCCTTGACAAGGGAACAATAGATCACTTTGAATACATCCAGGCCAATCATATTTAACAGTAGGCTTCTATTCTCAAGGATAAATTTTTTAGAGTTAGGTTCTAGCTTAAGGAAGGGAAATAATGAGAACTGGAAATCCTATACTCACTTAATTAGAAGGCTGTTGTAGCTTACGAAAAGCACTTAGAAAAAACAATTTTAACAGGCCCCTGTAACAAGTTTCTAACTTGGTAGGGGTGAACATTACCTTTTAAAGCTGAGAATCTGGAAATCTGGTTCATTTAAAGGCATCTACACTATCACGACCCAACAAGAGGGCCATGACGGGCACCCGAAGCTAACCTACCGAGCACCACAATATGTACATGCATCTCATATCCATACCTGAGTGGGCCATAATGCTAACTATTAAATGCCATAAACTGTAAGGGACACAAGCCCAAAAGATACATACATATATACATCATCAAGCTGGTCTCAAGCACTCGAGCCGACTAGGCTACCAAAACAGTGATGCAACACAAGAGGGACCGAGAAGGTCACCAGACATCTAGCTGTACATATCTGTATACGAGCCTCTACTGGAATCATAACATAATAAGGACGGGACAAAACCCCGCCATACCCATCTGTACATAAAACCATACCAACTGGACTACGACTCCGGAACAAGTGGAGTGCTCCTGTACCAACGCTGAGATGGCAGCCTATGAATCCGAACCATCTCCTTATCTACCTGCGGGCATGAACGCAGCATCCACAAGCAAAAGGACGTCAGGACGAATAATCTACCAAGTATGTAAGGCATGAAAATAGCATATGTACAAGAATCATGAAAGGAATCTATAACATGAGAGTCAATCTGTATATCTGTCTGTTGTATGACTGTATAGCTGAAAATACCTGTATAACTCGGTACATCTGAATGCCTCTTAAGGAGGATGTCATGCATGCTTAGCTTTTTTTAAAAAACATCTTAAACAAACATATATATAGTACACTGCCCGGCCATATAGGCGCGGTGTTATCATCATCTCATCATGTATACTACCCGACCATATAGGCACAGTGTTATCATCATCTCATCATCATCCCGCGTCCGGGCATCCCGCATCTAGGACGATATCATAAGTTGCCCACTGCAGTGGTGTGCGTATCTACGCGCCTACCCGACCGACTATAGCGCGGCACGGTGTGATAAAATACATACATCTATATAAGCATGCCCGAGAGCCCAAATAAAAGTTACAACTCTATCGGAGTGACATAAGGTCAGTAACCTCCGATGTACCATTATGGAATCATCATCATCGCTATATCTCACCTTGAAGGAACAACTATCATAAGGTGAGATCAACAACAATGAATAAAATTAATAATCATGAAACAAGCTCAATAATCTCATAATGACTTCAAAACCATAAGCTTTGGAATCTCTAGAAATGGGATCATTCTCATCTTCATTATCATCATAGAAAACATTTATCTTTCATATCATAAAATCCTTGAGTATCATGAATTGCTAGCATTTTTAGGAGTAAGGGTATTATGGATATCATGTATAAGTTCATAAACAGAGAATCATGCCTTTGGAAAGAAAGGGATAGCCTTAACATACCTAGGTAGGTGTTGAATAATAAGGAGACAATAAGGAGACAAGTCCCCAAAAAAACATGTTCTTGGTTTGATAAAGGAAAGGAAGGAGTTGGGAATGGGCACAAAAGAACGAATTCATTGTAGTCCTTCATTAAGATGAACTTACATCACCTTCTCACAAGTCTAAGACAGTTAAGTAAAGGAAGAGAGCTAGGAACACTTGTTTAGACCATAGTTCTAGTTTATGCATAGAAATTATTTTGACCTCTAAACAAGTTAAAGCTTGAAACTCATATGACAATAGATGATAAACAAAGAAGAACATATAACTTGTATTTCTATCTTTCCAACTCTTCAAACTAATTTAAACCAAAAACAAAAGCAGTGACAAGATAAGTCCCTCAACCATATTAGAAAGATGAACAGAACATGAATCTTCTAAATAACTAAAACAGTGACCTCATTAGAGACAAACAGGACCTTTTAATACTCAGGTTCAATACTCAGGTTCAAATATTATAACAGACATCAGATGCAATACTCAGGTTCAAATATTATAACAGAGGATAAGTGACCAACACTAAATGACTAACCAGGACAAAAAGTGAGGTAGGACTTAAAGCCATTTTTACTACTGTTTTAATCATATAAGCAGCAGCTAACTGAAAGAGAAAGAAATCTCAACATGACATTCATGGAATTCCTTGTCAGCATATTTGAGGGTGTAAAAGAAAAGATTTCAGCATTTTTATTCTCAGCCTGTGTATTTCAACTAGTAAGATAACAACCAAAGTAGTGAAGATACAAGTAAGGAAATCACATCAAAGGGATAGTTTTCTTATGCACATACATGCTCAAAATGGGAACTTCACACAACTCAAACAATGATAAACACTTCCTCATCTTCAAGATGAATGCAATAGAACCAACTTAACTTACTTAATGATCACATTCAACTTATCAGAATAGAAAGAAACGGCTTATGATTGAGACCATGACTCAACTACTTGTATTTTAACTAATCACACATTATTCCCTACTGATTCAGACATTCTGTTTCTCCAATTTGTCTCCTATCTTTCAAATGTTGGCCATATAGGTTAACCTTAATGGCTTATTTTAGATCTTTATAACATATAAAGGAAAGAGAACACTTAACTGATTTCATGCAAACACAGGAGGGCAACATCACATATGAAAACCATGGCAAATAAGTTTTCATTCAAGGCAGGGGAATGCCTAATCACATTGAGGAAAAGAAATATCAACAAGTTGAAACTTCATTCTTTTCAAATACACAGACCACAAAAGGGGACAGATAGTACCAATGATATGATCAAGCCATAAGACAACACACGGTCTCTTCTTAGAATCAATATAAGGAAGTTGGTAGATTACCCATGATCAGTCTTAACATTCTTACATTTAGTTTAACCAAGTGTAGATGGACCAAGGATCAGAGAAAAGAGGGTGGAACAAACAAGATCCTTTCTTACTTTGTACTGCCTACTTATGGTTTTAAGTTAAAGGGAAACCTGTTCCTATATTGAATATCTCATCTAGAACCTTATAGACCTTATTCTAATTCCGAAAATCTCTTTGGGTAAACCTGGTTTAAGGTAGACATATTGACATATTTACCATGAACAAGGAATTTAGAACCTTTTGACAGTGCTCCATGTTTAAGACATAAACCACCTCTTCAGCTTATCAGCCTTATTAAGTTCTCCTAGTACTAATTAAATCTTTATGTAAGGGTTTAGAAGATCTATTAGGGCCATCTAACTTAGATCAGTCTACATTTTGATCTACTCTGGTTCCTTAGAATTCATGGGTCCTTTTCAGACATCTCAAAATAAGCCTACGTCATATCAACTAAGCATAAGACATCTACATTAGGCTTAGACGAATCATTTTAAACCAATTTTTTAAACTTAAACCAGAGTGAACTTACTTAATTTAACATATAAGGCATTCATTACTAAGCTAACAGATTAGTAAACTGAGCAAGCATATTATAGATACCACTACTACTCTAATCTACTTAAACTACTAAACTAATCACATATTAACACATAAATAGATACTCAAACATATAGATTGAACAGAAATGAACAAAATAAATGACAAGGAGAGAAATTACCTTTTTTGCATGCAGCGACGGAGCGACGAGAGTCGACGAACGACCTTTCACCCGGAATCGATTTCCGACGAACGGAAACGACTTCCAAAAAATAAACTTGAGCGAGAACTTCCTCGAAAATCAACGGCATAGCCGGGTCTCTGAGTGTTCTCACTCTTGGGGTTGACGAAAGCCCATTTGAAGTGTAAAGACCAATTTTTTGGCCTCTGAACTTTTTTTAAAATGAAGAGAAAGGGGTTTTATTTATAGAACCCCAAATGTTGGGTCTGAAAAAAGTGCAACCGATGTGGGACTGGACTTCAGATTGAAAATATTTTGGGATTTCCTTTGAAACCCAAATCTTCTCAAGGAAGTTTGAATTCTTCTTCAAAAATTTAAAAAAAAAATGGGAAAAGGGTGTTACCGTTTATCTCTGTGAGCAAGAAGACAAAGAAGCATTAATTTCTTGCCTTAAATGGGCTAACAAGGGCTGAACCTCGTGAAAGTGAGCTGGAATTTTAGCCAGAAATGGCATTTTCCAGCTGTGGTTTACGTTGGGGTTTTTTGGGTTCGTTTGGTTTTGCTGTGTTCTTAGGAAAATGAAACTAAAAGAGGTCCTTTGGGATTCTTAATGAAACTGGGCCGGGTATTGGTGACATTTGGGCCAGGTTTTTGTGTGAATTGGGCTAGGGAAATTGGGTCTGATTTATGACTTAAAATTGTGGCCCCAATTGGATTTGAAGAAATCCTTTGTATTTCAATTGTAACCAAAATATTGCTCAAATAGCCAATTAAATCCGATCTTCGTATAATCAAACCAACCCTTTAAAATTAAACTAAATGAAGTAAAATTGAGATGAAATAATTATTCAATTAATTAATCAAGCTTCTTGACTTTAAAGAGTAAAAAGATTTGTTTGTGATAACGTACTAATTATAGTAATTAAAATATGTACTTAATTTAAAAAGATACTTGTTTTGTGTAAATTGATTTTCAAACTTATAAAATAGACATAATTGATACTTGAAATTATACGTAATAATATGGATAATACATACTAGGGTATTTTGCCAAATAAAATGGCAAAATAACATCAAAACTAGTTTAAGAAGTATTTTTTGATTTTTGACTAATTCTTTACTCTGTTTGGAATTCAAGAAGTTTAACTAGTTAATTTGAATTTTTGGAGGTCAAAAATTGGGTGTCAACAACATCTATTCATCAGTATTCTGATCTTATAAATCCATATTTATATCGACTATGGTGGTTTCCAAATCCCTTGTAATAACTTTTGGAGCATCACAAAACCTGTTTGTACAATCACATGTGGTAGATGATTCTGTGTACAAAATCTCATTGCTTCTAGTATGACTCTTGTCTCAGCCACATTATTTGTTGCTTCTCCTATTTGCTTAGCTTGACTTCTGATTAGATCTCCATTCTAGTACCTTATAAATAAAGGTGGCAACCGGTTCGGGCTAACCGGTTTTAACCGGTAACCGGACCGGTTAAACCGGAACCGGACCGGTTAAACCGGTGAAAATTTAAAAAAAAAAAAAAAAAAAAAAAAGGAAAGAGTCGTTGGGCCTTAATGGACCGTTGGCAACGGTCCATTTGCAAAAATGGCCGTTGCCAAACGGTCAGTTTTTTAATTTTTGGCCCCCAATTTTTTTTTTTAACACTTTAACCCATTCCCACCCCTATATAAACCCTTCTTCATTTTCATTTTAATTCACATCAATTCACTCTTCTTCATCTTTCTCTCAAATTTCAATCTCTCAATTATAGTTTCTTTGCAATAATTAGCCACAAAGTCTTATTATAGTTTCAACTTTCAATTATTAATTTTGCAATTATAATATTGTTGGTGGAGTTGGTGATTTTGCAACAATCCGAAGTAGCTTTGGTGAATTTGCAATTCTAGCCGCCTTCACTTTGTTGGAAATTAATCCGGCAATTTGGTACCTTCGTTCCAACTCTATCTTTATTTTTCGCAATTTAATTCTAGCAATTTATTTTTCGCAATTTAATTTACGCAATTTAATTCTAGCAATTTAATTTGTTGTAATTTATTTTCTTGTGATTTATTTGATTGTGATTTAAACTAATTCTATTTAATAATGTCAAAGAGATTAAGACGTGGTGCCGGTAGTAGTAGTCGTACTGTTAGGGGTGCACTTAATGAGGAAACATTTGTGGAAGAAACACCTAATTTAGGTATTGCTGTTGGTGGAAATAATCCACTTTTAGGTCATGAGGCAATGCAACAACATTTTACCGACACTTTTAATGAAGACTTAGATGATGATGATGAAACACAACCCCCCGAAAATCCCATAGGAGATACATGTCCTGCACAATCACATACACAAGACAAATCGCCTAGAACTCGTAAGCCAACAGCTAAAGTTTGGAAATTTATGACTAAGAATAGGGAAAACCAAACAGCTACGTGTACCCTATGTGGACAAGTATTTAGTTTTAAGCAAGGAACTGGTAAGGATGGTGGAACGGGTACACTAAATGGTCATATGAGAACCAAACATATGGATATTTGGGGAGAACAAACGGGTTCAAATGTGGGGGGGATTCAAATGACGATAGACCCACGAACTGGTAGAAATTTTAAGTATGACAAGAAAAAAGAACGCGTAGAAATAGCTAAAATGTTAGCTTATGATTGTTTACCATTTTCCTTTCCCTCGGGTTTGGGGTTTGTTACTTACATTCAACGTTGTTATAACCCGTTATTCGAGGGTATTCCTAGAAATACTTGTAGAGTCGATGTTATAGATTTGTTTAAAAAATATAGATTTTATTTGCGCCATGTATTTAATTCTTTAAATTGTAATGTTTGTCTTACCGCTGATTTGGGTCTTAGTATTAATCATTTAGATTTTTTTGCTATTACATGTCATTGGGTTGATGACAACTGGGTTATGCAAAAAAGAATTATAGCTTTTTTATATGACGAAGGAAAAGGTCGTCACGATGGAAAATTTTTAGCCGATTCAATGTCTACTATAATGAGATTTTTTAACATTTATAGAAAAACACTTTGTATTGCTTTAGATAATGCTTCTAATAATACAAAGGCAATTGGTCTTTTAAAAAGAGAAATAAAACCTCCTCTAAGAAATATTTTTCATGTAAGATGTAGTTGTCACATTTTAAATTTAATTGTTAAAGATGGTCTTGTGCATTTTGATGATTCTGTTCAAAAAGTTAGAAATGCTATTGCGTTTCTTTTTTGTAATGCTAATAGGGGAAGAATTAGAGATTTTAAGAATGTTTGTGTGGAAAATAACCTTAGACCTAGGAAAATTCAAGTAGAAATTGAGACTAGGTGGAACTACACTTACATTATGCTACAACAAGCATATGAGTATAGGATTCCCATACAACAAGTTCACAACAAATATAATACTGATAGTGAGGATTGGTTAACCTTTAGGCATTGGGAAGATGTTAAAGAATGTATTGAACTCTTAGAAAATTTTTATAATGCAACTCTTGCTTTTTCTAGACAATTCTATCCCACGGTAACCGGAATTTTAGCCTACTTAGCGAAAATAGCTAGAGTTTTACAAGAGTATAAATATAAACCCGATTATCAAGTGGCTATTTTTGAAATGATAATCAAATTTAAGAAGTATTTTTTTCCCATCACAACTTTATTTATATTGGGTTCCCTTTTAAATCCTTGTTTAAAAGTGTCTTATACTAAAAATTTGGTTAGTCAAATTTATACATTTTTAGAAATTGAAGAGGGAGTTCAACCATCTTTAGCTGAAGCCGATCTCGCTATTGATGATGAGTTTAGAAGAGTTTTTACTCATTATTCTAGTTTGGAAGAACGTGCTATACCCGTTGCTCCACGCCCTACTACTTCTCAGAGTAGCAAAAAGGGCTTGTCGGGTTTAAATGTTTTACATTCACAGCCAACTTCTTCTTCTACTGCAAACTTTGATGAATATAACTTTTATTTGATGCAGCCAAATGTGGATATCAACCAACTGGATGAGGTGGACGTATTATCATGGTGGAAGAAGTACAAGGCAAGCTATCCGGTACTTTCAAGAATGGCTCAAGATATCCTTACGGTTCAAGTATCAACCGTGGCTTCGGAGAGCGCATTTAGCCAAGGAAGACAGCAAATTGGAGACCATAGACATTCATTATCCGGGTTTAGCTTGCAAGTACTAGTATGCATTCGAGATTGGATTAGATCGGAGCGACGCAACCAAAACTCAGAAGCGGAGGAAGGCGAAGAGGAAGAAATTGAAGATTTGATAGCTAGTGGACCGGACCAAATGGAAGACTTTGAAGATATTTCCATGACCGAATATGATGTGGGGGAAATTAAAGAAATGGTTCAAAATTGGTGATTTTATTATTCTACTATTTTTGTACAACTCATGTATTATTTGCAAGTTAAAAACAAATACAACTTGCAAATAAATGTTATCCAAGAATGAATAAAATATATGGCTCATTGAGCTTTCTTCTATTTACTTGTGTTCATATTTTTACTTTTATTAAGTTAGGAATATACCTAAAATATACTAAGAATATACTTATAAGTATATTAAGTTATATAGTATACTTAAACATATATAAGTATATATAGTATATATAGAAAAAATAGTATATATAGTATATAAGTATATATAGTATATATAGTATATAAGTAAGTATATATAGTATATAGTACATATATATAAGTATATATAGTATATATATTAAGTTATACGCATATATAAGTATATATAGTATATAAGTATATATAGTATATATTATATATAAATATATATAGTATATATATTAATACATATATATACATAAGTATATGTAAGTTATACATATATATGTATACGAAAAACACTATTCTGTATTGCTGACTTGCTGTTAGGCTGTTAGTCAGTAAATATTTAAACTTTAATTATAAAGTTGTATAACATATGTAAATATACCTACAATATACAAATAAATACTATAATATATATATATTATACAAAAAAAAAAAAGATTTTAAGCACTCCAAACCGGACCGGTTCCGGTTTGGAGTTTAAAACCGGTAAACCGGAACCGGTTAAGCGGTTCCGATTTTTTAACCGGAACCGGTTAAGCGGTTCTGGTTTTTTAACCGGAACCGGCCGGTTAACTAACCGGTTACCGGTCCGGTTCCGGTTGGAACCGGTTAACACCTTTACTTATAAAGAATGCATGTGAGCTTATTCCTGATTTCCTCTACTTGCTCGATCGGTATTGCACTTATACCATCCCAGTAGTGGTTTTCCCAGAGAACTTTGATGGTAATTAAACTTTATCTATTGCGTATGTGTGTGTGCATCTATATTAGTTTCTCGGCATGATATGCCTAGCCACATAGTACTTATACTTGTAAAATAAATTTAATTTTTTTAAATAATTTTTTTAGTAAATAATTATACATAAAGAATAAAGTACATATTTTCGTGAATGATCAATGTGGATCGTCGTATGGTGACGTAATTGTCAATATTAAGATGATCAGGTAACATCTGGACCTACAATTATGAATAATCAAAGTTTAATTAGATACATGTGATTTTTAATTTTTTAATTTTTTTGATTAGGTACAAATATGTAATGAAGCGTAACTCACCTAATATTTCCTCATAGATGATATTCTAGGTACGTATGTTTCTTTCATCTATTTGGATTGCTTTGTCAAGATTTGGACGACTCTTGTTGTCGATATTGATATCTCTCTTGAAAGTGCAACGTAATATTGATATCTCTCTTAAAAGTGCAACGTACAATTAGACATGTGAGAATACATATTGTGATCATAAATATATCCAACTTTGATTGTTTAACCTATGATTAAACTTATTTAGCGTCATTGCGAAACTTAAAACATAAAATTTTGTAGGAATTTGAAAGGATTCTTATTTTCAGGGAATAAAATTAAATTATTGGGATAAACACATATTTGGTAGCATCTGACCCGCTATAATTTCTACAATATATGACGCTATTATTAAATCCTCTACAGGTCATTTTAGCTTTTTTTGTTGCATAAGTCATTTAAGGGGTCCAAGTTTCTTAGTAGCAAGTCAAGGTGTAATTTTTTTTAATACTAACATA
Source organism: Lycium barbarum (assembly GCF_019175385.1). Taxonomy (NCBI): domain Eukaryota; kingdom Viridiplantae; phylum Streptophyta; class Magnoliopsida; order Solanales; family Solanaceae; genus Lycium; species Lycium barbarum. Next base: position 45,215,769 of record NC_083347.1, on the reverse strand, counting down.
TTCAAGGAACCTAATATATCTAAATTCTTGTTGGTATTTGTAGACACATATATGACATGCCTGTATTAGATTTACGTTTATTTGTAGGATTTTCTTTAGAAATACTTAAATAAATATTGAGTAAATAATAAGAAGGGTATTTAAGTAATTTAACTGTTAACTTATATATATATATATATATATATATATATATATATATATATACACATACATACATACATTAAGCAAAGTGACAACGTAATAATAAGTCAATTGACACTTTTAGGACAATGCTCCAAAAAAAGGCTAATTATTTGGAAAAAAACGTCCTACAAAATAACCAGTATGTGCTCCGACTTTGTCGTTGGAATCAAATTCACTGTGAATTTAAATCCAAATTATAGTGGAACCATATTTCTGCAACATTCAGTTATTTCAATTTAAATTTAAACAGGGATAAGAATTTAAAAGAAAACACATTTTAGATTTGAACTTCAAAAATATCCATAAAGCATCATATCAAGCAATAGATTACTAACACTTCATGACCACATCCCGTAGAAAGTTAAATTTTATTTATAGAAGAGATAATGGTCAAAAACACGCGTGAGATATCACTTTTTTGCGAGTTTCATATCTGAACTATCAGGTGTTTGCGTTTCCTACCTGAATTATCACCAACTATTTGGCAAAATATAGCTCGGAGCTGACTAGATCAAGTGTTTGAATACAATCGCCAAAAGGCAATTTTATCCATGTGGAAGTTGACTCATTAATTTTGAGGTGTGTTTTGATAAATAGTTGATGATAGTTTAGGTTGAAAACACAAACACCTAATAATTCGGATAGAAAACTCACAAAAAATGTGTTTTTTGAGATAAATTTTCAAAAAGAGGAGCATGTACATAATTGTTGGATAAAATAATATTCTTTAGTATTAGTATGGAGAACCAAAGCAAGTTGCTCTCTAATAATCATAGGTTTGCAGCTACCAAGTAAATCATGTCTCCTTTCTGAAAATATAAAATATTTTTTTAAATTCTTATTTTAGTTTAGATGACAAGCACTCATATCTTTGTTTTTTGTTGAAGAGGATATGTATATTGAATTGAATGTTGTTAATTCATGTTTTGGATCATGACACGATATTTTTAAAACGGTTCAATTTAGAAAATAGAAGGATAAAACTTATTTGAATTTGAGATGAAAATGTTTTTTAGAGAGTCAAATAACAATGTAATATCGCTAGGAGAGGCTGGCCTTTTGGAAGGAGATGAACGCTAGGAGAGAGAAACTTTGATTCTAACGAAAGACCTATCCCTAAAATCCAAATACGCCGATATTGATGGCTGCGGCGGCCACTAGACAGCCACCACCAGAGGTTGTCCAGTCTACTTTACCATTAGTCATTCAATCACAAATCAAATCTTCACCATCGTATGCAGAAACACTTATTCCTAATTCACAACCCACCGCCAAACCACTTTCGTTAAAGCCTATTACTTATCTCCTTGGAGAACCTAGAGTGATCTGGGATGAGGATGAGATAGAACAGATGATTATCTAGGAGAATCTTTAATATGAAATTGTTGGAAAATTTTCTTATGGATGGCCTTGACATCAAAGAATTTCAGACACTAATTCCAAAACAATGTGAATTAAAGGGTAAGGTCGGTTTGTTGAGAAACAGGTATGTTCTTCTTCGGCCATCGTTGTTGGAAGATTATGTGAATTTGCTATCAAAACCTGCTTTCTACATCATGCACATGAACTGGTCATATCTAATGCGAACTTTGAAATGGGATCCATGGTTTGATCCTGCTGAAGAAACCTCGATTGCAATAGCGTGGATTTCATTTTCTTATTTACCACCCAATTATTTTGTGAAAGAGGCAGTTTTTTCACTAGCTTAAGCTATTGGTAAACCCGTACAAGTAGATATGGCTACGAGGAATCAAACTAGGCCTAGTTGTGCTAGGGTCAAGGTAGAGGTAGATCTATTAAGTGAATTTCCCAAGAGGGTCAATATTGGAATGAGAAAGAAATTTGGTGAGGTGGTTGATAGATGGATTCAGATAAATTATGATCATGTCCCCAAATACTGCAGGAAATGCGAACTGCAGGGTCATAATGAACAAAATTGTTATGTGATTCACCCAGAATTGTATCCAAGGGATGGTGAGGAAGGGGTTGAAGATAATAATCAGAAGAGCAATGTGGATAACAAGGGGAAAAGTGCAGAATCTAATAAGAAAGAGGAAATCAAGGAGCCAAAGAATGCTACTAAAAGGGTTGTAGACAAAGAGAAAGACAAGAAGGTAGATAACAACAAAGTTGAGAAAGAAAACAAAGATGGCAACAAGAACAAGAATGTGAAGGGTACTGGAGAGCGGAAGAAAAATTGTGGAGGACATTACAAACACAATCAAACTTGGAATCCAGTTGTTAACAAAAAATAGGAAAGGGTATGAACTCAATAGAGAATAAGAATAAAGAGGCCGATAAGAGTAATAGAGCAGACTTAGCAAATAACAAGTTTGCTGCTTTAAAGAACAATGATGAAGAGGAGAATGATAAAAGTGATGAGATTCAACAGATAGAAAAAGAACAGGAGGCAGGTAAAGAAAGCTCAGTGCAAAGTTTAGAACTATCCCAGGAGAATCAATTAAGGAGCACTAAAAGAAAAGATAAAAAAGAAGAAGAATGAAGCAGTAGAGCAGACAAAATCCAACAAGAATTGGGTAGAGAATTCCTTTGGGAAAGTTCTACAAGAGGACACATAAGTTAATGACTCGGTATCGGATCCAGTAGCAGAGAGGAATGGAAGTGCTGACATAGAAAGGTTGCAACTAGCTAAAGGGGGGGCACTCGGTATCAGAAGCAAATGAGCAGGTTGAAGAAGATCAAAGCACAAAGATGAAAGAAGAAGAGGTTGAGGTAAACACTGTAGCATCAACAACCTTTGCAGACCATATATCCTCAGGAGGAATTCAGTACATCAAATGGCAAGAACTCTTACCTTCAATTGGTAGTTCAAATGGAAGATATAAAGGATCATGTTGATAAAAAAAAGTTAAAGAATCTCAGGGATATGTATGAAGATGAGAATATTGATTAGATCAACAGTATATCTCAAGAAGCATATTTATCTCCAAGATAGGAAAAGAGTCTGAGAAGTACAATGAAAAAGTCTAAATCTGATTTAGTACTTCCTCTTCAGCTAACTACAAGGAGTAACAAGGTGAAATCCTCCACCCATTCTCAATGGTTGACAAATTATTGTTTTGGAATATAAGATCAGTCAATACTCAAAATGCTTTTGAGAGATTGATTGATCTTAATAGGGGGAATCATTACACTTTAATAGCTCTTATGGAGCCATTTCAAGAACCACAAGAATTGGAGTCATACAGAAGGAAACTGGGTTCACAAACTGCTATAGTTAATATGTCAAACAAAATATGGTTATTTTGGTTAGAAGACTGGAATGGTCAAGTAATTGCAAATGAAGTACAACAAGTGACTCTTAGACTTAACAATTCTTTTCTTCAAGAAATGATGATAACATCAGTTTATGCAAAGTGCACTGCCATTGAAAGACAAGAATTATGGGATTCAGTAGGTCAAATTGCAAGGAATTGTCAGCTCCATTGGATAGTGGGGGGAGCTTTTAATGTTATACTTTCTATAGAAGAAAAATTAGGGGGTCTTCCAGTGCATCATCAGGAAACTATTGATTTTGCTCAGTTCATAAACAATTGTGGTTTGGTAGAATTACAGTTCTCTGGTAGTAGATTTACATGGTGGAATGGTAGAATAGAAGATGATTGTATATTCAAAAGGTTGGATAGAGTTCTTGGGAATCAGGAGTTCATGCAACTACTGTCATCTAGTGAAGTATCTCATCTCATAAGAAATGGTTCTGATCATGCTCCTTTACATGTAGTTTGTGATAGCAATGAGGAAATTGTTGTAAGACCTTTCAGGTTTTTAAATTTCTGGACCAAGCATCACAAGTTTATGGATGTAATAAAAGAAAACTGGAGTTTAGATTATGCTGCTAATCCCTTCATAAAGCTTCAGGGAAAGATGAAAAAAGTCAAGAAAGCTTTGGCAAGGTGGAGCAAGGAGACTTATAGCAATATCTTTTAACAAATTTCCACTTTGGAGGATGTGATTAAGGTGAAAGAGCTGTAGATGGAAACAAACCCTTCAGGTTTGAATAGAGAGTAACTACACAAAGCACAAACAGAATTAAACATATATTTGAACCTTGAAGAGGAGTATTGGAAGCAGAAATCAAGCATGAAGTGGTTTCAGGATGGTGATAGAAACACCAATTTTTTTCATTCTTATGTCGAAGGTAGAAGAAGGAAGCTTACTTTGAATGGTATACAAAACACACAGGGTGACTGGATAAAAACAAATGAGCTGATTGGAGATGCAGCTATTCAATTCTTCCAAGATTAGTTTACAGAGCAGACTAGATCCTCTAATTTTGAAATGCTGAAGGCTATTCCTACCCTAATTACTGGGGAGAAAAATGAGGCATTAATATCTTTGCCTAGCATTGAAGAAGTAAGGGAAACAATTTATGGTCTTAATGGGGTGAGTACAAGTGGTCTAGATGTTTTTTCTAGACATTTTTTTCAATGCTGCTGGAGTATAGTGGGATCAGATGTCCTAAAGATGGTCAGAGCTTTTTTCTATGGTTAGGAGCTTCCAAGGTTCATAACTCACACAAATCTAGTTCTCATTCCAAAGAAGGAGATAAATAATATTTTTGTAGATTTAAGACCAATTAGTTTGAGTACTTTTGCTAATAAGATTATTTCTAGAGTACTGCATGAAAGAATTGTGAAAGTTCTTCCTGGAATTATCTCTAGTACTCAGTCTGGATTTGTTAAATGTAAGAGTATTATGGAAAATGTATTGTTAGTGTCACGACCCAACTAGAGGGCCATGACGGGTACCCGGAGCTAGCATAACGAGCAGCACCTGTCAGACTCATCATCAAACTCAACCTGAACATGCACCATTCCCAACACAAGCTTTTCATGAAATGATCCCTTCTTACTCCTCAAAATAAACATATATGTACAAGCCCACGAGGCTATAAAATGACATATACGATATGCACTAAGAGGATCATGAGACATTTACTACCCACACATATGTATCTACGAGCCTCTAACTGGAGTGCTGAAATCACAAGGACGGGACAGGACCCCGCCGTGCCCAAATATATACACAAAAAAATAGACCAATAATCTGCAACTCCGGAGTAGTGGAGTGCTCCTGAAAATCTGCTGAATGAAGCTCCTAAGCGTCTGTGCTTTCTCTCTGTCTACTTGCGGGATAAACGCAGCATCCATAAAAGAAAAGACGTCAGTACGAACAATGTAATGAGTATATAAGGCATGCATAACAGCATAAGCAAGAAATAAGAGAACGCAAAATGAAGAGATAACCTTTAACTGATTGCCTCTTAAGGCAGAGTCATGCATGCTAACTTTTATATCTAAAACATCATCGTAAACTCAGGCATATACATAAACTGCTTATCACCATTAGCCCGCGTCCGGGGTAACCATCTCATGCCGCTCACTAGTGGTGACTGCCCGGCCAAACCATCTCATGCCGCCCACTAGTGGTGACTGCCCGACAAACTAGGCACGGTGTTATCCATAAGCCGCCCATTTACGCCCAGCGTAGTGGTGTCTGCCCGGTCAAATTGGCAGAGTGTAGTCATACATATACATAACATAAAGCATGCATGAGATCTCAAGTAAAAGTTATAGCTCTATCGGAGAGACGTAAGGTCGGTAACCTCCGATTATATTATGGAGCAATCATCATCGCTATGTCTCACCTTGAAGGAGCTAGTATCAGGAGGTGAGATGGCCAACAATGAATAATATCAAGGAAATTGTGAAATAAGGTCATGAAGCTTATAATAGCATCAATTCATAAGCTTTGGAATCTCTAGAAGTAAAATCATCATCATCATCATTATCATAGAACACGTCTTATCTCTTTCTCATAAAAAGCTTTTAAGAATCTTTAACTTTCATCTTTTGAGATGTAAAAAGGTCATGGAGATGTAGAAAGGAAATCATAATATAAAAGTCATGCCTTTGAAAGAAGGGGACTAGCCGTAACATACCTTGATGTCCTCTTAACGACTACATGTTCTCCTTCCAAGCTCACGACTTTACATTTAAGAGAATTCACACTAAAATTGGATAAGTGAAGATACACTTAAGTTTAAGCTAAAGCGACTGAAAGCTAACGAAAATTGGGCAGCATTTCCTTTGTTTCAACAACTTTCTCCATATACTAAACAACTCCCAATCATTAATAGCAACACCCATAATATCATAATCAATAGACTTCTTCAAATTAAACATTGTTCAATCCTCAAGCTCCTTTTCAAAGTCATTCATAACCATAATTACAACACAACACCATATTCATATACATATACTACTCCTTCATCATCCTTAATATCATTCATAACAAAATTATACTTATAGCATACTAAGAATCATGACTCAAGTTAAATTACTACTCAAAATATCATTATTCCTATAATTGAGCTCATATTCTATTTTCTTCTCTCATCCAAGTCATTCAACCACTCAAATACTCTTAATAACATGAAATAGATGTAAAAATCACCTTTGATCATGTAAGGATGAACTTTGGATGAATATACCTCACTTGAGAACAACCCCAACTTCAATACCAAAGGAATTCCTGATTTTTATAAACCCTAGTGAGCCTCCTTGCACTTGATCCTCTTGATTCTTGGTGTTTAATCTTTGATTTGTCTTGGATTTGTGTTAATATGGTGTGTGGAATATTCTAGAGTTCTCAAGAGGTGTGGAGAAGATGAGAAATAAGAAATAAGAACTTGGGTCATCTTTTTATAAAAAAACCAAAGCTGCCCGATAGGATTTATACGGACACTTATACGGTTTGTATAGTTTTATACGGTCCGTATAATAGCATCAGTGATGAACCTTCATGGTAATTGTTATACGGACCGGATAAAGTTAAACGGACCGTATAAATGGTCGTATAACTCACCTTTTTCCAAAGTTTCTTTCGTTGATTCGTTTGATCTCAAATCCTTATGGAGTCTTCTTGGCACTTGTTTAACACTTCATTAACCATCTAAGGAGCCCTATGAATCCTTCCCAAGATATTACTAAATAATCGTTAACTCGATACTTGCAGAAACCTCTCCAAACACAACTTATACTTTACTTCCTTCGACGAACCTAGTTTCACCGATTCATCTAGCTTTAAAATCTTGTCGTATGCACTTTAAAGATACTAAATACTCTCCTTATTGTCATAAGGACTTCATGTTCACCTTAATCTTGCGGTAGTCTATTCACAGCACAACAATATGAAATGCCCGAGGTGTAACATTCTCCCCTCTTAAGAACATTCGTCCTCGAATGTTAGGTTCTCGAGGATAAATATTTCACCAGAGTTTCCCCTGTAATATGGCACTACCATCCTATCACAGCAACCCAAAACATATTGCCTCACAGGGCTACAACAATAACAACAACAATAGAAAGTATGGCCATACACGACCAAGAAAACATCAAGAGAAACATTACATACCTGAGGACAATGGCGTCTCGTCCTGAGCCTCTTTTGGGGGTGGAAACAAATGCGGATATCTGGACTTCATATCTGCTTCTGCTTCCCAAGTCATCTCTTTTCTATTATTGTTTCTCCACAGGACCTTAACTGAAGCTACGTCTTTAGTTTTGAGTCTCCGCACTTGCCTATCCAGTATGACAATAGGTACTTCTTTATAAGACAACTTCTCGGTGACTTGGACATCACAGGCACGATTCTGGAAGGATCTCCAACACACTTATGGAGCATCGACACATGAAAAACTAGGTGAACTGATTCAAGCTCTGGAGGTAGATCTAGTTCATAAGCCACTTGGCCTACCTTGCGCACAATCTTATAAGGTCCAATATACTGGGGGCTTAGTTTACCTTTCTTTCCGAATTTCATTACACCTTTCATCGGCGACACTTTCAAAAATACCCAATCATTAACTTGAAATTCCAAGTTATGTCGACGATTGTCCGCATAGGATTTCTGACGACTCTGAGCTGTCAACAACCGATCTCGAATAAGCTTGGTCTTTTACACTGCTTGCTGAATCAATTCAATACCTATTAGTTGTGTCTCTCCTACTTCAAACCACCCAATTGACGATCTACACTTCCTTCTGTATAGAGCTTCGTACGGGGCCATCTGGATACTGGAATGATAGCTGTTGTTATATGCAAACTCAATGAGTGGCAAATGATCATCCTAATTACCTCCGAAATCTAATACACATGCCCGCAACATATCTTCCAAGGTCTGAATAGTGCGTTCAGCTTGTCCATCAGTTTGTGGATGAAATGCGGTGCTAAGTCTCACTTGAGTACCCAAACCTTCTTGAAAGGACTTCCAGAAATTAGCTGTAAATTGTGCTCCTCTATCTGTGATAATGGATACTGGGACACCATGAAGTCGCACTATCTCTTTGAGATATAGCTTTGCATAATCTTTTGTTGAGTAGGTAGTTCTAACTGGTAGGAAATGAGCTGACTTCGTGAGTCTATCAACAATCACCCATATGGAGTCATACTTACGCCGGGAACGAGGCAAACCTACAATCAAATCCATGTTGATCACCTCCCATTTCTAGGTTGGAATTTCCATAGCCTGCAATAATCCTCTTGGCCTTTGATGCTCAATTTTCACTTATTGACAATTTGGGCATTGAGCTACAAACTCTGCTATATCCTTCTTTATGCCATCCCACCAATACATTGACTTGAGATCATGGTACATCTTTGTCGCTACTGGATGAACAGAATAACGGGAGTAATGGGCTTCTTCCAGAATCTATCGATGTAATCCTACAACATCCAGGACACATAACCTGCTTCGATACCTGAGAACCCCATCTGCAGAAATCTCAAATGGTGACTTCTCCTTCTGGGGAAGTGTATCTCTATAGTGACTCAACTTGGGATCTTCATATTGTCTCTTTTTCACCTCCATGTCTAAGGATGAAACAGTTGGGTTATGAACAGTAACCCTTGCATTTCCCGAGTCCATTAAGCGGATTCCTAGGCTGGCTAGCTGGTGGAGCTCACGAACTAATTCTTTCTTCTCCGGCTGAACATCACATAGACTACCCATGGATTTATGGTTGAGAGCATTGGCCACCACATTTGCCTTTCCGGGATGATATAAAATACTCACATCATAGTCTTTCAATAGCTCTAACCATCGCCTCTGCCGCAGATTCAACTCCTTCTGCTTGAAAATATACTGGAGACTCTTGTGATCTGTATAAATATCAACATGGACACTATACAAATAATGTCTCCACATCGTTAGTGCATGAATAACCACAGCTAATTCCAGATCATGGGTCAGATAGTTCTTCTCATGTTTCCGCAGCTGCCTGGAAGCATAGGCGATAACCTTACCATGCTGCATCAGCACATATCCCAACCCAACACCGGAGGCATCACAATAAACAACATAGCCTTCTAATCCTTCTGGAAGTGTCAGAACTGGGGCTGAAGTCAATCTATCTTTCAATTCCTGGAAACTGCGCTCATAAGCATTGGTCCATTGAAATTGTGCTGATTTCTGAGTTAGCTTCATCAATGGTGCTGAAATAGAAGAAAATCCTTCCACGAATCTTCTGTAATAGCCTGATAATCCCAGAAAGCTACGGACTTCTGTACATGTTGTACGCCTTGGCCAAGTCTTCACGGCCTCAATTTTTTGAGTATCCACTCGGATGCCGTCAGCTGATAATATGGCCCAGAAAAGTTACAGAATTCAGCCAAAACTAACATTTTGAAAATTTTTCATATAATTCTCGGGTCTGAAGAATTCCAAGGACAGTACATAAATGATCTACATGTTCTGCTTCTGATCGAGAGTACACTAGGATGTCATCGATAAAAACGATCACAAATAGATCTAGAAAAGAACTGAACACATTATTCATCAAATTCATAAATACGGCCGGGGCGTTAGTCAAGCCAAACGACATTACTCGAAATTCATAATGACCATATCTGGTTCTGAAAGTCGTTTTCAGAATGTCTTCTTCCTTGACTCTCACTTGGTGATATCCTGATCTTAGATCTATCTTTGAAAACCACTTAGCACCCTGCAATTGATCAAACAAATCATCGATTCTTGGAAGCGGATATTTATTCTTTATTGTCACTTTGTTCAACTTCCTATAGTCAATGCACATTTGCAAGGAACCATCTTTTTTTCTTACAAACAAGACAGGTGCTCCCTATGGCGATGAGCTGGGTCTAATGAAGCCCTTCTCGAGCAAGTTCTTCAGTTGTGCCTTTAGCTCTTTCAACTCTGCAGAAGCCATTCTGTAAGGAGGAATAAATATAGGTTTGGTGTCCGGTAACACATCAATAGTAAAATCAATCTCCCGTTCCGGTGGAAGACCTGGAAGTTCGTCTAGAAATACATCCGGGAACTCATTTACTATTGGGACAGATTGAATAGTTGGCGGCTTTGCTTCGGTGTCATGAACCCGAACTAGATGATAAATATAGCCTTTAGCAATCAAATTCCTTGCTTTAAGGTAGAAAATAAACCTACCTCTTGGAGATGCTGTGTTACCTTTCCATTCAAGCACTGGTTCTCCTGGGAATTGGAACCAACCATTTTTGTTCTGCAATCCACATTAGCGTAATAAGAGACCAACCAATCCATGCCCATAATAACATCAAATCTAACATTTCTAGCTCAATCAAATCAGTTGTAGTCTGACAATCACATACCACAATCACACAATTTCTATATACTTGTCTAGCTATTATCGGGTCACCAACAGTAGTAGACACCTCAAAGGTTTGATTGGTTCGGGTTTCACCCCAATATGACCAACGATATACGAAGTAATATACGACAAAGTAGAACCCGGGTCAATCAATGCATGAACATCATGAGAGAATACTGATAATATACCCGTGACAACGTCAGGGGAGGATTCAAGATCCTGTCATCCAACTAATGCATATATACGGGGCTGAGGGCCACTCGGACTGGATGCTACCCCTCTGCCCCTACCACGGCCTGCTAAAGTCTGGGGAGTCTGGCCTACAGGGCGCACAGACGAAGAAGAACCGGCTACTGATCCTGTGGACTGGGCCCCAACTCTACCACTCATCGATGGACAGTCACGCGTCATATAACCAGTCTGACCACAAGCATAACAAGCATCTGAGCCTCGGTGACACTGACCCAAATTTAATCTACCGCACTAGCTGCATCGCGGTACCGGTGGTCCCCTCTGACTAAGGTCACCTCCAAACTGGGAACCCGAAACTCTCGAGCTCTGACCCGGTCCACAATAAATGGGGCAGTCAAATCTCCTGCCCGCAAACCAAGGAGGTGCACTAGCCGCGGAATGGCCTGAATATATGGAATGCGGTTGCCTCTGGCCCCTTTTATATTTACTACTAGCACCGACAGATCTAGCCCTTTTACTATGCCCTCTATCCATATCACGATTACCCCTTTGCGGCTGCTGTTGCTCTTCCAAATTTTGGGCATGGGCCTGAATACGAAAAATGTCCATCCCCTCCTGGAGTGAAGCTGCCAAGCAATCTTGAATCAATTGCTGCCCTAAACCACTCACAAATGGATTCAATCGATCTCCCATATCGACCACCATGGACGGAGCATACATATCCAATGAATTGAAACGGAGACTATACTCCCGAGCACTCATATTTTCTTGCTTTAAATTCACAAACCTATCAGCTCGGGCCTGACAGACCTCAGGTGGCAAATAATGGCAAATGAAAGCATCTACGACTTGCTGCCATACCGGGGGAGGTGCATTTTCCTTTCTCGAAGATATCCAATTATTATACCATAGAACGGCTACATCCCGCAATCTATAGGACGCTAAATCCACTGACGCATTATCAGACGCATGTATTATTCTCAGCATCCTCAACATCTCATCTATAAAGCCTTGTGGGTCTTCATCCGGCTTTGACCTGAAAAATTCTGGAGGATTCAAACTCATAAAATCACGGGCTCTGGCACTAGCCGCTCTGTAAGTTGGACCCGCACTCTGCCGTTGAGCTTGAGCAGCAACTAGCTGGGTCAATAACTGAATAGCCTCGGTCATCTACAGGCCCGAAGCACCTGGTGGAGGAACTGAAGGTATTGGAGCTTGGGTGGAGACCCTTTCATGCCCCTCTACAATAGGCGAAGTGTGAGAAGTCCAAGATGGAGCCTCATTATGGGACTCACTCTCTTCCATATTTACCGGTGGCTCCTGTTTAGTCCGCCTTCCTGTCGCAGTCTTGCCCTTCTGGGCGGCTGTTGCTTTCTTCTTCATTGGCATCGCTGAAATCATAACACACAATTAGGGAAAAGAGAAATCTTATAATATAGCTCTATCACACGATCTATGAAGAAGAAATACGGTCATCATTCCTAAATGCCCCGCAGCCTCTTGTTTATAAGTGTGGCGCACTTCACACCCATAAACGAGACTCTACTGGACACGGCTCGTAGACACACCCTAGGACAGAATGGCTCTGATACCACTTTTGTCACGACCCAACTAGAGGGCCATGACGGGTACCCGAGTTAGCATACCGAGCACCACCTGTCAGACTCATCATCAAACTCAACCTGAACATGCACCATTCCCAACATAAGCTTTTCATGAAATGATCCCCACTTACTCCTCAAAATAAACATTTATGTACAAGCCCACGAGGCTACAAAATGACTTACAAGATATACACTAAGAGTATCATGAGACATCTACTACCCACACATATGTATCTACGAGCCTCTAACTGGAGTGCTAAAATCACAAGGACGGGACAGGACCCCGCCATGCCCAAATATATACACAAAAGAATATATCAATAATCTGCAACTCTAGAGTAGTGGAGTGCTCCTGAAAATCTGCTGAATGAAGCTCCTAAGCGTCTGTGCAGTCTCCTTGTCTACCTGCGGGCATGAACGCAGCGTCCATAAAAGAAAGGATATCAGTACGAACAATGTACTGAGTATGTAAGGCAGGTATAATAGCATAAGCAAGAAATAAGAGAATGTAAAATTAAGAGATAACCTGTAACTGATTGCCTCTTCAGGCGGAGTCATGCATGCTATCTTTTATATCTAAAACATCATCGCAAAACTCATGCATATACATAAACTGCTTATCACCATTAGCCCGCATCTGGGCCTCCCGCATCTAGGGTAAACATCTCATGCCGCCCACTTACGCCCAGCGTAGTGGTGTCTGCCAAGTCAAATAGGCACGGTGTAGGCATACATATACATAATATAAAGCACGTATGAGAGCTCAAGTAAAAGCTTGTATGACCCTTCCAGTCATTATGGGAATTTAGGAATCCATTTGGAAATCTGAGGCTGCGGGTGGATTCGTAGGGCATCTTTTTGTATGTATGCATGTTTTGTGTTCTGTTTTGAGGCCTTGGGTGAAATGTGGGGTGATAGGGGGAAAACTGGACAGAAAATCGAGCTACTGCCCAAAATGCATCGCTGAGGCGGTGGGAGTACTGCTACAGCAGTACCACTGTAGCGGTGGGCTGACCACTCCCAGCGGTCCGCCATTTTCTCTTGGGACCCTTGTGGCGGGCCTTTTCCCGCTACGGTGATGCCGCTATAGCGGGGTGGTGACCGATATAGCAGTGAGCAGATTTATTATGGGACCGCTATAGCGGCCGCTTCACCGCTATAGCAGGAGCACTGTAGCGGCGTAGTGACCGCCGCAGCGGTCAACGGGAAGGCAGTATCCGTGTTTTAATGCCTTAGTTTTATATTTTCATTCACAACACACGAACACACTTCGCAACAAGCACCTAGAGAGGATATTCAGGCTAAGCTTGAGAGGTAAGTCTCCTTGCTTTCCATTCTATGATTCCTTTCCCCTTCATCATTGTAATCATCTTCATGGGTCTTTAATGGTAAAATTGAAATAGAAACCCTAGAATGTTAATAAACCTTCCAAACTTGATGGGTTGTGGTTATTATCGCTTAGTTATCATTTAAATGAGTTGGTTAGTTGCTATTTGTCATAAATTGAGCATTTAGAGCCATAAACAAAGTGATTGGAGACCTAGGGTTCTATAAAAATGGTGTCTTTGCCATAGAAAACTGGTTGTAATGAGAATGTTTGATAGAATGTGGTATAAATTGATGATTTATGAATGTTAGGAGCTTTGATAGGTTGTTTATCACCTAGAAAATCATCCACCCTTAGAATGGGGAGAGGGAAGGGTATTTCTTGCCTTGGTATTTGCAAATTTAGCAATGTGACTCATTAAGCCTTCTATTTTTAGACCGCGAACGTATTGAGGCCTTGAGGAAAGGAAAAGTTGTAGCAGAGTGACAGACATTAATCCAGCTCTACTTTAAGGTAGGTTACGGTTTACTTGAGTTAGACTTTGGTTAGTTGAATGTATGTTTGTGATTTCATTAGGAGAAAGCATGTCTAGTATTCATTACATGATATTGTGTGGTTAAGCTCCTATGTGCTTGTGATTGAGTGTTGTATAGGCTTCATTTTTTTTTAAATTATGCCCATACGGGCTTTTTATTAATGTGCAGAAAATTAAAAAGTCTTAAAGGCCCAACCCAAAAATTTGATTAGGCCCAAAATAAAAGCAACAAAATAACGCATGACCAAACAAATAAAAATTATCTACCTTCCTAATTTGAACCCTATTTCTTCGGTGACTTCTTTCTCCCTTTCTCCAAGCTGCTCTTTGTACCTTGTCGCCGGTGTTGGTGTGAAGATGATGACGATACCAAATGATGTTGGTTTGATGGTTTATTTCATCGTCTCGCCTCGCCCTCTTCAGGTAAAACTTCAAATCCCTAAATCTGTTAAGTTTCTTAGTTACATGCTGCCATTGATGCTTAATTTCCTTGTCCTTGTTATGCATGTACACATTTTGAAACCCTCTCTGTGTCGAATTCCTTTCTGTACTCCATGTACCTATATCGAGCTGAGCTTAAAAGTAGCTTCGATTTTGCTTCTTTAGGTATTCTCCTCTTTTCCAAAATCTTGTTTTATCGTTGCCCGACTGACCCCCTTTCCCATATTCCTTCTCATAAAACAATACTTGTAGATTTGATTTCTGGTCATTGAGCTGAGCATCCATAGATGCTAATACCACCAATCAAACATCCATCTTGTCTACTTGGTTTGTGCTAGTAAAGGAAAAACTGTTATCCTGTTCTTGAGTGCAAAATTTTTGTTGCTGTTGTTGCCTTGTACTGTTATACCCTGTTTGTTGTTATCCTGTTCTTGAGTCCATGGTGGTTTCCACTCTTCTTTTAGTACCTTTTGAACCATCTGAGAACCAGTCTGAATTATAATGTGGTCCATATGTTGACGATGACACCATTTAATAGCCTCTAGGATTGCCAATGCTTCTGCTTCAGTATTTGTTGTATATCCAACCTCCTCTGCCTGTGCATAGACCAAATCCCCTCGGTGAAATGATGTAATAACTTTATGCATTCTCAGGAGTAACCATATACAAATTATATCATCATCTGAGACTCAATAGAATAATTAGAATGAACCAACACTGGAGAATCAAAGACAACTGTCATGTCAAGTACTGCTGAGAACTAGAATTAATTGGAGTCATGTATGTTCATCGTTCACTCGTTTATGTAATTCATGCCAAAAAGAAAGAAGTGATAGCCTTAACATACCTTGAATGCTGCCCCTTCAATAACTACCATGAAATCAGTCCGTTCAATACATGTCAATCTACAAGGATTATAATAACGACACTATCATATACAAGAAAATACAATCAACTAAACGACTAGAGGCAAGCTCGCTATATAATCAACTATATGGTGGTTCTCCACATCCTTCACCCTTCCAAACTCCAAAACATCAACAACACAAGCTAAGCACTCCAATAACAATTTAAGCAACCAACACTAAGTTCAATATAATTCTAACTCACGGTTTCCGATCACCATCTCGTGAGTCCTTTATCCAAAACATACTAAAATCGCTCATTCGAACCAGTGAATCAAACTAGAACGGAAGTATTACCTCAATAAATGGAGGAAACCTTAATTTGCACTGTTGTGTTATCAACGTTCTTGTTGGAAATCTTGAATTATTTCCAATAGAAGAGTTGGCCGAGAGCTCTCAGTGAGTCATCCATGGCCATTTTGATTTTGCTCCTTCACGTACATAATAGTCTAACATATACATATACAACTATAAATGAATATCCAAACATGAAAATGTTATTTCTTAGGCCACAATCTTATCCTAGTTGCTGCCCACAAGACACGTGAAACCACCATCATTTTACATTAATTACCATTTGCTATTTTATCTAGGTGTCACCAATAGACCGCTTAATGAACATTAGTCACTTACTTGTTTCATATAAAGGTGTCACGTGGACCCTTATTTGTCACTTGCAACTCATTCCACGTGGCAGCCCACTAAAATAGTTATCCACAATTGCTTAATTAATTCATTAATCTCCCACCAAAATTCAACATTGCTCCAATTATTCACATAATTAATTTCTTGATCTCAATTCACTTAAATAGTAATCATTTTTAACACACTCCATGTACTCATTATCATGCTCATGTAATATAGCACTAGTCCATAACCTCTTTTGCAACACACAAAATATTATTCTCAATCACCATCGTCACACTCGTTAAGTCCTAAATTATTTTGGGACCCCAAACTTTTATACACCAATATTTTTATTTTCATACTTGAATGTGACCAAAATTCCATATAGTCCGTATAACTTGTTCAAGATCCCTAAATTTTGACAAAACTTATTTTCTCTGATTCGTTTAACCTCTCGTTCTTATGACATTTTCTTATCACTTGTTAAGCATCACATAAATACCTATAACCTCAAAAATTAACCTTGTCCTCAAACTTATGTTGATTAACTTACGACAAGTCCATACACAAAAGTACGGGATGTAACATCCTCCCCCCCCCCCTTTAGAACATTCATCCTCCAATGTTAAACTAGTCCTGTATAAGTATACTGGTTATGGTGATCTTATAATGAATCAATTCTAACTAGAACTCGTCTACCAAGGTCTGCCTCTCTTTGCTTAACTTAATACCATTCTCCACTTGACATCAGTCAATATCGAATTTTCAAAGAGAGTGATCATAATTTAGCTACTTCCGTAATTGATTGCAACTTACTATATCCATCTACGCTTGAAGCTTAAGTCGAGTTTTTCTTATTTTGGAGTTATCTTTCCAGTAACACTGTAGAATATGAGCTGTCTTTCCTTTGGGTAGGTTTACCATCGTATATTGGTTCCTCTTGTTCTCTCTTCAATTTTTTATTGGTCTACTTCCACTCTTTATTTAGGTCGCATAGTCCGCAGCGAACCTCCTTCTTGGAGCTCTGACATGCACTATCTATAATATTCCCTTTGAATAGTTGAAAATGAGTTTCCTTCTTAGTAATGACTCTCGGTTGCAATATTCCTTTGATTCCTCAGGAATATCCTTTCAAGAGATATAAGTGAGTCACCTTTCTGATATGACCCTCTTTGATACTCAGACTCGTCGATCCTTTTTCTTGCTCAATAATGGTATTAAGTCTCACATGGTTTGATAATCTCTCCCACTTCCTTTCTTCCATATGACTATGATAATGGTTTTGATTCACATCTGTAGAGTCTAGATAAATTCATTCCGAGATGTCCTGTCGTAGGTGTCCCTCGTTGACTCATTAAAGACATCATAATTTTTGAGGATTTCATAATCCTCTGGTAAACTGTTGGAAATTCGCTATAACCAATATGATACAAAATGGAAGTTCCAAGGCATAATATTCTTCTAGTAAAATCCCCTTTACTCAATGATCCTATCGAATTCGTAAGTAATCTACCACACCCCAGGGCTATCGTAGGAAACATATAACATATACTTATATCATATTCAGAGTAATTGTCCTATTTGTCCTTAATGATAATTCCAACTCAACATTTCGACTCAATTTACCATATATTTTCCCTCAACTGACCCGGAGTATCACAAACACACTGTTTTTGCTTACCTCGTACTCCTCTTTTTAAGTACCCAATTGGTTTCATTCTCGACATGTAAATACTTGCAGGTTACATAACCGTTCTTGTGTGATTCGTGTATGAACATCTAATCTTATTCATAAACCTCCCTTCCTTTGGTTCGTTCTATTTTATAGCAAAACTCTTTTGTCTATCTGTTATAACTTATCTCATCATACTATTTGTTTTCCTTTATTTGTCCCTTGATTATCATATCTTATATTCTACTATAGAAAACTTTATGTCCCTTCTTATTTGTCACTTATAAATCACAGTATCATTAACAAACGACCCTACTGTCAATTCCTTTGCCTCTATTCCGGTATAACATCGCTATCCTTTACAATATTCCTCGAGTTATTTACTCACAATGTCATGTTGTTCAAGGTCTTCACGAATGATTTTCAGTACAATCTCAGATACCGGCTCGATTCTTGCTTATTTATTTACTCTTTATTAGACTCATTTCTGCATAACTCTCACTTTTTGTTTTAGAGTCTATATTTGTCACATCTTAGGATTCATCGTTTCAATCCCTACACTTGTATTTTCCTTACTTGCTTCCTCCCATAAAGGTCTTATACCATTCTCAAATCCGTTACCTCACTTCCAATCTCGAATTCATATATCCCTTTCCTCAATTCCCTTATTATATTGCATCATATTCATGTGATTTCCCATAATTTATAGCTACGGTAATTTATGTGTGATGTCTTAACATACTCATCTTGCAGTTTTGCAACCAAGTAATACAACCAACATAGCAATCCAAACAAGGATGTATTTTACTTAGCACAACCGGTAGTTATGAGTCAATGTCTACATCCCCTCCAATTAAAAAATTCTGTCCCATAGGGATACTCGAAATAGTAGTATGTCTAGCTATCTGTACCATCCATGTAATGTCACTTATCCCATTCTTCGATGCTCAGAGTTCACTTATAGCGTTATCTTTCCCTTTTCTTCCCATCTCAATTTATTCCTCTCTTTCCCGTAATCGACTTATAGTAACCGTAAATGCATTTTCCTTTAAACCTGCCATCTTTGTTTTCAAGGATCTAAGTCTCATGCGCAACTAATATCCCTTATGCCTCATACTTTTTTACTCTTGTGTTGCATTTAACATTGATTTCAAAACCAATCATAATCATATCGTATTTGTCGTTGATAATAGCCTTGCTTTATCGCTTTATCGTCGTACGGTAAACTGATAACTCATGGCCACATCATTCTTTCCAACTTATTCCTTTATATACTTTACGCGTTCTGTCTTGGTATAGAATATTCGTAGGAGATGCATCTTCCTTTTCTCATAATACGACTACTTCTTAAGCGCGCATACTTCGCATATTTCCTTTTCTTTCTATACCCATACTTATTCCTTTACATTCTTTCCTCCTCAATTTATCTTATAACCTCCCGTTTTATAATAAATCCTTTATTTCACAAGGAACCCTATTCTTAACTCAGTACCGCCTTGTCCTTTAGAATATATTACTTCTATACAATCCATTTTTCGCTTCCAAAACTTATTTTGTTCATTCTGATCATCCCTTCTCATTCTTATTATGCTGATCCTTTTCCTAACAACGTTCTATTTCGTTATTCATCTTTTCGTAGTCTTGGTCTTTTACATCCAGCAAAAGATATCACTCGTGATCTCGATTATACAAATCACAACTGTTACTGCTGTGCCATATCACTTTTCTCTGATTTCTTTTTCAAGTTGACTTCCTTTTTCCTTTTGCTTGCTATCATTTTTGTCATTGCGAAACCTCTATGCTGGACTTTCCATCTAACAAAGTCTTATAAGCTTCCTTATCTACTGCCCCATGGCTCGCTTATTGGTTTCATACTTGCATTCACTCTTTATTCATATAGAACATGTCACATTTTTAGTCGTTTCCTCGCTATACTTTACTTACTTTGTATTACAGTTCTTGCTACGTTCTTATTATATCCTGATCATAATCAACTCTATATAGTGCCATTTCTTGATCGCATTCGCAAGCCTGCTTATAAAATAGAATAAACCTCGTGAAGTAAGCATACTTAGCCTGTTACTCTTTCTGATCAGCCCTATTACACTTACCACATAATGTCTTACCAATGTATTCACATTCGTTATAACCCTTCGTATTTCGTACCCTGTCATAGTCATGCTGTTACTTTATTTTGCTAATAGACTTGTCATATTTTACTTGTGCTTATCCATCCAATCAATACTTCAATATCACACTCTATTGGAGTTACCCTTTCTCTTCTATGTCATGCTTTAGTACTACCCGTCTCCTTAATTTACTCTAGCATTTCTCTTTACTATATCAATGTCGATTTTATAGTTACCGTTACTATCAATTCAACGGCATCTAACTCATCTCTTGTAGTTTGTCAACAATACGCCTAACTTAATCCCGTCCTGCCATTACTCTTTTTCACAACCTCTTTTCCCATTAGGACATATTACAAACTTATATCTTATTTCCTTTAAATTCTAGGAAAATTTTGGCAGAGTTTCCTCTATATTTTTTACTATCCAAAACCTGCACGCAGCAAATACCAACAATGCCTCACAGGGCTTATATATATATATATATATATATATCACACCTTGAGATGTACCTGAGCCTTTAGTGATCTGCCCTGTTATACCTTCCTATTTACTTTCCCTTTCATTCTTCAGATTTACATTTCAATCATACCTCAACATTCTTACCTTACCCGACATACATCTTTCGTAATGTTGCTTACCTTTGTACTGATTCATTCAATTTGTTTAGTTCACAAACTTATAACTGAACTTATCATCAAGAAATACATTTAATCAATTCCTCTATTGTACTTACACTGACTTACCTCATGACAACCAATCCATTATCATCACTCACTTTCTTCTTTCGATACCGTTCTTCTGCTGAAATCAAGGGTTAGTATAAGGAATCTCATTTCCTATGGCTTGGCTCTACCACACGATCTTAGATATGATAGAAAAGTAACCATCCTAAATGCCCTGTAGCCTCCTGTTTATAAATGTGGCGAGCAACACACCATAAACAAGACTCTACCAGACACGACTTTACAGACAACCCCTAGGACGAACTGCTCTGATACCACTTTGTCACACCCTAATCCCATTAGGGCATGATGGGCACCCAACTCTTACTTAGAGCTGAGCGAACCCTCTGGCATTCACATAATCTAACTAGACATATAAAAAAATTTCAAAAATATAATAAAGTACTTTCCGTCAAACCATAGAAATTTGCGAACGATACTCAATTAATCAAAAATCGAGTAAGTCAAACTGACATATCGGTCTACATGGGCGCTTTACTCAACAAATGACATCTCAACATAATAACCACATGACACAGTTTGCAAAGTCTCTAAGAGCAAACACCTAAATCGTATGAGTTGGGACAGGGCTCCGACATACCCATACATATATATGATAGCCATAATGACTCGGCACTGCTCCAGGAAGAAAATGGAGTTTGCCAATCCCAGCTGATAGCCAATCATCCTAGCTGAATACTTTTACCTGCAAAATAATCTGGGACTGTCTGGCATGAACACAGTGCTCCAGGAAAAGGGACGTCAGTACGAACAATGTATCGAGTATGTAAGGCAGCAATAATCATAAAGAATGAGATGTAAGCCATAGTGAAAGTATGAGAAATCACCTATAATATGAATAGCCCCGAAGGCAGAGAATAACCATGTAAGTAGCCCCAAAGGCAATGACTAGAAATGTAAATATATACCATACCCGGCCCTTTAATAAGGGACTCGGTGAAATAATCATATATATATATCGTACCCGGCCCTCTAGTGAGGGTCTCGGTGAACAATGCAATGAAACTGTGCACGAATACATACCCAGACTGGGACTCGGTGAAATGATGTAATAACGTTATGCACGAATAGAATATCAGGAGCAACCATATACAAATTAAATCATCATCTGAGACTTAATAGAATAATTAGAATGAACCAACACTGGAGAATCAAAGACAACTGTCATGTCAAGTACCGTTGAGAACTATAATTCATTAGAGTGATGTATGTTCATCGTTCGCTCGTTTATGTAATTCATGCCAAAAAGAAAGAAGGGATAGCCTTAACATACCTTGACTGCCGCCCCTTCAATAACTACCATGAAATCAGTCCGTCCGATACATGTTAATCTACAAGGATTATAATAAAGACACTATCAAATACAAGAAAATACAATCAACTAAACGACTAGAAGCAAGCTCGCTATATAATCAACTATACGGTGGTTCTCCACATCCTTCACCCTTCCAAACTCCAAAACATTAGCAACACAAGCTAGGCACTCCAATAACAATTTAAGCAACCAACACTAATTTCAATATAATTCTAACTCATGGTTTTCGATCACCGTCTCGTGAGTCCTTTATCCAAAACATACTAAAATCGCTCATCCGAACCAGTGAATCAAACTAGAACGAAAGTCTTACCTAAATAAATGGAGGAAACCTTAATTTTCACTCTTGTGTTATCAACGTTCTTGTTGGAAATCTTGAATTATTTCCAATAGAAGAGTTGGCCGAGAGCTCTAAGTTAGTCATCCATGGCCATTTCAATTTTTCTCCTTCACGTACATAATAGTCTAACATATACATATACAACTATAAATCAATATCCAAACATGAAACTGTTATTTCTTAGGCCACAATCTTATCCTAGTTGCTGCCCACAAGACACGTGAGACCACCATCATTTTACATTAATTACCATTTGCTATTTTATCTAGGTGTCACCAATAGACCGCTTAATGAACATTAGTCACTTGTTTCATATAAAGGTGTCACGTGGACCCTTATTTGTCACTTGCAACTCATTCCACGTGGCAGCCCACTAAAATAGTTATCCACAATTGCTTAATTAATTCATTAATCTCCCACCAAAATCCAACATTGCTCCAATTATTCACATAATTAATTTCTTGATCTCAATTCACTTAAATAGTAATCATTTTTAACACACTCCATGTACTCATTATCATGCTCATGTTAGATAGCACTAGTCCATAACCTCTTTTGCAACACACAAGATATTATTGTCAATCACCATCGTCACACTCGTTAAGTCCTAAATTATTTTGGGACCCCAAACTTTTATACACCGATCTCTTTATTTGCATACTTGAATATGACCAAAATTCCATACAGTCTGTATAACTTGTTCAAGATCCCTAAATTTTGACAAAACTTATTTTCTCTGATTCGTTTAACCTCTCGTTCTTATGACATTTTCTTATCACTTGTTAAGCATCGCATAAATACCTATAACCTCAAAAATTAACCTTGTCCTCGAACTTATGTCGATTAACTTACGACAAGTCCAAACACAAAAGTACGGGATGTAACATCTTTCCTTCCTGTGCCTGTAACAACCTCAACAGTTACCTTGATGTCCCTGTTACATTGTGATGTAGGTACACAACACTCTTCTCCTTATTAATCTTTTGCCCAGAAGTCTTTTCATACTTCCCTAATACTTCTATGATTAATTGCAATGACATTACATCAGCTGAAGTGAATATAATCATATCATCTACATATGCCAAATGATTTATCTTGGGACTCCTTTTTGGCATTCCAAAACCTCTGAATTGAGGAACTTGATGCAATCTATTTAAATTTCTTGTCAACACCTCTGCAGCCAAAATAAACAAAGTAGGGGATAAAGGATCCCCTTGCTTGACCTCTCTTGAAGATTGGAAAAAACCTTGTTGTTGACCATTAATGAGCACCGAGTACTAGTTATTACTAATTATCCTAAATACCATGTCAACCAATCTTTCAGAAAAACCCATTCTTCTCAGCACTTTTGTTAGAAACAGCCATGAAACCCTATCATAAGCCTTAGCATATCCAATTTCATTACCACATTGGCTGTTCTAGTTCTCAATCTTATATCAGCAATGATTTCTTGAGTAAGTAGCACATTTTCCGCTATACTCCTACCTTTCACAAATCCAGCTCTATTTAGAGAGATAATATTAGGCAACCCCTCAGCCAATCTTTCATAAATCAATCTAGAAAAGATATTATTCACAAAGTTACTCAAACTAATAGGTCTCATATCTGAAAATGCATCAACAACATCCTTTTTAGGTAGCAAGACCAAATTAGTGTGTGTGATAAATTTAGGAAGTTCAGCTCCACAGAAGAAAGACTTTACCATATCAGTAATATCCTTTCCTATGATATTCCAGCATTTTTGATAAAAAAATGCCTGTGAACCCATCAGGTCCACCAGCACTCTCCCCATTTAAAGTAAAAATCATCTTCTTCACCTCTTGTTTTGTTGGCATCTCCAAAATCTTATAATTTTGATCTTCTGAGATCAAAGTAGGTACTTGATCTAGAATTTCAAAATCATCAGGATCTTCCTCTTTTGTGAACTGTGCTGTAAGGAAATTAATAGCTTTAGTAGCTATTGCATCAAGGTCTTCTAGCCAAATTCCCTATTGATCTTGAATTCTTCTCAACTGCAATCTTTTCCTCCTCCTAGTACATATTCATGGAAAAACCTAGTGTTTCTATCTCCATTATTGAATCATTGCATTCCTGCTTTTTGCTTCTAAAATTCCTCTTGTAAATGTAAGTATCTATTCAATTCATCATGTACCCTTTGCAATCTTTCCCTATTATGGGGGGGGGGGGGGGGGGGGGTAGGTTGCAGTTCAAATTGCACTTCATGAACTTTAATCACATCTTCTAGAGTTTCTATTTCCTAAAATATATTCCTAAATGTGGCTTTGCTTGACTGTGTCAAAGCTACCTTTACTTTTTTCAATTTGTGATGGAAAAGAGTAAATGGGTTAGCCATGAAATCAGCAGTCCACTGTGCTTTAACAACATCCAAGAAGGTTTCATTCTTCACCCAAAAATTAAGAAACTTAAAAGGCTTCTTAATAGGTATATTGTTTCCAGCATATGAAATCAAGGAAAGAGCATGGTCTGATCCTGTCCTGATTAAATGATTCACTTCAATTCTTGGATACATTTGTTGAATTCTCAAATTTCCTAAACATGTGTCTAGCCTTTTGAAAATACAATATTCCTCACTCTGCCCATTCCACCAGGTATATTTGCTACCCTTGAAGCCAAAATCTTACATCTCACAATTCTGCATACACAACTTAAAGTCTTGTGTCTCATTTGCCCCAACTGCTAGACCCCCATATTTCTCTTCCTCAAACATAATGATATTAAAATCTCCTCCTATCATCTAGGGCCTATTCATGTTAGTTGCTACATCTTCTAGGCCATCCCATAATTCCAATCTCTCTCTTTGAGTACATCTAGCATACACAACAGTTATCACAATGTCTTCCTGCAAACCATTACTCTTAAGCTTAAAAGTAATCTGTTGCATGTGATCAGTCACTGTCTCCACCTCAAATAGGTCATCTACAAATATCCATATCTTTCCTGATAAATTAGCCAAAGCAGTTTGCATACCCAATCTTCTTCTAGACTCCTCAATTTTGTCAGGTTGTTGAAAAGGCTCCAACAAGCCAATAAAACCAAGATTATACCTGTGCTTCAATTTTATCAACCTTGGAAAAGCTTCCATGGTATTCATTGATCTAATGGTCCATATCAAAGCATTCATCATTAAACATTAGATTTATACAGTGCTCTTCTAGTTTGATATCCACTCCCTGGTGGGGCACTTGTGTCCCTTTGAGATTTTTTTCCCTCTACCGCCCCTTTGTTAAATTTAGGAGAGACATCTCCCTCCCTCAAAGCTGCTTGTATATTCATTTCAATAGATTGCCCATCCATATCTCTTCTATTTGTTTCCTGGCCCATCTGTGTCTGATTCTGCTTGCTTGGGGCTAATAATTGTGTTACCATATGTATATTTTCAGATGACTCCTGATATTCAGTCTCCTCCCCTTTTTTGCTAGACTGCCCTGTATCCTCATATATTTTATTATCTTCTATCCTTTCCTCTTCTTCCTCATGACTAAAGTAGGCCTGCTTTGTGTTTGATTGCTTTTTTGCAGTTGTACTTTTTTTCCAGCATTGATTGTTTTGCACTGCCATTCTTCTTTGCTAGAATACCTTCCTCTTCTGTACCCTGATATTTGTACTCTTGATTCTGCTGAGATTTGCTATTCCCATTTGTTGGACTGTTATTACCCTGGCTTTGCTTGCTTGAATTTCCATTCTTTTCTACACTCTTCACCCCTGGTGTATGCCTTTTATTACCATCCTGCTCATTTGCAATATTGCTTGGTGTTGTTAGGCTAGGACTATTTAACTTGTTTGGATGAAAACTACCCTTAATCCATTGATTTGTTGTTAATGTTGGTCCTTCACTACTATCTTGCTCCACAGATTTGCTGGAAGGACTTGTTGTTTGTGCTGCTGATTCCTCCTCATTTCCTCATCTAGAATAGCAAAGGTATTACTTGTTTCTACTTTCCCAGTTACCTTATTTGCATCCATCTTTCCAATTTCTCCCAAAATAATCCCAGAACTGTCTTTCACATTTTTGTTTTTTCTCTGCATCCATTCCTGTTTCCCATAATAGTTCCCTCCTCTTTTGTTAATTACCTTCTTTTGTTGTGCATCCTCCTCTTGACCACTACTTTCTTTTTTCAAATCCTCTCTATATTATTTTTCTAGATCAGGATGTAACGCCCTGCATTCCCCTTCCCCATGTCCTTGTAGTTTACAATGCCTGCAATACTTGGGAAGATAATCATATTTTATCCTGCTCCACTTAGACTTCATCATACCAGTTTGCTCATCAACTTCTGATATATTAATCATCTCAGGATGTTCAACCAATAAATCAACTTGTACCTTTACTTTTGCACAACTAGGCCTTGTTTTATTAGCTGTTTCTAAGTTTACTGTTAATGGCTTTCCAACTGCAGTTGCCATTGAGAACACAACCTCTTTCACAAAGAAATTTGGGGGTAGTTCAGGGAAACTAATCCATGCCACTGCTACAGATGTCTCTTCCTCAGGCCTGAACCAGGGATCCTATATGAAAGGCCTCATTTGACAGTATTTGTCATGGATTTTCAAGTAATATGCTGGTGTGGGCATCATTTTCATAGTCTTCAAACAAATTTAACCTTATGAGAATGTATCTTTCTTCAATAAGGCCAATTGTTGGTGTGCCTTTTATCCTACATTGTTTTGGGATTTCTGTCCTTAATTCCTTGATATCTATAGCATCATATGAAAATTTCCCAAGTATAGCATACTGTAGATTTTCTTTCAAGATCATTTGCTGCACTTCATTTGTATTCCATATTACATAAGGTTCCCCATCAACATATGTGAGCTTTTTGGTAGGGATATTAATCTGGGCATAGGTTTGAGGTGTTGTATCAGGTTTCAATAATTGGGCATAACTGGTTTGTTTAGGTTGTGGTGCTACTTGCTTGCTAGGAAAATCTTTAGGGTCGTTTTGGTTCTGATGAAAAATATGGTCTTTTTGCTTCTGATTTTCTGACTCTGGGTTTTTTGGGTGCTTGTTTACTGGGTTTTGGTTGGAATTTGCTGATGGCAATGGTGGAAAGGTTGAATCTATGGCAGTAAGTTGTGGGAAAGGTGGAGCAACCTCAAGTGGAGGTTGTCCACTGGCCATATTGGTCATGGTGGCCGGCGGCTACAGGGTTGTAAGTAGGGTTTTTCTAAAAAGTTTTTCTTTTTGTTGAGAGCGTTTTTTGTTCGTTCGGTTCCTCTTTTTATTTTTTTAAATTTTTTTTAAGACCACCAAATTAGTGGCATTTTATTAGAAATCAAACAAACTGTACAAAAACTAACCAATTGGTTAGTATGAAAACAGATAAAAAAAAGCTAGAGCATAAAAGTAAAACCATTACAACATCAAACATAAATAGAGCTGCTAGAGGTCCTATAGTCTTGACTTGCATCCATTTTTCACACCTCCAAGCTCTCACCAGGTGGTATGGACTTCAGTCAGGTGAGTTTTCTTCAGACATCTAGGACAGTATCAGCTTACTATGATATGTTTGCTCTAATGGTCACTGATCCAACCTGTTGCCAATTCCTGGAAAATGTTGAAGCTTTATTGAACATGTTGAGACTTCTTGCATGGGAATGGCCATGCATACACACTAATACCACCCATAACAAGATTCCTCGCCAGTTCATCTCCATTTCAACACATAAAGTATATATGGCCTTGTCATGCAACACAGTTATTTCATTCTCTTATCAGTATCAGTAGCAATGTCCGATTCAAGTTATAGTTCCTATAATCTGTTATCCTTCTCATGTCTAATCCTAAGATTAGGAATCTGAGCTTTGTCCATGTTGAGAAGTCTTTTAGCCTTGATTGGAAGATCCTGAAAATTATGAAAGTGTTGTGTACCTGCAAAATAAAAAACATAGTTAGTTAAAAAGTCTGCCAGGCCATTTCCTTCTCTGTATATGTGCTCCACAATCACCATATGTCCCCTCCTTATTCTGTTAATCTCTTGAACCACCAAAGTAATGCTCCATGGACCCTCCTATGTTCCAGAAATGAACATCTTCATAGCAAATGAGTTAGTTTCCACAACTAGAGGAACAAGCTGATGAGAAATGCAGTAGTCAACTCCCTTCTTGATGGACAGAGCTTCTGCTATGAGATTATTGCCATCTGCAATAGTGTGTCCTGCTGCATACATGAGATTACCCTGCTCATTTCTAACACAAAAGGCAATGGAACTAGGGCCTGGATTTCCTCTAGACCATCTGTATTACATTTGAACCAACCCCTTGCTGGTAATTGCCATTTGACTACAATTGTCCTGATAACAAGTCTAAATAATTCAAAATAGTAAATGATATCAGGCCATTAGTGTGGTATATTCTACATTGAAGGAAATATTATCCTGCATAGCAGATGAATATTTTGATTGATCTCATGCAGAACTTTATACGTTAACATATTGCCCGCATGCAACCTTGTGTTTCTCCACTTCCAGATCTGCCAAAGAATGACTGCAGGAACTACCTTTTGTATTGGTCTCAACTTATAATGACACTTTGCATTGCACCATAACTTCACTGTATGTTTCGGTTGACAGCAATTCATCAATATTCCTGCAGCACTGCTAAACCAATTCCATACAGTTGTAGCAAAATCTCTTTTTAGAAACAGATGGTCTATTGTCTCCTGCCTAGGTCTATTGTTTATTGATGTGGCGCGCTACACACCATAAACAAGACTCTACTAGACACGGCTCGTAGACACTTCCTAGGACCGAACTGCTCTGATATCACTTTTGTCACGACCTGGCTAGGGGCGACGATGGGTACCCGGGGCTAACCGCCGAGAACCGCTCGTACTAGTACACCTTAGGCTTATTTAACAATCATTTATCGGATTCATGCTCGATTTATAAGAAAACCCATTTTCCTTTAGGAACATAATGTTTTTATACACATGAGCCCTTTGGCTCGCAAAATAATATATATGTATATATTTACACAATGACCACTCCATGAGACCACATGACCCACATTGAGTATCTACGAGCCTCTATGAGATGACATTTACAATTGTACACAAAAGAATCATCATAGGCACCTCCAAGACAATGGGGTGCTTTCAGTCAGCTAACAGCCTCTAAGAATCTGGAGCAAGATCTCCTCCCTGTCTACCTGTGGGCATGAACACAGCGTCCAAAGAAAGCGGACGTCAGTACGAATATTGTACTGAGTATGTAAGACAGGAATGAAATAAACAAACATAATAGGAAGATCATGAGTCGAGAGGCAAAGGTATAACCTGCACAAGTGTCATAGGCAATCACATTACTTACATATATCACATTTTATATAATCATGGTATACATGTCATCACATCATATAAATCATCTCATCATAGTCCTCGTCGTTAACCCGCGTCTGGGTAACCATCATATGCCACCCACTAGTGGTGATCATGCCCAGCCCTCTAGGCTCGGTGTAACGTCGCAGCCCGCCTTAGTGGTGACATGCCCGACCATCTAGGCAGGGTGGAATCATATCATCACAAAATCAATCATAACACATCACTCTTACACATCTCATACCATAGCATCATGTTATCATTTCTTGGTATTCCATGCATCCCATAGTCGTATTACAAGTTAGAATTATTTATCATCTTATTGTCATAGCATACATTAGCGTTAGGAGCATACATTAGGCTTTAAGGCAACCACACTATGTCGGGGTGACGTAAGGTCATGAACTCCCGATTGTGTTATGGACATTTCATGGGTATCATGCCTCGCCTTGAAGGAAATAAGGCATAAGGCGAGTGCTAACAATAATAACATCATTAGCATTGTTGGAACATCGTGCCACAATTTCTTGAATCTCTATACTCTAGCTCATTCTCATTATTATCATGTTTATAGGTGATTAGATATATAGAAGGACTCATAAGCTTCATCTTATAGAAGGATTATGGAAAACTTGAAGGATTCATGCCTTTTGAAAGAAGAGTTAAGCCTCACATACCTTTCTCATTTAAGCAATCTAGCATTCGCTTATTCTCCTTCAATGTCACGTCTTTACCTTCAAAAGAGGATTCGTACTAACGTTAGTTAATCAAATATAAGAATGCACTACTATTTCTAGAGACAATTGGGCAGCACTTCCTTTGTTTATACTACTTTTCCCATATTCCATATTAACTCCCAACACCCACAACAACAACTACAATATAGCAATCAACAATCAACAATCATCATTCATATACAATGACCATGATCCACCATTTCTCTTCCTTTTTTACCACCTTTATGGTTTTGGGTTCGCTATCGTATTTTCTCATGTATCACACTTATCTCATGGTCTACATGTCGTTTATAATGCATTCATACTCACAACACACTAACATTCATGATTCAATTCAACTACCATTCACTCATGGCACTATTCACTCATTTATGACCCATTTGCTATACTTTTCTACAATTCGGGTATCTTAACCTTCCAATACCTTAAACAACATGAAATGGTCATGAAACTTACCGTGGATGATGGTGGAACAAGCCTTGAGTGGAGTCTCTACTCTAGCACCAAAACCC
Organism: Lycium barbarum; assembly: GCF_019175385.1. Classification (NCBI taxonomy): domain Eukaryota; kingdom Viridiplantae; phylum Streptophyta; class Magnoliopsida; order Solanales; family Solanaceae; genus Lycium; species Lycium barbarum. Next base: position 45,184,505 of record NC_083347.1, on the reverse strand, counting down.
TACTTCACCTCTTTTGGTTTTCTTTGAGGAAGATGAACTTGAGCTAGGTATCACACTCTTGTTTTCATGAATTTGGCATTGTTGATCTTGATTTTCCCTTGATTCTCTTGAATTCTTGTGGATGAAGTGTTTTGGAGTATTCTAAAGAATTCTTGAATTGTGAAGATGAGAATTGAAATGAAATGAGCTTGGGGTCCCTTATACTTAACTTAAAAATCTGATTTTTGTGAACAGTAGTCTGGATTCACAGTGGCCGTAAACCCAGTTTATGGGCCGTATTCTGGTTTACGGTCCGTCCTCCATGACCGTATTTAAGCATAATAGAAACAAAAAGGTTTGCTGTAGGCCATGGTGGTTTACGGTCGCAGTTTATGGGCCGTATTTCGATTTACTGTCCGTATTCTGAGTTGTATTTAACCATTTCAACATTTGACAGAAAGTTGAAGTTTTGATAGTTAGAGGGCGATGGCACTTTACGGGCCGTATTGTGTTTTTCGACCACTGGGTCGCAATGCAAATATGCAACCTTCGCGTTTTCAAAACTCAGTGGTAGTCATTCCCTTCTTAGTAAAACATCGTACACTCATACTCTTCGTTGGTCTATTCATTGTATGCTCACGGAAAATTTTCCGAGGTGTCACATTCTTCCCCCCTTTTGGAAACATTCGTCCTCGAAAGTTAGATCATCGAGGATTCTAGAAAAATTTCGCCAAAGCTTCCTTTATAATATGGTACTACCATCCTGCCACAACAATCCATAATATCACGTCACTGCCTCGCAGGGCTACATCACAACATCGACATATCTATGGCAACACACGACCAAAAGCATAAAGATAAAGGATGCATACCTTATATTATTGGTGTTTCATCTTGGATCTCTCCTGGGGGTTGGAATAAGTGTGGGTACTTGGATGTTACACCTCGGAAAAAGTCCCCGTACATGTACAATGAATAGACCAACGAAGGGTATGAGAGCGCGATGTTTTACAAAGTCGGGGATAGCGATTCATGAATTTTTGGAATTTAGAAAGTTGTAGAATTTCAATTCAGCCAGTGGTCGTAAAGCAGAATACGGCCCGTAATGTGATTAACGAACCGTATACTGCCATCGTCTTCCAGCCTTCTAAAATTTCAACTTTCTGTCCAATGTTGAAATGGCTAAATACGACTTGGAATACGGCCCGTAAACTGGTTTACGGACCGTAAACCCCGATCATAAACTGCCATGATCTCAGCCAACCTTTCTGTTTTTGACATGCTTAAATACGACCACACTATATGGTCCGCAAACTGGTATACGGCCCGTAAAGTGTAGTTTACGACCACTGTTCACCCCGACAATTGTTCATTAAAAATCAGATTTTAGGATTATTAAAAGGGACCCAAGCCTCATATTATTTCATTCTCACCTACATAATTGAAGAACACCCTAGAATATTCTCCAAAACACTTCATCTAAGAGAATCAAAGGAACATCAAGATCAACAACATTAAATACATGAAACAAAGTGTATGCAATGCAAGTAAAGGTCATCTACCTCAAGAAAACCCAAGAAAGGTGAAGTAGGGTTTTGGTGCAAAGAAGGTATTATTACTCAAGACTTATTCAACCATCATCTAAGGTAAGTTTCATGACTTTATCACATTGTTTAAGGTATTGGAAAGCTAAGATGCTTGAATTGTAGAAAGACATGGAAAATGGGTCTTGAATGAGTGAATAGTGTCACAATTGAATGGTAGTTAAATGGAATCATGAATGTTGATGTACTATGATCATGAATACGTTGTAAATGATGTTTAGACCATGAAATGAGTATTATATAAGAGAAGACGCGATAACGAGCTATAACCATAAATGTGGAGAAATTGGAGGAAAATGGTGGAACGTAGTGAATATATAAATGATGGTTGTTGATTGTAATAATGTGGATGTTGTTGAGAACGTTGGGAGTTGATAGGGACTATGGGAAAAGTAGTGTAAATAAAGGAAGTTCGGCCCAATTTTCCCTAGAATTAATGATGTATTCCTTAAGTCAATTAACTATACTAATCCGAATTCTCTGGTGAAGGTGGTGACGTGATATCAAAGGAGACCAAGTGAACGATAGCCTAGCTAAATGACACAGGTATGTGAGGCTAGCCCATTCTTTCTATGGCATGAATCCCATGATATGATCCTTTCCCCTTTTCTATAATTCTTCTATGTGCCAAAGAGTCAAGAGCATAAGATCAAGAATAGCTATATGATGTTCCCATGGAGTAAATGATGCTGTTCCTTGTATACACTCACCTTATATACTAGTCCCTTCAAGGTGAGGCAGAATGTTCATAATGGAATCGAGGGCTCACGACCTTACGTCACCTCAATAGAATGCAGTTGTCCTAGAGCCTTAATGCATGTACAATGACAAATATATTTTTGATAAGCATATTATTATAAGTATTTTATGATAAGCATGTCATGATTGCATCACACCGGGCCTAGTTGGCCGGGCAGTCACCGCGAAAGCGGGCAGCTATACGGATACACCATGACCTTTTGGCATAGGCAGAGACACCACTAGTGGGCGGCATGAGATGGTACCCCGGACGCGGGAGGCCTGGAGGCGGGCTAATATTATTGGTTAGCACACCGTTCCGATATGGACGGGCAACTTGCATGTCATGCATATACGATATGATGATAAGTATGAGTAAGACAGCATGCATCACTTCTCTTATGATTATCATTTAGATGTTCATATTGATGTTCTCATTTTATTATTGTGTTGTCCTTCTTCATTGTGCATGCCTCTCATACTCAGTAGAATATTCGTACTGACGTCCCTTTTCTTTGGACGCTGTGTTCATGCCCATAGGTAGACAGAGAGGTGAGCTAAATCCAGGTCCATAGCAGCGGTCAGCTGAGTGAGAGCACTCCATTGTCCGGAGGTGCTTATGCTCATTCTTCTGTTATATAGATGCATATTTTGGGCACGATGGAGTCTTGTTCCATCTATGTGTATTCAGTCTGTCAGTAGAGGCTCGTAGATACGCAGTGTGGGTTAGATGGTCTCACAAGATGTTTCTATATGTATATATTATTTGGATAACCGAGAGGCAAATGTGTATAAAACATTTATGTTTCTACTTTAAATATGATTTTTCCTGCATTTCGTGTATAAATTATCAAAGAAGTATTAATGAGTGAGATGAGCATTAGAACGAGTGGTGCTCGGTGGCTAGCCCCGGGTACCCATCGCGGCCCCTAGCTGGGTCGTGACAAAAGTGGTATCAGAGCAGTTCGTCCTAGGAAGTGTCTATGAGCCGTGTCTAGTAGAGTCTTGTTTATGGTGTGTAGCTCGCCACGCTAATAAACAAGAGGCTACAGGGAATTTAGGAAAATGACCGTCCTTCTTCTTATTAGATCGTGCGATAGAGCCATGCGTAAGATTTTACCCTCCCTAATATTATGCTGTGATTTCAGAATGCCGCCAAAGGGGAAAGCTACAGCTACCCAGAAGGACAAAGCTACGACAAAAAGACGGGCAGAAAGAGAGCCTCTAATGAATGTAGAAGAGGGCGAATCACAAAATGAGGCCTCGCCCGATGTAGAAGAGCAAGGAGGAGCCTCAGCTCCAATCCCTCCACAGGGTGCTTCGGGTCGGCGAGTGACCGAGGCCATACACTTATTGACACAATTGGTTGCCGCCCAGGCACAACGACAGAATGCGGGCCCGAGTGATCGCTCTGCCATTACGAGAGCCCGTGATTTCCTGACTTTGAATCCTCCGGAATTTTTTGGGTTGAAGCCAGATGAGGACCCACAAGGCTTTATCGATGAGATGTTGAGGACGCTGAAACTTATGCATGTTTCTGAGACTGAATCTGTAGAGTTGGCTTCTTATAGACTCCGCGATGTGGCGGTACTGTGGTATAACAACTGATAAGCGTCGAGATCAGAAAATGCGCCTCCTCCTGTTTGGCAAGAGTTTGTTGATGCCTTTATTCGTCATTATTTGCCGCTCGAGGTCCGCCGAGCTAGAGCGAACGGGTTCCTGAATTTGAAGTAAGGAAGCATGAGTGCTCGGGAGTATAGCATGCAGTTTAATTCCCTGGCCAGGTATGCCCCGACTATGGTGGCCGATATGGGCGATCGTGTGCACAGATTTGTGAGTGGTTTGGGGCCACACTTGTTTAGAGATTGTTTGATGGACCCTTTGCAAGACAGAATGGACATTTCCCGAATACAAGCCCATGCTCAAAATCTTGAGGAACGACAACAGCTGCAGAGAAGTGATCGTGATAATGACAGAAGGCAAGGCAAGAGAGCTAGATCCATTGGAGCGAACAGTGAATATAGAGGGGGACCGAGACAGATGCATTCTAGGCACTCAAGTCAGTCAGCGACCAGTGCGCCTCCCAGATTCTTAGACAGGAGGTTTGATAGTTCTTTTTAGACAGGGTAAGGCCAGAGTTCGAGGGCCTCAGATTCTCAGTTCAGAGGATATTCCAGTCAGAGGAGACCCTTAGTACCGCGGTGTAGCCAGTGCGGTAGATTACATTCCGGACAGTGTCGTCAGGGTTCGGATGCCCGTTATGCCTGCGGGCAGGTTGGCCATATGATGAGAGACTGTCCGTCAGCGAGAGATAGAGTTGGGATTCAGCCCACAGGCTCCGCAGCAGGTTCTTCTTCAGTACGCCCGACAGCACAGACTTCTAAGACTACCGCTGGTAGGGGCAGAGGGAGAGCATTTACTTCAGGTGCTGTTCATCCCCGCGTATATGCTTTAGCCGGGCGACAGGATCTTGAGTCCTCCCCAGATGTGGTTACAGGTACATCGACTATATTTTCCCGTGATGTATGTGCTCTGATCGATCCGGGTTCTACCTTCTCATATATTACTCCGTATGTTGCTGATTGTATTGGGGTGAGACCCGAGCCAAATAAACCTTTCGAGGTATTTACTCCGGTTGGTGATCCCGTAGTAGCAAGACAAGTATATAAGAATTGTGTAGTTATTATATATGATCGTCAGACAAAAGCTGATTTGATTGAACTGGAAATGATAGATTTTGATGTAATCATGGGGATGGATTGGTTGGCATCATGTTACGCGAATGTTTGTTGCCGGACAAAAGTGGTTCGATTCCAATTTCCGGGAGAGCCCGTGCTGGAGTGGAAGGGTAATACAGCTTCTCCGAAGGGTAGGTTTATTTCCTACCTTAAGGCAAGAAAAATGATAGCTAAAGGCTATATTTATCATCTAGTTCGGGTCCATGACACCGAGGCAAAGTCGCTAACTTTTCAATCCGTTCCGGTGGTAAATGAATTCCCAGATGAACTTCCAGGTCTTCCTCCAGAAAGGGAGATTGATTTTGCTATCGATGTATTACCAGACACCGAGCCCATTTCTATTCCTCCGTATCGAATGGCTCCGGCGGAATTGAAAGAGCTAAAAGTACAGTTAAAGGATTTACTGGACAAGGGGTTTATAAGGCCTAGTTATTCACCGTGGGGAGTACCAGTCTTGTTCGTGAGGAAGAAAGACGGGTCTCTACGAATGTGCATCGACTACAGGCAGTTGAATAAGGTGATGATAAAGAACAGGTATCCCCTCCCCAGAATTGACAATTTGTTTGACCAATTACAAGGCGCTAAGTGGTTCTCTAAGATAGATCTGAGATCGGGTTATCACCAAGTGAGAATTAGGGAAGAAGATATTCCCAAAACAGCCTTCAGAACAAGGTATGACCACTATGAGTTCCGAGTAATGTCGTTTCGGTTGACAAATGCCCCGGCGGTGTTCATAAATTTAATGAATAATGTGTTTAGGCCATTCTTGGATCTCTTCGTGATAGTATTCATCGATGATATTCTGGTGTATTCTCGCACAGAGTGTTATATCCCGCATTTTTCGCATTCGGATAATTTAAGGTAATTGCGGGAGATTAAGAGCAAGATTATAATTTTGATTTTGTTTGGTGTACAAGTTGTTTATAAAAATTTAGAAGTGAAAATAATGAGAAAGGTCAAGGGCATAAAAGGAAATTCGCAATATGACTCGTGGAAAGATGGAGGGAGACGAAGGGCAAATTTGGAAGTTGGAAAAATATTTCATGAATTACATAAACTAGCCAAAAATATAAGTGGGCTTGAAAGTCCTTTTTGGACAAAAATTAAGGGCCCAACCGGCCATATAGGGTCCAAGCCCATAAGGGATTCAACTTGGTCAATAAATAAGATGACTTAGTCATCTTTATCTTATTAACTTCTAGAGAATTCAAGGAGAAGCAAGAACAAAAGAAAGAAGGGAAAAACCCCAAGGCCATTCGGCCATAGTAGAAATTCCAAGGAAAAATTGATAAATTTTTTCCAAAAATCATTTCCTACCAAGCAAAGGGTGCTTATCAAGGTAGAGTTGTTGTTGGAGCAAGAAAGATTCAAAATCATATAAGTTTCCAAGAGATAAGCAAGTGAGAAGTTGAAGGATAAAGGTAAAATTCTAACCTTGTTTTATGTGTTATACATGGTTTATATGTGTTGTAGTATGCAAAACATGGATGAAATTCATGAAGGAGAGAAATATGATATGTGGCCGTGTACCTATATGTATGTGTAGAAGCCATGCTTCAATTGTTTTAACTAGTATTTGGTTGTTATGTTTGTAAATGATATGTAGAAAATGAAAGTTGAATGAGTTGGAGAATATTGATGTTGTGTATCGCCGTGAGGTATATTAATTTTATTATGTGTACATGGCCGTGTATATTGTATGTATGGCAATGTATATGTGTTGAAGAATGAAGAATAATGAACAAGTTATATTCGATGTTGTAGTTGTTGTGTCGTAGATTTAATATCGCAAATAAAGGTTTGGTGACCTTGGTGAAGTATTGGTAAGTGGGAGATTATGTATATTGGAGGACAATGTTCTTGCATGGATAGTAAGTAATGGTATTAGTATGATGTTGAGGAAATATATATTACAAGGTTGCTATCGTGTTTATTGAAGTTGGAAAGTTTTGAAGAAAGTAGCAAATTGATATCACGTGTCTTGAATTAAATGTGTGAATCACTGGTGTGATTATTGAGCTATGATAATAGTTTGGCCGGGTTTGAATTCCCAGATTGTGTTTGATGAGAATTTGACTAAATTGAATGTCGAGGATGGTATACTTACAGAGGAAATGCTGCCGAAATTTCGGTAGCAAAATTGTTTCCTTAAGGTGTTAACTCTAAGTATGCTAATGAGAGTTTTGGTAAAAATGACCAAATCGCAGATTTTGACGAGATTGTGACTCGAATTTGGAGTAGCTAAAGGAGCGGAAAGAGGTATGTAAGGCTTCACCTTTCGTTCTATGGCATGTCTTAACTAAACGCAGTCGGGTACGAGTCTCGGGGACAACCCTAATCCCCGGAATCCGCACCTAAAGTTTTAAACTTTTTGTTCAATTGAATTGAAGTAAAAAGTGTGCAAAATGATGAAAAGACCTTCTAGACCCCTATAACTTGCCTAAGTGGGACCCGATTACCCTAAGACTCATACAAGTAACGTTATGACACGTAATATGGGTAAATTGTATACGCTACCTCATCCGGCCCGAGGTGGGCCCGTTACTCTCGAATCTTTCTATAGCCTTGGTTGACGTACTTGAAGTGAATCCAAAGGGGGCCTCTGATCCCGATTTCGTCACCAAGTGATAAGTACTATGGCTACTCCAACGAGAGTGTTTCTATGACGATAATGATAACGACAATGTCAGATAAGAGAAGGTAGCTATGATAAGTACGACCGGAATAATCCTACGACCGAAATCTCTAAGCTAAGGATCTAATGTTATATGAAATTGATAAACTAATTTCTAAATCGTATTTATATTTCCTGGTTATAACTTTATTTTCTAAGACTCCCAAAACCTATGACTGTCATCTAAAATGCCTACGATTTCATTTTTGGTTACTGTAACATTACTCTCCGTTGATAGTCTCACCTTAAAATACTTGTTCCTTCAAGGTGAGACAAAGCTATCACTAGCATTCCGTAAAGTAATCGGAGATCACCGACCTTATGTCACTCCGATGGATATATGATTTTCCTTGGCTCTCTTGTGTGCCTATATGATATATGTATATAAAACGGGTATACGTGTATGGATATGTATATATATAAGATAAAGTAATTGTATATGAGACAGGTATATGCATAAAAGATGAGTAAATATATATGTATGTGTATATGGGGAAAAGGGAAGGACCACTGTGATATCACCACCTGATCAGCTGGATTCCATCCTGGACGCGGGATGCCCGGACGCGGGATATGGGATGAGCCGTACGCGGGGTCTGTATATATATATATAATGTGTGATACATATGTGATGTAATATGTTGGGTCATCGTTGGGGAGGGGGTTGGGAGAGCCGATTGTATTCGGCGTCTGTAAATGTAAATGAAAGATACTGTCTACTGAATTATACTGTTTTCTGTATACATGAATAAGGGACACCGAGGGGGTTGGGAGAGCCGATTGTATTTGGCGTCTGTAAATGTGAGCAAAAGATACCGATACTGAAATGTACTGTTTTCTGTACACGAGAATAAGTAATATAAAAATGTTGATTCCTATGCCTATGAAAAGAAACATTTCAAAGATGAAAAGACAAGCCTACATGACAGCCGGCCTAAAGAGGGGCCTTCATATGTACAGGTTACGTTCTTTCCTCGTTATACGCCCTATGGCTCCGTGATATTATTATTGATCGTACTTTATGTTACTGCTTGCATTGTTTTCCATGCCTTACATACTCGGTACATTATTCGTACTGACGTCCCTTCTTGTGGACGCTGCGTTCATGCCGCGCAGGTCAGCAGGTATATGGACCGGGTTTCTAGGGCTCTATCTGCAGCATTGTACAGCGCTCCAGTCGTTCCGGAGCCTCATATCATTGGTACTATTTTGTGTATGTATTTTCGGGCGCGACAGTACTCGGCCCTTTCTATGTATAAATGTACTATGTCTAGAGGCTCGTAGACAGATATACACAGTCCGTTATGTACAGTTTAATGTATTTTATTCTGAATGGTTCGCGCTCCGGTGTGATGCGATATTAGAAAGATTACTGCTAATGTTAATGTGGAAAAAACAAATATGGCACTGTTTATGCAGGATAACCAAGGGGTGCTCGGTACAAGTATGGGGTACCCGTCACGGCCCCTAGTCGGGTCGTGACAGAAGTGGTATCAGAGCAGTTCAGTCCTAGGGTTTGTCTACGAGCCGTGTCCAGTAGAGTCTTGTCTATGGGTGTGTAGCGCGCCATACTTATAGACAGGAGGCTACGGGGCATTTAGGGAATGTGACCTTCTTTGTATTCTGAAATCGTGCGATAGAGCTATGTTACCAGGCTTCCATGCTCCTTTTCTAAAACCGATGTTATGGTTTCAGTATTGCCGCCGAAGAGAAAGGCTACGACGGCCGAGAAAGCCAAGGGGGTGGCGGCCCGCAGAGTTGAACAGGAGCTAGACGAAGAAGAATCTCACAATGAAGCTCCCCCTCAGACTGTTCCTGCACCCCCTGCACCGGCAGAGCAGGGAAGAGCTCCAGCTCCAGCCCCCGCACCTCCAGTTCCACCGCCAGCAGCTCCGGGGCAGCAGATGGCAGAGGCCATCCAGTTATTGACCCAGCTAGTCGCCGCACAAGCTCAGCGGCAAGATGTGGACACAGGCGACAAGGCGGTAAGCGCAAGGGCCCGAGACTTTATTACCCTGAAGCCGCCAGAGTTCTATGGATCGAAGCCAGAGGAGGACCCGCAGGGTTTTATAGATGAGATGCTGAGGACTCTGAGGATCATACATGCTTCGGATACGGAGTCCGTAGAGTTGGCTTCATACAGGCTGCGGGATGTGGCAGTTCTGTGGTACGGTAACTGGATATCATCGAGGGGAGCAAATGCACCCCCTCCGGTCTGGCAGGAGTTCACTGAGGCTTTCCTACGACATTTCCTACCGCCAGAGGTTCGACGGGCTCAAGCCGATATGTTCTTGAACCTGAGACAGGGAAATATGAGTGTTCGGGAATACAGTCTTCGTTTCAACTCGCTAACCAGGTACGCCCCCGCCCTGATAGCTGATAGGGAAGACCATGTGCATCGGTTTGTAAGTGGGCTAGGGCCACATTTGGTTAAGGAGTGTTTGACGGCCTCACTCCAGGACGGGATGACTATTACCCGCATCCAGGCCCACGCCCAAAATCTGGAAGAGCAGTATCAGACACGGAGAGAGGAGAGCTATCCAGATAGGGGTTCCAGAAAAAGAGGCAGATTTTCCAGGGGTTGGAGCGAGTATAGAGGGGGGCAGGCACAAGAGCAATCTGGGTATTCGGGCCAACCAGCGGCCAGTGCACCTCCTCGATTTGCGGAATGGGGATTTGACCGACCTACCAATTCAGGAACAGGACAAGGCTCTAAGGCTTCAAGACTCCAATACAGAGCCGATTCTAGCAGGACGGGGCTTCCCCCACCACGATGTGCTCGGTGTGGCAAGCCACACTCTGGGCAGTGCTACCTAGACACCGGTGGTTGTTTTGCCTGTGGTCGGACTGACCATTTTGTACGTGATTGCCGACTAAAGGATGGAGGAGGCCAAACTCAGCCAGCCGGATCAACGATCGGTTCGTCGTCGACCGTGCGCCCTCGGGGACAGACTTCTCAGGCTCCAGCAGGCCACGACCGAGGTAGGGGAGGAGCACCTAGTTCAGCCGGTCCTCCGCACCGCCTATATGCACTGACAGGACGACAGGGCCCTGAGCCTTCCGCAGACGCGGCCACAGGTACTTTTTCAGTATCCTGTGTGATAGACGTGTGCTAATTAATTCAAAATTTTATTTTTCGCCTATACTGTCCTCTGTATTACTGAATACACTGAGAATTTGGACGAAAAATGGTCATACGCATAGGTAAAAAGGCGAATACGGGAAATTGCGAAGGTCAGAACCGTGAATAAAGGAAAAGACGTGTTACGCGGACGTTTCGAAAACTGCCGAGACCCCAACTCGTTCCATATTATGCGGCATAAGTAGTACGGGGAAGCGGAAGTAAAAATATTGACACCGAGACATCGAAATGCATAAAAGCTTCAAGGTTAAGCGTGCTCAGGTGGGAGTAATCCCATGATGGGTGACCCCCTGGGAAATATGCTGAAAATTTCATAAATGCGGAAACAAGAGACGAGTGTAAAATTAGGCAGCCCAGAGTAAGTTGGGGTGTGAAAAGTGGTTAGAAACCCCATACGAGCCATATAGGCTGAGACGGATTAAACTAACAGAAAAAGAAAAGCCATGACAACAGAAAGCTTTGGGAACGAAGGGGAAAAGTACAGATGTCATAGGGTGAGACCAATATTGAGTCCACACTAACTAAGGCAAGGAATCCCTAATGTGGCGATGTACGGGAACGTGTCTAGTAAGAGAATAGACTCGGGTGATGCCACGAAAAGGGATCATAACCATGAAAGATCGCAACAGGCAATCTAAGCTCCTAAGATGAATATGCTAAGTGGCGTGAGGCATCTACAAAGGAAACCTCCCCGAAATAATATGCTGCGCTATGAGGCAAGTTTAACATTCGAGGACGAATGTTCTAAAGGGGGGGATGATGTTATATCCCGCATTTTTCGCATTCGGATAATTTAAGGTAATTGCGGGAGATTAAGAGCAAGATTATAATTTTGATTTTGTTTGGTGTACAAGTTGTTTATAAAAATTTAGAAGTGAAAATAATGAGAAAGGTCAAGGGCATAAAAGGAAATTCGCAATATGACTCGTGGAAAGATGGAGGGAGACGAAGGGCAAATTTGGAAGTTGGAAAAATATTTCATGAATTACATAAACTAGCCAAAAATATAAGTGGGCTTGAAAGTCCTTTTTGGACAAATATTAAGGGCCCAACCGGCCATATAGGGTCCAAACCCATAAGGGATTCAACTTGGTCAATAAATAAGATGACTTAGTCATCTTTATCTTATTAACTTTTAGAGAATTCAAGGAGAAGCAAGAACAAAAGAAAGAAGGGAAAAACCCCAAGGCCATTCGGCCATAGTAGAAATTCCAAGGAAAAATTGATAAAATTTTTCCAAAAATCATTTCCTACCAAGCAAAGGGTGCTTATCAAGGTAGAGTTGTTGTTGGAGCAAGAAAGATTCAAAATCATATAAGTTTCCAAGAGATAAGCAAGTGAGAAGTTGAAGGATAAAGGTAAAATTCTAACCTTGTTTTATGTGTTATACATGGTTTATATGTGTTGTAGTATGCAAAAAATGGATGAAATTCATGAAGGAGAGAAACATGATATGTGGCCGTGTACCTATATGTATGTGTAGAAGCCATGCTTCAATTGTTTTAACTAGTATTTGGTTGTTATGTTTGTAAATGATATGTAGAAAATGAAAGTTGAATGAGTTGGAGAATATTGATGTTGTGTATGGCCGTGAGGTATATTAATTTTATTATGTGTACATGGCCGTGTATATTGTATGTATGGCAATGTATATGTGTTGAAGAATGAAGAATAATGAGCAAGTTATATTCGATGTTGTAGTTGTTGTGTCGTAGATTTCATATCGCAAATAAAGGTTTGGTGACCTTGGTGAAGTATTGGTAAGTGGGAGATTATGTATATTGGAGGAAAATGTTCTTGCATGGATAGTAAGTAATGGTATTAGTATGATGTTGAGGAAATATATATTACAAGGTTGCTATCGTGTTTATTGAAGTTGGAAAGTTTTGAAGAAAGTAGCAAATTGATATCACGTGTCTTGAATTAAATGTGTGAATCACTGGTGTGATTATTGAGCTATGATAATAGTTTGGCCGGGTTTGAATTCCCGGATTGTGTTTGATGAGAATTTGACTAAATTGAATATCGAGGATGGTATATTTACAGAGGAAATGCTGCCGAAATTTCGGTAGCAAAATTGTTTCCTTAAGGTGTTAACTCTAAGTATGCTAATGAGAGTTTTGGTAAAAATGACCAAATCGCAGATTTTGATGAGATTGTGACTCGAATTTGGAGTAGCTAAAGGAGCGGAAAGAGGTATGTAAGGCTTCACCTTTCTTTCTATGGCATGTCTTAACTAAACGCAGTCGGGTACGAGTCTCGGGGACAACCCTAATCCCCAGAATCCGCACCTAAAGTTTTCAACTTTTCGTTCAATTGAATTGAAGTAAAAAGTGTGCAAAATGATGAAAAGACCTTCTAGACCCCTATAACTTGCCTAAGTGGGACCCGATTACCCTAAGACTCATACAAGTAACGTTATGACACGTAATATGGGTAAATTGTATACGCTACCTCATCCGGCCCGAGGTGGGCCCGTTACTCTCGAATCTTTCTATAGCCTTGGTTGACGTACTTGAAGTGAATCCAAAGGGGGCCTCTGATCCCGATTTCGTCACCAAGTGATAAGTACTATGGCTACTCCAACGAGAGTGTTTCTATGACGATAATGATTACGGCAATGTCAGATAAGAGAAGGTAGCTATGATAAGTACGAACGGAATAATCCTACGACCGAAATCTCTAAGCTAAGGATCTAATGTTATATGAAATTGATAAACTAATTTCTAAATCGTATTTATATTTCCTGGTTATAACTTTATTTTCTAAGACTCCCAAAACCTATGACTGTCATCTAAAATGCCTACGATTTCATTTTTGGTTACTGTAACATTACTCTCCGTTGATAGTCTCACCTTAAAATACTTGTTCCTTCAAGGTGAGACAAAGCTATCACTAGCATTCCGTAAAGTAATCGGAGATCACCGACCTTATGTCACTCCGATGGATATATGATTTTCCTTGGCTCTCTTGTGTGCCTATATGATATATGTATATAAAACGGGTATACGTGTATGGATATGTATATATATAAGATAAAGTAATTGTATATGAGACAGGTATATGCATAAAAGATGAGTAAATATATATGTATGTGTATATGGGGAAAAGGGAAGGACCACTGTGATATCACCACCTGATCAGCTGGATTCCATCCTGGACGCGGGATGCCCGGACGTGGGATATGGGATGAGCCGTACGCGGCGTCTGTATATATATATATAATGTGTGATACATATGTGATGTAATATGTTGGGTCATCGTTGGGGAGGGGGTTGGGAGAGCCGATTGTATTCGGCGTCTGTAAATGTAAATGAAAGATACTGTCTACTGAATTATACTGTTTTCTGTATACATGAATAAGGGACACCGAGGGGGTTGGGAGAGCCGATTGTATTCGGCGTCTGTAAATGTGAGCAAAAGATACCGATACTGAAATGTACTGTTTTCTGTACACGAGAATAAGTAATATAAAAATGTTGATTCCTATTCCTATGAAAAGAAACATTTCAAAGATGAAAAGACAAGCCTACATGACAGCCAGCCTAAAGAGGGGCCTTCCTATGTACAGGTTACGTTCTTGCCTCGTTATACGCCCTATGGCTCCGTGATATTATTATTGATCGTACTTTATGTTACTGCTTGCATTATTTTCCATGCCTTACATACTCGGTACATTATTCGTACTGACGTCCCTTCTTGTGGACGCTGCGTTCATGCCGCGCAGGTCAGCAGGTATACGGACCGGGTTTCTAGGGCTCTATCTGCAGCATTGTACAGCGCTCCAGTCGTTCCGGAGCCTCATGTCATTGGTACGATTTTGTGTATGTATTTTCGGGCGCGACAGTACTCGGCCCTTTCTATGTATAAATGTACTATGTCTAGAGGCTCGTAGACGGATATACACAGTCAGTTATGTACAGTTTAATGTATTGTATTCTGAATGGTTCGCGCTCCGGTGTGACGCGATATTAGAAAGATTACTGGTAATGTTAATGTGGAAAAAAAAATATGGCACTGTTTATGCAGGATAACCAAGGGGTGCTCGGTACAAGTATCGGGTACCCGTCACGGCCCCTAGTCGGGTCGTGACACAGAGTCAGAACATGCGGACCACCTAAGAATTGTCCTTGGCGTTCTCCGAGCTCGGGAATTATATGCAAAGTTCTCAAAGTGCGAGTTTTGGCTGAATTCGGTAACATTTCTAGGCCATGTTATATCAGATGATGGCGTCTGAGTCGACACTCAGAAAATTGAAGCTGTAAAGACTTGGCCAAGGCCTACAACGCCTACAGAAGTTCGTAGTTTCCTGGGTTTGGCAGGATATTATAGAAGATTCGTAGAGGGCTTTTCTTCTATTTCAGCCCCATTGACGAAGCTAACTCAGAAGTCCGCTAAATTTCAATGGAACGATGCGTGTGAGGGTAGTTTTCAGGAGTTGAAAGACAGGTTGACCTCAGCTCCAGTTTTAACACTTCCAGAAGGGTCAGATGGCTCTGTTATATATTGTGATGCTTCCGGTGTGGGACTAGGGTGTGTATTGATGCAGCATGGTAAAGTTATTGCACATGCCTCGAGATAATTACGAAAACATGAGCAGAATTATCCAACCCATGATCGCGAATTGGCTGCGGTTATTCATGCTTTGAAGATATAGAGGCACTATCTGTACGGTGTGCATGTTGACATCTATACGAATCATAAAAGTCTCCTGCATATTTTTAAGCAAAAGGAATTGAACCTCCGGCAGAGGCGGTGGTTAGAACTGCTGAAGGACTACGATGTGAATATTTTATACCACCCCGGAAAGGAAAATATAGTAGCAGATGCACTTAGCCGTCGATCAATGGGCAGTTTACGTGGAGTTCCTTCAGAGAAGCAAGAAATGGCTCGTGAGCTCCATCGACTAGCAAATACCGGAGTAAGTGTAATGGATTCGGGTGATGCAGGGATTCGCATCAATTACCCCGCAGTTTCATCTTTGAAAATAGAAGTGAAAGAACGGCAATATGAAGATTCCCAGTTAAGCTGCTACCGAGATCTATCTCATGAAAAGGAAAAGTCTCCATTTGAAGTTTCCATAGATGGGGTCCTCAGACATCAGGGCAGGCTATGCGTACCGGATGTGGCAAATTTGCGCCTACGGATTTTAGAGGAAGCACATTATTTCCGGTATTCTATTCATCCAGGTGCAACCAAGATGTGCCATGATCTTAAATTGATAATTGGTGGGATGGCATGAAGCGAGACATAGCAGAATTTGTGGCTCGATGTCCGAATTGCCAACGAGTAAAAGCCGAACATCAAAAGCCAGGAGGCCTATTGCAAACAATGGAAATTCCTACATGGAAATGGGAAGAAATTAATATGGATTTCATTGTGGGATTACCTCGTTCCCAAGGCAGATACGATTCTATATGGGTGATCGTGGACAGACTCACGAAAGCATCTCATTTCCTTCCAGTTAAGACCACGTATTCAGCGGGAGATTATCCTAAGTTGTATTTGAAAGAAATTGTGCGACTTCATGGAATTCCTTTGGACATTATTACAGACAGAGGGGCACAGTTTACAGCTAAGTTTTGGAAGTCCTTCTAAGAAGTTTTGGGTACTCAAGTCAAGTTCAGTACGACATTTCATCCACAAACTGACGGGCAAGCCGAGCGTACTATTCAGACCATGGAGGATATGCTACGAGCGTGGATGTTGGATTTTGGCGGTAGCTGGGATGAGCATTTACCCCTTATTGAATTTGCCTACAACAACAGCTATCATTCCGGTATCCAAATGGCCCCGTATGAAGCATTATACGGAAGGAAATGTAGATCTCCAATTGGATGGTTTGAAACCGGAGAAGCGCAACTGATAGGCCCCGACTTGATTCAACAAGCGGTCGAAAAAGTCAAAATCATTCGAGACCGACTGTTGACAGCCCAAAATTGCCAAAAGTTTTATGCGGACAACCGCCGACGAGATTTGGAATTTCAGGTAAATGAGTGGGTATTCCTGAAAGTATCACCGACGAAAGGGGTGATGAGATTTGGCAAGAAAGGGAAGTTAAGTCCTAGATACGTTGGACCCTATAAAATTATCCGTAAGGTGGTCAGGTAGCATATGAACTGGGCTTGCCTTCGAAGTTTGAAGCAGTTCACCCAGTTTTTCATGTTTCGATGCTCTGCAAGTGTATTGGAGACCCAACAAGAATAGTTCCGGTTGACGATGTGCAAGTGACAGAGGAGCTAACCTACGAAGAGGTGCCTGTTGCCATTCTAGATAGACAGGTGCGAAGACTTCGAAATAAAGAGGTTGCTTCAGTCAATGTCTTGTGGCGGAACAGTAATCAAGAAGAAATGACATGGGAAGCGGAGGAGAATATGCGAGCCAAATATCCGCACTTATTCCAAACCGCAGAGGAGACTCAAGATGAAACGTCGACGAGATGAGGTATGTATGCTTTATTTTTATATTTTGGGTCGTGTGTGGCCATAGATATGTTAATATTGTGATGTAGCCCCGTGAGGCGAATATATTATGGGTTGTTGTGGCAGGTAAGTAGTGCCAGATTTCAAAGGAGACTCTGGCAAAATTTTTCTAGGATTCCCGAGTATTTTAACATTCGAGGACGAATGTTCCAAAGGGGGGAAGAATGTTACACCTCGGAAAAAGTCCCCGTACATGTACAATGAATAGACCAACGAAGGGTATGTGTCACACCCTAACCTTGGTAGGGCATGATGGGTACCCGACTCTCTTCAGAGTCGAGCGAACCCTAAGACATTCGCTCTTATTAAAATCTGTCATTTCAAAAACAAAAAATTAAAAACATGAAAAATTTTCAAAATAGAAATCATTGTTTTAATCAAATTATGAAAACTTTCCATCAATTATGTACTTCTTACCAACTGAAATTATATGAAAATGCATACTCTTTTAACACATATACATGATTTACACTCCTCGATACCCTATCCACGAGACGCTGTCTGCAAAGTCTCTAACATATACAAGAACCATGACATAAATACTATGACTCGGCAACACTCCGAACTGAGATGGAGCTCGCCAATTCAGCTGGAACATCTTCTAGCAATGTCTTCTACTCATCTGGGTGTACCTGCGTGGCATGAAACGCAGCCCCCGAAGAAAGGGGGTCAGTACGGAGTATGTACTGAATATGTAAAGCGGTAACAAGTCATAATCTAGGAAAATGCGACAGTGAACAAGTTTAGAAACCAAACTGTAAGTAGCCTGAAATGAAAGAAAGGAGTCACAACCATACCCAATACCTGTAGCCTTCGCTGGAAGAACATAAATGTGTACACAAGTCTCAAAACAGTCTTTAAGTAAACAATGCAATCCAACCGGCCTTTCAAAATAAGTAATGCGCACTAACACATTTCCTTTAAATAAATATTGCAACACAACACACGTGCCGCTTCCGGCACAATATCAATAATAGCCCCTTCGGGCAGCCGCTTCCGGCATAGTAACATAATAGTCCCTTCGGACGGCCGCTTCCGGCATAATAATGAAGATGGCCCCTTCGGGCATGCCGCTTCCGGCATAATGATAATCATGGCCCCCTTCGGGCATAATAATAATGATAATGGCCCCTTCGGGCATAATAATAATGATAAAGTAAACATAAGTAGTAAATGAAATAGTAAAACCTCGCACCCCTTTCGGAGTGGTTTTGAAAATAGCACACTCAGACATAAGCTGAGGCCATAGCGCGCTCAGACGTAAGCTGAGGCCATAGCACACTCAGTGATCAGCTGAGGCCATAGCTCGCTCAGACATAAACCGAGGCCATAGCACACTCAGGCATAAGCTGAGGCCATCGCACCCCCTTCGGAGTGGTTTTAGAAAGTCTAAATATTAAAATCTCACACCCCCGTCGGAGTGGTTTTGGAAAGTGGCTTTATGTTTCCTTTAATACAAAACAAACTTTCTTGAAATCATTAATAAACCACAAACACGTTTCAAGTAAATCCGAGTTAGCATAAAAAAAAAAGGTTAACAACCGTATGCACATGCAAAGTAGTGAGAAACTAAATGCCTTTCATGTATCGTTACGGACATCATTCATTATAAAACCTCTACGACCATCTTCAGACAATTCGAGACCGTCCACAGAAGCTAGGGACGTTAACCAAAAGTTTCCCTTAACTATCGTACAGAAATAAGTCAAATGGAGCAACACAAAGGGTCTCGGGAATTGTGGGACCACCTCGGGTTAAGTTGAGGTGGCGTACATAAGTTACGAACAGTAGGCCATGTGAAGTCACTTATGAAAGTTTCAAGGCAATCCGGTTCCGTTTGTGAAAGTTACGGATGTTTAAACTATTTTTCTATCAAAATATAAAGTACCTAATTCAATTACATTGAACGATTAGGGGTCAAAATTAGGCTCAGATTTCTAGGAATAAAGTTTCCCCCGAGGCTTGTATCATAACCTATTATGTCTAGGACATGCCAAAATAAAGAAAGGTAAGGCTTTACATACCTTTTCCGCTTCTTACGCTTCTCCAATCTCAAGTCCCGAATGGCCCAAAATCTACAATTGGTCACAAATACCAAACATCGATTATAAGCCTTTAAGGATTCAATCTTAAATCGACACTTGTCTACAAAAATTTGGGCAGCATCTCCCCTATAAATACACCATCCCCGAGAATCTAACGCGGCCAAAAATACAACAACAAATCCGAGAATTCAACTCGGCCAAATTATCAACAATAATACCAACAATCATATCTCCATCTTCAACAATTTATTCAAAATACACTCCAACATTAGTAGCTCCTTTTATATAATTCAACAACAATTTTCTTTATTTCCAATTCATAATTGTTCACATATTCAAATACAATTCCGAAACTATTCATCAATATTCAAGAACACTTCAACAACCCGCACAGCATTTCAAACGGCCTAACCAACACATACACTACCCGAATTCTTCCAAATTCAACAAGAACAATTACAACACATTTCCTTTCTTCCATATTCATGAGCTACACCAACATTTTTTTCATATTAACAACACTATCCACATAAATATAAAAGCTACGTTCAATCACATTGGCCTCCAAAAACAGTCCATAACAATTACGACTCCAACTTGAATCATTGGACTTTCATTAACATCATAGAATCCACGACGACGACAACCCAAAATACTAAATAGAATTAATTCATTCTTGCCATACAAGGTAGCCTATATTCGGCCACCACCCCCAACACACAACTTCCATAGTTTTCATCCATTTTACATCATGGAATCCATATCACAACAATCAAACTACTAAATAAAATCATTTCATTCTTTCTACACAACACACCCTATTCGGCCACACCATACACATACATATTTCATGAATTCCATCCATTTCCACATACCACAACATGCATAAATCATTCCTAACACAAGTAAAAGAAGATTGGATACATACGTTTTTCACTCAATTTCTTCTCGGCTAGAATCCACAACTTGCACACGAATGTTTTTCTTGGTCCAACAATTTCTCCATGTTAAAGAGGACCTTCTAATTAGTAGAAAAGCTAGAAGAAAATATTTTTTTGATCAAGATTTCTCCAAGGCTTTGTTTGGTATGCCATGGCCGAAATGGCCCTTGTGCTTTTTCTCCAACTTTCTTGAAAATTCCTAAGGGTGGAGAATGAAGAATGTGTTCTAATTGTCATCCTTTGGGCTATTTATTAAATTTCCATGTGGGCTTTGGCCCATCCAACTTGGAAGGCCCACTTGGCAATTCAAGACTTTTTTTTTTTTTTTTTTGTTTTTGAATTCATGAAAAATAATTTTTCCAAATGCCAAATTTGCCGTTAGCCTTCCTCCATATTTCTACGAATAATCTTGCGAATTTTCCTTTTTACCCTTAGCCTTTCTTAATATTTCCACTTCAAAACTTTAATGAACAACTTGTGTGCTAAACAAGGTCAAAAATATAGCCTTGCCCTTAACTTCCCGCAATTATCTTGAATTATCCGAATGTACAAAATACGGGATATAACAGTATGAGAGCGCGATGTTTTACTAAGTCGGGGATAGCGATTCATGAATTTTTGGAATTTAGAAAGTTGTAGAATTTCAATTCAGCCAGTGGTCGTAAAGCAGAATACGGCCCGTAAAGTGATTTACGAACCGTATAGTGCCATCGTCTTCCAGCCTTCTAAAATTTCAACTTTCTGTCCAATGTTGAAATGGCTAAATACGACTTGGAATACGGCCCGTAAACTGGTTTACGGACCGTAAACCCCGATCGTAAACTGCCATGATCTCAGCCAACCTTTCTGTTTTTGACATGCTTAAATACGACCAAACTATATGGTCCGCAAACTGGTATACGGCCCGTAAAGTGTAGTTTACGACCACTGTTCACCCCGACAATTGTTCATTAAAAATCAGACTTTGGGATTATTAAAAGGGACCCAAGCCTCATATTATTTCATTCTCACCTACATAATTGAAGAACACCCTAGAATATTCTCCAAAACACTTCATCTAAGAGAATCAAAGGAACATCAAGATCAACAACATTAAATCCATGAAACAAAGTGTATGCAATGCAAGTAAAGGTCATCTACCTCAAGAAAACCCAAGAAAGGTGAAGTAGGGTTTTGGTGCAAAGAAGGTATTATTACTCAAGACTTATTCAACCATCATCTAAGGTAAGTTTCATGACTTTATCACGTTGTTTAAGGTATTGGAAAGCTAAGATGCTTGAATTGTAGAAAGACATGGAAAATGGGTTTTGAATGAGTGAATAGTGTCACAATTGAATGGTAGTTAAATGGAATCATGAATGTTGATGTACTATGATCATGAATACGTTGTAAATGATGTTTAGACCATGAAATGAGTATTATATAAGAGAAGACGCGATAACGAGCTATAACCATAAATGTGGAGAAATTGGAGGAAAATGGTGGAATGTAGTGAATATATAAATGATGGTTGTTGATTGTAATAATGTGGATGTTGTTGAGAACGTTGGGAGTTGATAGGGACTATGGGAAAAGTAGTATAAATAAAGGAAGTTCTGCCCAATTTTCCCTAGAATTAATGATGTATTCCTTAAGTCAATTAACTATACTAATCCGAATTCTCTCGTGAAGGTGGCGACGTGATATCAAAGGAGACCAAGTGAACGATAGCCTAGCTAAATGACACAGGTATGTGAGGCTAGCCCATTCTTTCTATGGCATGAATCCCATGATATGATCCTTTCCCCTTTTCCATAATTCTCCTATGTGCCAAAGAGTCAAGAGCCTAAGATCAAGAATAGCTATATGATGTTCCCATGGAGTAAATGATGTTGTTCCTTGTATACACTCACCTTATATACTAGTCCCTTCAAGGTGAGGCAGAATGTTCATAATGGAATCGAGGGCTCACGACCTTACGTCACCTCGATAGAATGCAGTTGTCCTAGAGCCTTAATGCATGTACAATGACAAATATATTTTTGATAAGCATATTATTATAAGTATTTTATGATAAGCATGTCATGATTGCATCACACCGGGCTAAGTTGGCCGGGCAGTCACCGCGAAAGCGGGCAGCTATACGGATACACCATGACCTTTTGGCATGGGCAGACACCACTAGTGGGCGGCATGAGATGGTACCCCGGACGCGGGAGGCCTGGACGCAGGCTAATATTATTGGTTATCACACCGTTCCGATATGGACGGGCAGCTTGCATGTCATGCATATACGATATGATGTAAGTATGAGTAAGACAGCATGCATCACTTCTCTTATGATTATCATTCAGATGTTCATATTGATGTTCTCATTTTATTATTGTGTTGTCCTTCTTCATTGTTCATGCCTCTCATACTCAGTAGAATATTCGTACTAACGTCCCTTTTCTTTGGACGCTGTGTTCATGCCCATAGGTAGACAGGGAGGTGAGCTAAACCCAGGTCCATAGCAGCGGTCAGCTGAGTGAGAGCACTCCATTGTCCGGAGGTGCTTATGCTCATTCTTCTGTTATATAGATGCATATTTTGGGCACGATGGAGTCTTGTTCCATCTATGTGTATTCAGTCTGTCAGTAGAGGCTCGTAGATACGCAGTGTGGGTTAGATGGTCTCACAAGATGTTTCTATATGTATATATTATTTGGATAGCCGAGAGGCAAATGTGTATAAAGCATTTATGTTTCTACTTAAAATATGATTTTTCCTGCATTTGGTGTATAAATTTGCAAAGAAGTATTAATGAGTGAGATGAGCATTAGAACGAGTGGTGCTCGGTGGCTAGCCCCGGGTACCCATCGCGGCCCCTAGCTGGGTCATGACATTGGACTCCATATTGTCTTCCGCTTCCCAAGTCAATTCTTCCCGATTGTTGTTTCGCCACAATACTTTGACTGACGCTACTTCTTAATTTCGAAAAAGCTTTCGCAATTGCCTATCTAGGATGGAAATTGGAACCTCTTCATAGGTTAGCCTTTCCGTTACTTTCACATCATCTATCGGGACAATCTTTGTGGGATCTCCAACACACTTGCGGAGCATCAAAACATGAAAGACTGGATGGACTGATTCAAGCTCGAAAGGCAAATCCAATTCATAGGCTACCTGGCCCACCTTGCGGATGATTTTGTAGGGTCCAATGTATCTGGGATTTAGCTTCCCTTTCTTACCAAATCTCATCACCCCTTTCATAGGTGACACTTTCAAAAATACCCAATTATTAATTTGAAATTCCAAGTCTCGTCGGCGGCTGTCCGCATAGGATTTTTGGCGACTTTGGGCTGTCAACAACCGATCTTGGATCACCTGGACTTTTTCTATCGCTTGTTGGATCAATTCGGGGCCCACTAATTGTGCTTCTCCTATTTCGAACCATCCGATTGGAGATCTGCATTTCCTTCCATATAAAGCTTCATATATGGCCATTTGTATACTAGAATGATAGCTGTTGTTATATGCAAACTCAATTAGTGGCAAATGATCATCCCAACTACCACCGAAATCCATCACACATGCTCGTAGCATAGCTTCCAAGGTCTGAATAGTGCGCTCGGCTTGCCCATCGGTTTGCGGATGAAATACCGTGCTAAACTTCACTTGCGTGCCCAAACCTTCTTGAAAAAACTTCCATAACTTAGCTGTAAAATGTGCTCCTCTATCTGTAATAATAGATAATGGGATTCCGTGGAGTCGCACAATTTCTTTGAGATACAACATTGCATAGTCTTCTGCTGAGTACGTGGTCCTGACTGGAAGAAAATGGGCTGCTTTTGTCAGCCTATCCACGATCACCCATATAGAGTCATACCTGCCACGGGAACGGGGTAATCTCACGATGAAATCTATGTTGATCACTTCCCATTTCCAAGTAGGGATTTCCATTGCTTGCAATAAGCCTCCCGACTTCTGGTGTTCAACTTTTACCTATTGGCAATTTGGACATTGTGCTACGAATTCGACTATGTCTCTCTTCATGCCATCCACCAGTACATCATCTTGAGATCATGATACATTTTGGTTGCACCTGGGTGAATAGAATATCGAGAACAATGTGCTTCTTCTAAAATTCGTCGTCGCATTTCCGCCGCATTCGGCACACATAACCTGCCTCGGTACCTAAGAATTCCATCCATGGAAACTTCAAACGGAGACTTTTCTTTCCCATGAGATGTGTCTCTATAATGACATAACTGCGGATCTTCGCACTGCCGTTCTTTCACTTCCATATCCAAGGAAGAAATTGTGGAATCATTTATACTAATCCCGGCATCGCCCGAATCAATTACACGCACTCCAAGATTAGCCAATCGATGAAGTTCTTGAACCATCTCTTTCCTTTCCGGAGGGACTTCACATAAACTGCCCATTGATTGGCGGCTAAGTGCGTCGGCTACTACATTCGCCTTCCCGGGGTGGTATAAAATGTTAACATCATAATCTTTGAATAATGCTAACCACCGCCTCTGTCGCAGGTTCAACTCTTTTTGCTTGAAGATGTACTGAAGACTTTTATGATCTGTATAGATATGTTACACCTCAAAAAATTCTCCGTTGGTACGCAAGTGAATGAACTAGTGATAGGTATGGGTGCATGATGTCCATGAGCAAGAAACGACGTTTGATGACCTTAGGCGAGATTTCAAAGGAATCCGACGTAAGACGAGAAAGTTGGCTAAGATAAGGCAAGGTTGTGAGCAATGCATGTGCATGGATGTGGGTGATTAAAATGAGAAGTCTAAGAAATATGAAAAGTTGCAGACTTGAAATCTGCCCAGTGGTCGTAAAGTGCAAATACGGACCGTAAATTGGTATACGGTCCGTAAACTGGCAGTCGTAAATTGCCATGCAAGGTTTCAACTTTCTGCTCAGTTGAGAAGTGGTAAAATACGACCAGGAGGACGGACCGTAAAGTGATTTACGGCCCGTAAACCATGGTCGTAAATCACCATGCAAGCAGCCAAAGTTTCTGGTCCTGGAAATGGTTAAAGATGACCACGAGGGACGGTCCGTAAAGTGGAATACGGACCGTAAACCTCCATGGACAACCACTGTTCACCCAGCTCAAATTTTTGCAAGTCATTAAATAAAGGGACCAACACTTGTTTTAATTCATTACAACATTACACCACTTCTCTCTAAAACCTCTCTATACATTTATTATACAAGTTTTCAAGGATATTTAAGGATCAACAACATAAAACAAGGTGAATCAAGAGTAAGAACATCATCAAAGATCATCTAGGTTAAGAAATGCAAATGGAGGAAAACTAGGGTTTTGCTCAAAGTGGAGCATTATTAACCAAAGCTTGTTCCTAATGCTTCTAAGGTAAGATTAATGATTTTTACATGATGCTTAAGGTATTGAAGAGTTGAAATACATGGATTGTAGAAAATATGGTCAAGTAGGTCATGAATGATGAATAGTGACATTTTGAGGAATAGTTTGAATTGAATCATGAATGTTGTTGTGTTGTGATATGAATGTATCATAAATGGTACTAAGATCATGAACTAGACACTTTAGACGAATGGACGAAGTTGGATGTTATGACCATAATATGGGTTAATTATAGGCAAATTAAGGAATCTAGATAATGTGAATGACTAATGGCCATTGTTATGATATTAATGAAGGTATAGACGCTAGCATTGGAAGGAAACGTGCAAGTGTAGAATAGTCCGACAAAAAGGTATGTAAGGCTAACCCTTCTTTCATAAGGCATGGTTCCTTGGCCAAACTCTTAAATCCTCTATATGAGTATGTTGTATTCAAACGATTAACACTCCGAGCTCCTAAGCTCACGATCCTCGATATGTGCTACGATTGTACTACGCACCCCATATGACGAGTAAGCATAAGATATAGACGTAGCGAAAATGATGATGATAGTGATGACGATGATAATAATAATAATGCTAAAGGTGCCTACGGGCTATTATACTTACATGTGCCTATGAAGGGCTATAATGACACCCCGACCTTATAACGCCGGGTAGGATATATGTATATGAATATGTATAAAGTATGTATACGATTACGAAACGCGCGCACACCTCTGCAGATGGTACGGATAACCCTGAAGCCTTGGTAGAGCCAGGTATGAGTAACCTTGAGCCTTGGTTGGCCAAGTATGTATGAAACACCGATCCTATAAGGTCGGGTATGCTATGTAAATGCCATGTATATGAAATGACTATGTATATAATATGAATATGAATGTGATAAGACTAGGTATATGAAAATGAATAAGGACATGTATACGAATACGAGCACAAGTATGGTACGAGCACTACTAAGAAATACGCATGAGAAATGTAGAGTTCCTATGAAAGGCAGGTAGGTGCCATGATGATGATATTATTGTCTCCCCTCCTATGCCACTTCATATATTGTCTATGATGCTTCTATATTGATGTTAATCATGCTTTACATACTCAGTACATTCTTCGTACTGACGTCCTTTTGTTTGTGGACGCTGCGTCATGCCCGCAGGTGCACAGGGAGACAGACTTGATCCATAGCTGCCTATTCGGAGATTACATAGAGAGCTCCATTTCCTTCAGAGCTATATATTTTGGGTACTCATTCTTTTGTGTATATAATTATGGGCATAGCGGGGTCCTGTCTCGCTAATGTGATATGTTATACTCTTAGAGGCTCGTAGACATGTGTGTGTGTGGGTAGATGTGTTTGGCCTTGTCGGCCTATGTTTTGTATATCATTTTGTCGGCCACGTTGGCCCATGTACATTGATGTGGCATAGATGCCTATGATGATATAAATGTGCTGTTGTCCAAATGGGACTAGTTGACGAATGAATGGAAATGAATGTATAATTATGTGGCTCACCTAGATGTAAGCATAAGAGTAAGCTAAGAGGGTGCCCGGATGGGCTAGCACCGGGTGCTCGTCGCGGCCCCGAGTCGGGTCGTGACAAAAGTGGTATCAGAGCAGTTCGGTCCTAGGGTGTGACTACGAGCCGTGTCTGGTAGAGTCTTGGTTATGGGTGTGTTGCGCGCCACACTTATAAACAAGAAGCTGCTGACATTTTAGGAATGAATGACCTTCTTTGTTCATAAGAATCGTGTGATAGAGCTATGATATAAGAAATTCTTGTTCCTTAATCGTGTGTTGTGTATTTCAGAGATGCCTAAGAAGAAAAAGGCTACGACAGCCCAAAAGGGCAAGACGGTGGCAGAAAAATGGGCTGAAAGAGCACCGCCACCGGTAGTAGAGGAAAGTGAGTCCTAGGGTGCGGCTCAATCTCAGTCCTCCCAGACAGTGCCCGTCTCTGAGGAGCGTGAGGGAGCCTCAGCCCCAGCTCCAGCACCTCCAGCTCCTCCACCAAATGCTTCGGGCCAAGATGTAAAAGAGGCCATTACTTTATTGACTCAATTGGTTGCGGCCCAGGCTCAGAGGCACAGTTCAGGGTATAGTGATAGGGTTGTTAGTGCAAGAACCCGTGATTTCATTACTTTGAACCCTCCGAAATTTTTTGGGTCAAAGCCGGAGGATGATCCTCAGGATTTCATCGATGGTATGCTAAGGTCGCTCCGATTGATACATGCTTCAGACACCGAGTCGGTAGAGCTAGCATCATATAGATTGAGAGATGTCTCGATCCAGTGGTATACAGTATGGATGGCTTCACGGGGAGCCAATGCACCTCCCCCGGTATGGCAAGAGTTTGTAGATGCTTTTCTCCGTCATTATATGCCCCCAGAAGTTCGGCGAGCTAGGGCCGATAAATTCTTAAATTTGAGGCAAGGCAGTATGAGTGCCCTAGAGTATAGCCTCCGTTTTAACTCCTTGGCCAGGTATGCTTCGGCCATGGTAGCGGATATGGGGGACAGGGTACACCGATTTGTAAAGGGCCTAGGGCCCTATCTAATGGACAAATGCTTGACTGCGTCCCTTCAGGACGGTATGAATATTGCACGCATTCAGGAACATGCTCAGAACTTAGAAGAAAGCCTACAACAGCGGAGAAGTGAACGTGAATAGGATAGGGGACATAGCAAGAGGGCCAGATCTTCGGTCCCAATAAGTGAGTCCAGAGGCGGACACAGGCAACGGTTCCCTAGACATTTGGGCTATTCTATGACCAGTGCACCTCCACGGTTTTCAGGCCAGAGCCTTGATAGATCTACTCATCCCGGGCCGAGTCAGAGTTATTCAGGGTCCCAGTTTAGAGGTGATTCAGGCCAGTCAAGGCCACCTATACCACGATGTTCCCAGTGTGGGAAGTCGCATTGTGGTCAATGCCGATTGGGTTCAGATGTTTGCTATTCATGTGGTCGACCAGGCCATATTATGCGTGATTTCCCCTCAGTACATGGTAGAGGTAGGACCCAACTGTCAGGGTCGGTAGCCGGATCTTCGGCATCTGTACGCCCTACGGGGCCAGGTTTACATGCGCCAGCTGGACATGGTAGAGGTAGAGGCAGAGCTCCCAGTACTAGCGGTCCTCAGCACCGTATCTCTGCTTTGGCTGGACGCCAAAATCTAGAGTCTTCTCCTGACGTGGCTACAAGTATATTATCGGTATTCTCTCATGATGCATATGCTTTGATTGATCCGGGATCCACGTTATCATATGTTACTCCTTATATTGCGGGTCAATTTATAGCTGAGCCGGAGTCGATCAAACCTTTTGAGGTGTCTACACTCGTGGGTGAATCGGTGATAGGTAGTCGAGTATATAGAGATTGTGTAGTTATGATTTGTGACCATCGTACCATGATTGATTTACATGAGCTAGAAATGGTAGACTTTGTTGTTATTATGGGCATGGATTGGTTGGCTTCTTGTTACGCCAATGTTGATTGTAGAATGAAAATGGTTCGTTTCTAGTTTCCGGGAGAACCAGTCTTAGAATGGAAAGGGAATGCGGCATCACCAAAAGGTAGATTTATTTCTTATATAAAGGCAAGGAAAATGATCACAAAAGGGTGAATTTATCATCTAGTACGAGTTCAAGATGTGGAAGCTGAGTCGCCAACTCTTCAGTCAGTTCCCGTAGTGAACAAATTTCCGGTTGTGTTCCCGGAAAAGCTTCCAGGCCTCCCTCCTGAACGGGAGATTGATTTTTCCATTGATGTGTTGCCAGGCACCACACCTATATCTATTCCTCCATATAGAATGGCACCCGCAGAATTGAAAGAGTTGAAGGAGAAATTGAAGGACTTACTTGATAAAGGCTTCATTAGGCCTAGTTCATCCCCGTGGGGAGCGCCCGTATTGTTCGTCCGAAAGAAAGATGGGTCCCTGAGAATGTGCATTGATTATAGGTAATTGAATAAAGTAACGATTAAGAATAAATATCCTCTCCCAAGGATTGATGACTTGTTTGATCAATTGCAAGACGCCAAATGGTTTTCAAAGATTGATTTGAGGTCCGGGTATCATCAAGTGAGGGTTAGGAAGAAAGATATCCCTAAGACAGCTTTCAGAACGAGATATGGTCATTTTGAATTCCGGGTGATGTCATTTGGGCCAACTAATGCGCCAGCGGTATTTATGGATTTGATGAATAATGTGTTCCGGTCCTTTCTGGACTTATTTGTAATCGTATTCATTGATGATATTTTGGTGTATTCTAGATCCGAAGCAGAACATGCGGATCATTTGCGTATTGTCCTTGGAGTTCTTCGAACTCGAGAATTGTTTGCAAAGTTTTCCAAATGTGAGTTCTGGTTGAACTCAGTGGCATTTTTAGGGCATATTGTGGCAGCCGATGGTATTCGAGTGGATAGTCAAACGATTGAGGCCGTGAAAACTTGGCCAAGACCCACAACTCCTACAGAGGTTCGTAGCTTTCTGGGCTTAGCAGGTTATTACAGGGATTCATTGAAGGTTTTTCCTCTATTTCTGCACCACTCACAAAGTTGACACAGAAATCAGCCAAGTTTCAATGGACAGATGCTTGCGAACGTAGTTTCCAAGAGTTAAAGGGTCGATTGACTTCTGCCCCAGTTTTGACACTTCCAGAGGGATTGGAACGATACGTTATGTATTGCGACGCTTCAGCTGTTGGGATACGCTGTGTGTTGATGCAACATGGCAAGGTGATTGCGTATGCTTCAAGACAATTGCGGAAACATGAGCAGAATTATCCTACCCATGACTTAGAATTGGCCGCGGTGGTCCATGCATTAAAGATATGGAGACATTACTTACATGGTGTCCACGTGAATATTTACACAGATGATAAGAGTCTTCAATACATCTTCAAGCAGAAAGAGTTGAATTTGCGGCAACGACGATGGCTAGAGTTGCTAAAAGACTATGATGTTGAGATCCTGTACCACCCCGGAAAGGCAAATGTGGTGGCTGATGCTCTTAGCCATAGGTCGATGGGAAGTCTAAGTGATATACGACCAGAAAAGAAAGAGATGGCCCGTGAGCTTCAACAGTTAGCTAGCCTAGGAGTCTGAGTAGTGGACTCAGGTAGCAGCGGAGCTACTATTCATAATTTAGCAGTTTCATCGCTAGTAGCGGAAGTAAAAGAGCGACAATATGAGGATCCCATGCTAATGCAGTACAGAGATACACTCCCTCAGAAAGAGGAGTCATCGTTGGATATTTCAGGAGACGGAGTTCTCCGATGCCGACGCAGATTATGTGTCCCTGATGTGGCAGGTCTACGCCACCGGATTTTGAGAGAAGCTCATAGTTCCCGTTATTCTGTTCACCCCGGAGCGACAAAGATGTACCATGATCTTAAGTCTATATATTGGTGGAATGGGATGAAGAAAGATATAGCGAAATTCGTAGCTCATTGTCCTAATTGCCAACAAGTGAAGATTGAACACCAAAAGCCGGGTGGATTATTGCAAGCTATAGAAATCCCAACTTGGAAGTGGGAAGTGATTAACATGGACTTCATTTCAGGCTTACCCCGTTCTCGACGTAAGTATGATTCCATATGGGTGATTGTGGATAGACTCACCAAGTCAGCTCATTTCTTACCGGTCAGGACGACCTATGAGGCAGAAGATTATGCGAAGCTTTATCTTAAAGAGATAGTAAAACTCCATGGCATCCCGGTATCTATTATCTCCGACAGAGGGAATCAGTTTACAGCTAAGTTTTGGAGGTCCTTCCAAGAGGGTTTAGGCACCCGAGTTAGCCTTAGCACGACATTTCATCCCCAGACCGATGGACAAGCTGAACGTACTATTCAGACTCTTGAGGATATGTTACGAGCATGTATGATAGATTTTGGAGGGAATTGGGATGATCATTTGCCACTCATTGAATTTCTTACAATAATAGTTATCATTCCAACATTCAAATGGCACCATATGAAGCTTTATATGGGCGAAAGTGTAGATCCCCAATTGGGTGGTTTGAAACCGGAGAAACTAAATTGATAGGGCCAGACTTGGTCCAGCAAGCTATAGAGAAAGTCAAGCTTATACAAGATCGGTTGTTAGCAGCCCAAAGTCATCAGAAATCCTATGCGGATAATCGTCGAAGAGACTTAGAGTTCAAAGTGAAGGATTGGGTATTCTTGAAAGTGTCGCCAATGAAAGGCGTGATGAGATTTGGCAAAAAGGGGAAGCTTAGTCCCCGGTATATTGGACCATATGAGATTGTGCGCAAAATAGGCAAAGTGGCCTATGAGTTAGATCTACCTCCGGAATTGGAGTCAGTCCATCCAGTATTTCATGTCTCGATGCTTCAAAAATGTGTTGGAGATCCCACTAGGATCGTCCCAGTAAATGATGTGCAAGTGACAGAGAAATTGACTTATGAAGAGGTACCCATTGCCATATTAGACAGGCAAGTACGGAGGCTTAGAAACAAAGAGGTGGCCTCGGTTAAGGTTCTATGGAGAAGCAGTAAACGAGAGGAGATGACATGGGAAGCAGAAGAAAGTATGCGATCCAAATACCCACATTTATTTCAGCCCTTGGAAGAAGCCCAAGATGAGACGTCAAAATCATAAGGTATGTATATTTTCCTTCTATGCTTTTGGATCATGTGTGGCCACAATTTTATGTTGTGGCCCTGTGTGGCATCGATATTATGGGTTGTTGTGGCAGGATGGTAGCGCCATATTATAAGGGAAACTCTGGCAAAATTTTTGTAGAATTCCCGAGCACTTTAACATTCGGGGACGAATGTTCTTAAGGGGGGAAGAATGTTACACCTCGGAAAATTCTCCGTTGGTATGCCAGTGAATGAACTAGTGATAGGTATGGGTGCATGATGTCCATGAGCAAGAAACGACGTTTGATGACCTTAGGCGAGATTTCAAAGGAATCCGACGTAAGACGAGAAAGTTGGCTAAGATAAGGCAAGGTGAGGTGAGCAATGCATGTGCATGGATGTGGGTGATTAAAATGAGAAGTTTAAGAAATATGAAAAGTTGCAGATTTGAAATCTGCCCAGTGGTCGTAAAGTGCAAAATATGGACCGTAAATTGGTATACGGTCCGTACACTGGCAGTCGTAAATTGCCATGCAAGGTTTCAACTTTCTGCCCAGGTGAGAAGTGGTAAAATACGACCAGGAGGACGGACCGTAAAGTGATTTACGGCCCGTAAACCATGGTCGTAAATCACCATGCAAGCAGCCAAAGTTTCTGGTCCTGGAAATGGTTAAAGACGACCACGAGGGATGGTCCGTAAAGTGGAATACGGACCGTAAACCTCCATGGACGACCACTGTTCACCCAGCTCAGATTTTTGCAAGTCATTAAATAAAGGGACCAACACTTGTTTTAATTCATTACAACATTACACCACTTCTCTCTAAAACCTCTCTCTACATTTATTATACAAGTTTTCAAGGATATTTAAGGATCAACAACATAAAACATGGTGAATCAAGAGTAAGAACATCATCAAAGATCATCTAGGTCAAGAAATCCAAATGGAGGAAAACTAGGGTTTTGCTCAAAGTGGAGCATTATTAACCAAAGCTTGTTCCTACAACTTTTAAGGTAAGATTCATGATTTTTACATGATGCTTAAGGTATTAAAGAGTTGAAATACATGGATTGTAGAAAATATGGTCAAGTAGGTCATGAATGCTGAATAGTGACATTTTGAGGAATAGTTTGAATTTAATCATGAATGTTGTTGTGTTGTGATATGAATGTATTATAAATGGTACTAAGATCATGAACTAGACACTTTAGACGAATGGACGAAGTTGGATGTTATGACCATAATATGGGCGAATTAGAGGCAAATTAAGGAATCTAGATAATGTGGATAATGTGAATGACTAATGGCCATTGTTATGATATTAATGAAGGTATAGACGCTAGCATTGGAAGGAAACGTGCAAGTGTAGAATAGTCTGACGAAAAGGTATGTAAGGCTAACCCTTCTTTCATAAGGCATAGTTCCTTTGCCAAACTCCTAAATCCTCTATATGAGTATGTTGTATTCAAACGATTGACACTCCGAGCTCATAAGCTCACGATCCTCGATATGTGCTACGATTGTACTACGCACCCCATATGACGAGTAAGCATAAGATATAGACGTAGCGAAAATGATGATGATAGTGATGACGATGATAATAATAATGATGCTAAAGGTGCCTACGGGCTATTATACTTACATGTGCCTATGAAGGGCTATAATGACACCCCGAGCATATAACGCCGGGTAGGATATATGTATATGAATATGTATAAAGTATGTATACGATTACGAAACACGCGCACACCTCTGCAGATGGTACGGATAACCCTGAAGCCTTGGTAGAGCCAGGTATAAGTAACCTTGAGCCTTGGTTGGCCAAGTATGTATGAAACACCGATCCTATGAGGTCGGGTATGCTATGTAAATACCATGTATTTGAAATGACTATGTATATAATATGAATATGAATGTGATAAAACTAGGTATATGAATATGAATAAGGACATGTATACGAGTACGAGGACAAGTATGGTACGAGCACTACTAAGAAATACGCATGAGAAATGGAGAGTTCCTATGAAAGGCAGGTAGGTGCCATGATGATGATATTATTGTCTCCCCTCTTCGTACTGACGTCCTTTTGTTTGTGGACGCTGCCTCATGCCTGCAGGTGCACAGGGAGACAGACTTGATCCATAGCTGCCTATTCGGAGATTACATAGAGAGCTCCATTTCCTTCGGAGCCATATCTTTTGGGTACTCATTCTTTTGTGTATGTAATTATGGGCATAGCGGGGTCTTATCCCGCTAATGTGATATGTTATACTCTTAGAGGCTCGTAGACATGTGTGTGTGTGGGTAGATGTGTTTGGCCTTGTCGGCCTATGTTTTGTATATCATTTTGTCGGCCACGCTGGCCCATGTACATTGATGTGGCATAGATGCCTATGATGATATAAATGTGCTGTTGTCCAAATGGGACTAGTTGACGAATGAATGGAAATGCATGTATAATTATGTGGCTCACCTAGATGTAAGCATTAGAGTAAGCTAAGAGGGTGCCCGGGTGGGCTAGCACCGGGTTCTCGTCGCGACCCCGAGTAGGGTCGTGACAAGATATCAACGTGCACACCGTACAAATAATGTCTCCATATTTTTAAAGCATGAATGACCGCAACTAGTTCGAGATCATGAGTTGGATAATTCTTCTCAAGTTTCCGCAATTGTCTCGAAGCATATGCAATAACCTTACCATGCTGCATCAATACGCATCCCAATCCGACACCGCAAGCGTCACAATACACAACATAGCCATCTGGCCCTTCTGGAAGTGTTTGAACCGGGGCTGACGTCAACTTGTTTTTCAACTCTTGGAAACTTCGCTCACAGGCATCATCCCATTGAAACTTTGCTGACTTCTGGGTTAGCTTCGTCAATGGGGCTGAAATAGACGAAAAGCCCTCTACGAACCTTCGATAATAACCTGCAAAAACCAAGAAAACTACGGACTTCTGTGGGCGTCGTAGGCCTTGGCCAAGTCTTCGAATACCATCATTTGAAATGACATGGCCCAGGAACGTCACAGAATTCAGCCAGAACTCACACTTTGAAAATTTTGCATACAATTCTCGGGCTCGAAGAATACCAAGAAAAATTCTCAGATGATTTGCATGTTCCGATTCCGTGCGAGAATACACCAGCAATCATCAATAAATACTATAACAAATAGATCCAAGAGAGGCCGAAATACATTGTTCATCAAATTCATAAACACAGCCGGAGCATTAGTCAACCCGAACGACATCACTTGAAATTCATAGTGGCCATATCTCGTTCTGAAGGCTGTTTTAGGAATATCTGCTTCTCTAACTCTCACTTGATGGTAACCCGACCTCAAATCTATTTTGGAAAACCACTTGACACTTTGCAACATGTCGAACAAGTCATCAATTCTTGGGAGAGGATATTTGTTATTTATTGTCACCTTGTTCAATTGCCTATAGTCGATGCACATTCGCAGGGAACCGTCTTTCTTTCTCATAAACAAGACCGGTGCTCCCCATGGTGATGAACTGGGTCTAATGAATCCTTTCTCGAGAAAGTCTCTCAACTGCGCCTTTAGCTCTTTTAATTCCGCCGGGGCCATTCGATAAGGAGGAACGGAAATAGGCTTGGTATCCGGCAACACAATAATGGCGAAGTCAATCTCTCTTTCTGGAGGAAGTCCTGGAAGTTCGTCTGGAAACACATCTGGGAATTCATTCACTACCGGAACTGACTGGAAATTCGGCGGCTCTGCCTCGGTGTCGTAAACCCGAACTAGGTGATAGATATAACCTTGGCTATCATCTTCATTTCCTTGAAGTAGGAAATACACCTGCCCTTTGGAGATACTGTATTACCCTTCCATTCAAGCACGGGCTCTCCCGGAAATTGAAATCGAACCACTTTTGTGCGGCAATCAACATTTGCATAACACGAAGCCAACCAATCCATACCCATGATTACATCGAAATCTACCATTTCCACCTCAACCAAATCAGCCTTGGTCTGTCGATCGCATATCACAATGACACAATTCTTGTACACTCATCTTGCTATCACGGGATCACCAACCGGAGTAAGCACCTCAAAGGGTTTAATTGACTCGGGTTTCACCCCAATACAACCAGCAACATATGGTGTAATATAAGAGAATGTAGAACCCGGATCTATCAACGCATACACATCACGGCAGAGTATAGACAATATACCTGTAACCACATCCGGGGAGGACTCGAGATCATGCCGTCCGGCTAAAGCATATACACGGGGCTTAGTGGCACCTGAAGTAGATGCTGCCCCTTGGCCTCTACCTCAGCCTGCTGTCATCTGGGGAGTCTGCCCCGCTGAGCGTGCTGATGAGGAACCCGCTGCTGAGCCTGTGGGCTGAACCCCACCTCTGCCATATCGCGAGGGACAATCTCGCATCAAATGTCCGGTCTGCCCACAAACATAGCAAGCATCAGTATCCTGACGACATGTCCCTGAGTGTAATTTGCGGCACCGACTACATCGTGGAACTGGGGGTCTCCCCTGACTATAATCACCCTCAAACTGGGAACCTGAAGCCCTCGAACACTGACCCTCTCCCGAGCGAAAGGAGCGTTCAAATCTTCTATCTGGAAATTTGGGAGGTGCTCTAGTCGCTGACTGGCCTGAATGTCGGGAATAAGTCTGCCTCAATCCCCCTCTATAATCACTGCCTGTGCCCATAGATCTAGCCCTTTTGCCCTGTCTTCTATCACTGTCGCGATCACCCCGTTGTTGTTGTTGTCGTCCCTCCAAATTCTGAGCATGGGCATGTAATCGGGAAATATCCATCCCATCTTGCAAGGAAGCGGTCAGACAATCTCTGAATAGATATGGCCCTAGGCTACTCACAAACCTATGTACCCGGTCTCTCATGTCGGCCACCATAGTCGGAGCATATCTAGCCAAAGAGTTGAATTGCATGCTATACTCCCGGGCACTCGTGTTTCCTTGCCTCAAATTCAGAAATCTATTCGCTCTAGCTCGGCGGACCTCGGGTCGCAAATAGTGACAAATAAAAGCATCTACAAACTCTTGCCAAACCGGAGGAGGCGCATTCTCTCCTCTTGATAATACCCAATTGTTGTACCATAACATCGCCACATCCCGGAGTCTATAAGATGCCAACTCCATGGATTCGGTCTCGGAAGCATGGAAAATCTTCAATGTCCTTAACATTTGATCAATGAAACTTTGTGGGTCTTCCTCCAGCTTTGACCCGAAGAACTCTGAAGGATTTAGGCTCATAAAATCACGGGCATTGGTACTTGCTGCCCGGTCACTTAAACCCACATTTTGTCGTTGTTCCTGTGCAGCAACCAGTTGTGTCAACAACTGGATGGCCTCGGTCATTTGTTGACCCGAAGCAGCCAGCGGAGGAATTGGAGCTGGGGCTCCTCCTTGCTCTTCCACATTAGGCGGGGTAGAAGAAGTATTAGACAAGGCCTTGTTGTGTGATTCACCCTCTTCAATATTCATTGGGGGCTCTCTTTCTACCCGCCTCTTTGTCGTAGTCTTGCCCTTCTGGGCGGCTCTAGCTTTTCCCTTTGGCGGCATTCTGAAATCATAACACACTATTAGGGAGGATAAAATCTTATACACGGCTTTATCGCACGATCTCATAGAAGAAAGACAGTCTGTTTTCCTAAATGCCCTGTAGCCTCTTGTTTATTGATGTGGCGCGCTACACACCATAAACAAGACTCTACTAGACATAGCTCGTAGACACTTCCTAGGACCGAACTGCTCTGATATCACTTTTGTCATGACCCGGCTAGGGGCCGCGACGGGTACCCGGGGCTAACCGCCGAGCACCGCTCGTACTAGTACTCCTTAGGCTTATTTAACAATCATTTATCGGATTCATGCTCGATTTATAAGAAAACCCGTTTTTCTTTAGGAACATAATGTTTTTATACACATGAGCCCTTAGGCTCGCAAAATAATATATATGTATATATTTACACAATGACCACGCCATGAGACCACATGACCCACATTGAGTATCTACGAGCCTCTATGAGATGACATTTACAATTGTACACAAAAGAATCATCATAGGCACCTCCAGGACAATGGGGTGCTTTCAGTTAGCTAACAACCTCTAAGAATCTGGAGCAAGATCTCCTCCCTGTCTACCTGAGGGCATGAACACAGCGTCCAAAGAAAGCGGACGTCAGTATGAATATTGTACTGAGTATGTAAGGCAGGAATGAAATAAACAGACATAATAGGAAGATCATGAGTCGAGAGGCAAAGGTATAACCTGCACAAGTGTCATAGTCAATCGCATTACTTACATATATCACATTTTATATAATCATGGTATACATGTCATCACATCATATAAATCATCTCATCATAGTCCTCGTCGTTAACCCGCATCCGGGTAACCATCATATGCCGCCCACTAGTGGTGATCATGCCCGACCCTCTAGGCTTGGCGTAACATCGCAGCCCGCCTTAGCGGTGACATGCCCGGCCATCTAGGCACGGTGGAATCATATCATCACAAAATCAATCATAACACATCACTCTTACACATCTCATACCATAGCATCATGTTATCATTTCTTGGTATTCCACGATCCCATAGTCGTATTACAAGTTAGCATTATTTATCATCTTATTGTCATAGCATATATTAGCGTTAGGAGCATACATTAGGATTTAAGGCAACCACACTATGTCGGGGTGACGTAAGGTCGTGAACCCCCGATTGTGTTATGGACATTTCATGGGTATCATGCCTCTCCTTGAAGGAAATAAGGCATAAGGCGAGTGGTAACAATAATAACATCATTAGCATTGTAGGAACATCGTGTCACAGTTTCTTGAATCTCTATACTCTAGCTCATTGTCATTATTATCATGCTTATAGGTGATTCGATATATAGAAGGACTCATAAGCTTCATCTTATAGAAGAATTATGGAAAACTTGAAGGATTCATGCCTTTTGAAACAAGAGTTAAGCCTCACATACCTTTCTCGTTTAAGCAATCTAGCGTTCGCTTATTCTCTTTCAATGTCACGTCTCTACCTTCAAAAGAGGATTCGTACTAACGTTAGTTAATCAACTATAAGAATGCACTACTATTTCTAGAGACAATTGGGCAGCACTTCCTTTGTTTATACTACTTTTGCCATATTCCATATCAACTCCCAACACCCATAACAACAACTACAATATATCAATCAACAATCATCATTCATATACAATGACCATGATCCACCATTTCTCTTCCTTTTTTACCACCTTTATGGTTTTGGGTTCGCTATCGTATTTTCTCATGTATCACACTTATCTCATGGTCTACATGTCGTTTATAACACATTCATACTCACAACACACTAACATTCATGATTCAATTCAACTACCATTCACTCATGGAACTATTCACTCATTTATGACCCATTTGCTATGCTTTTCTACAATTCAGTTATCTTAACCTTCCAATACCTTAAACAACATGAAATGGTCATGAAACTTACCTTGGATGATGGTGGAACAAGCCTTGAGTGGAGTCTCTACTCTAGCACCAAAACCCTACTTTACTTCTTTTTATTTTCTTTGAGGAAGATGAACTTGAGCTAGGTATCACACTCATTTTTTCATGAATTTGGTGCTGTTGATCTTGATTTTCCCTTGATTCTCTTGAATTCTTGTGGATGAAGTGTTTTGGAGTATTCTAGAGAATTCTTGAATTGTGAAGATGAGAAATGAAATGAAATGAGCTTGGGGTCCCTTATACTTAACTTAAAAATCTGATTTTTGTGAACAGTAGTCGGGATGCACAGTGGCCGTAAACCCAGGTTACGGGCCGTATTTTGGTTTACGGTCCGTCCTCCACGATCGTATTTAAGCATATCAGAAACAGAAAGGTTTGCTGTAGGCCATGGTGGTTTACGATCACAGTTTACGGGCCGTATTTCGATTTACGGTCCGTATTCTGAGTCGTATTTAACCATTTCAACATTTGACAAAAAGTTGAAGTTTTGATAGTTGGAGGACGATGGCACTTTACGGTCCTTAAATCACTTTACGGGCCGTATTGTGTTTTACGACCACTGGGTCGCAATGCAAATCTGCAACCTTCGCGTTTTCAAAACTCATTGGTAGTCATTCCCTTCTTAGTAAAACATCGTACACTCATACTCTTCGTTGGTCTATTCATTGTATGCTCACGAAAAATTTTCCGAGGTGTCACACTATACTAATTCCAATAGTTGCTAGAACTTCATCCATAGGTAACTTGAATTTCCATAACCTCCATAAGCAGAATGAGATCTTAAAAGGAAGACCTTTTAGCCATATGTTCTTATAGTCCTCAGAAACATGACCTCTTTGTCTAAGAAGGTCCCATGCACTAGAAACTATGAATTTACCAGCGTTAGTCATCATCCACCAAGTTTTATCCCACTGATCTGTAATTTCTCTCAGCTCAAAATCCTCTAGAATATACTCTACTACATCAGCTGGAAAAAGATGTTGTAATCTGCTA
Organism: Lycium barbarum; assembly: GCF_019175385.1. Taxonomy (NCBI): domain Eukaryota; kingdom Viridiplantae; phylum Streptophyta; class Magnoliopsida; order Solanales; family Solanaceae; genus Lycium; species Lycium barbarum. The sequence goes on along the minus strand of NC_083347.1, from coordinate 45,143,664 downwards.
ACATTCCATTCATTACCTCCTATCAGGTCTTTAACATCTTCCATAGATTCATCAATTGGAATATCAGGTAATACATAATGTAGAGCACCTAAATTGGTCCAATTATCAAACCAAATATTTGTTGTTCCACTCTTTGTTTCCCACCAGATCACTTGTTCAATATTGTCCCTTGCCTCTGGGACCATTTCCACACTTGTGTACCACCTTTCCATTGCACATATTGTGGATACTGCTTCTTGCAATATTTATTCCATATGAAATTTGCCCATAATGTATTAGATGTTTAAACCTCCACCATAAATTTGCACATAAAGCCTTAGACATATCAAATAAAGATCTGAAACCCAATCCACCTTTATCCTTAGGTAAACACATTTTCAACCAAGCAGCCCAATGCCTTGACTTAATGTCCTCTTTATTACACCAGAAGATTTTGCAAAAATCTGATGAATCTCTTTAATAACATATTTAGAAGGCTTTATGGCTGATAACAAGTGTATTGGAATACTCTGTAGGACACTATTGATCAACACTGCCTTGCTACCAGGAGATAACAATTTGCCCTTCCATGCTTGTAACTTGTCTTTGACTTTCTTGATCAATTCTGAAAAAACAGATTTCCTTTTCCTTGCATGAGATATGGGACATCCAAGATATATGAAAGGAAAGGAACCTCTAGTGAAACCAGTGATAGCAGCAACTTGTTGAATAATATTGTTATCCACTTTATAGAATATGTAAAATGAACTTTTTCTCTCATTGATCAGCTGACCAGATATTTCTTCATATTCCTTCAAAGTCTTCATAACTAACCGTAAAGATGTGGGATCTGCAGAAGTAAAGATAATTGTATCATCTGCATAAGCCAGATGATTGAGATTGACACTTCATTTAGGCATCCCATAGCTCTTGAAATCATCTTTCAGAAATAAAACATTTAATGATCTTGAGAGTGCTTCTGCAGATAGAATGAACAATGCAGGGGATAATGAGTCGCTTTGTTTAACACCCATAGATGAGTGAAAAAAACCATGAGCCTGCCCATTAATGAGTACTGATTACCAATTATTAGCTATCAACCTCCAGATCAAATCAATACATTGTTCAGCAAAACCTATTCTCCTTAGCACCCTGGTTAGAAATAACCATGATAGTCTATCATATGCTTTAGTTCGGTTCCTCTTGTGTAGGCTTCATGCCATTATTGCTATGTGATTTAATCTGCAGTGGGTGTATTGTGATGAGAAGTTAATATAGTCTTCTCGAGGGTATTATGACGTGAAATGACGAGGTGAATATGGATATTGAGAAGGAAAGAAAAACTGTTCTGTAAAAGGTATGACAAGGCACACATGTGTCCTAGATTATGGGCTCGTGGTCTGAGGATAGTTCCGAAAATGAGAGGTTTATTGTTATATCTCGCATCCGAGGTTCGTTTCGGAGCGGAGGTTGTGCTCAGGTCCGAGGAGTGTTCTAGAATGAGTGGTACATGGACACCATGGGTCCCCTGCAGGTCATGACTACTGATCTATGATATCAGATAGCTTGTGTGTACAACGGGTAGGGTTATAGTGGTAGTTTCATTTCCGTTGTGGTTGACGTGTTTGTGATTCTTAGCAATTTGGTGATTTGTTGTGATTGTCCGTGGTTCACTTATTGTGATGTATTAATATTCGTGTATGATTTACTGGCTTGTTTATTCTATTGATTTCATAAGATATGCATGATACTAATACTTAGTCGGCCAATGATGTTTACCGGTACATCGTGTTTGTACTGATACTACCTTGCTGCATTCTTTGAGTGCAGATTTTGATATAGAGACCGCTACTCGTCCTCACATCTAGCGTGGAGGATAATTGCTGATATATTTTGGGGTGAGCTTCTTCTCATGCCAGGCTGTCCGAAGATCTTTTACTTATGATGTCTTTTCTTATTCTGGACATTGTGGATACTTATTAGGCAGATTTCAGTTCTTAGACATGTTTTGGCTTAGAGTCCTGTACGATGACTTTTGGATTTTGGGGATTGTAATAGCTAGAACTTCCGCACTTACTACAGTATTTATGGCATGATTTACTTGTTCTTTTGTTGTTAAATGAGTAATAATTGTTTATCTTGAATTATATAAAAACCATATTGAATGGATTTGGTGGTATGTATGTTGGTTCGCCCATTAGGATTTAGATGGGTGTCGGTCATGGCAGGGTGGGTCGTGACAAAGCTATAGCTTTATCGGAGTGACGTAAGGCCGGTAACCTCCGATTATATTATGGAGCGATCATCATCGCTATGTCTCACCTTGAAGGAACTAGTATCAGGAGGTGAGATGGCCAACAATGAATAACATCAAGGAAATTATGAAATAAGGTCATTAAGCTCACAATAGCGTCAATTCATAAGCTTTGGAATCTCTAGAAGTAAAATCATCATCATCATCATTATCATAGAACACATCTTATCCTTTCTCATAAGAAGCTTTTAAGAGTCTTTAACTTTCATCTTTTGGGATGTAAAAAGGTCATGGAGATGTAGAAAGGAAATCATAATATAAAAGTCATGCCTTTGAAAGAAGGGGACTAGCCTTAACATACCTTGAGGTCCTCTTAACGACTACACGTTCTCCTTCCAAGCTCACGACCCTACATTTAAGAGAATTCGCACTAAAATTAGATAAGTGAAGATACGCTTAAGTTTAAGCTAAAGCGACTGAAAGCTAACGAAAATTGGGCAGCATTTCCTTTGTTTCGACAACTTTCTCCATATACTAAACAAATCCCAATCATCAATAGCAACACCCATAATATCATAATCAATAGACTTCTTCAAATTAAACATTGTTCAATCCTCAAACTCCTTTTCAAAGTCATTCATAACCATAATTTCAACACAACACCATATTCATATACATATACTACTCCTTCATCATCCTTAATATAATTCATAACAAAATTATACTCATAGCATACTAAGAATCATGACTCAAGTTAACTTACTACTCAAAATATCATTATTCCCATAATTGAGCTCATATTCTATGTTCTTTTCTCATCCAAGTCATTCAACCACTCAAATACTCTTAATAACATGAAATAGATGTAAAACTCACCTTTGATCATGTATGGATGAACTTTGGATGATTATACCTCACTTGAGAACAACCCCAACTTCAATACCAAAGGAATTCCTGATTTCTATAAACCCTAGTGAGCCTCCTTGCACTTGATCCTCTTGATTCTTTGTGTTTAATCTTTGATTTCTCTTGGATTTGTGTTAATATGGTGTGTGGAATATTCTATAGTTCTCAAGCGGTGTGGAGAAGATGAGAAATAAGAAATAATAAGTTGGGTCATCTTTTTATAAAAAACCAAAGCTGCCCGATAGGATTTATACGGATACTTATACGGTCTATATAGTTTTATACGGTCCGTATAATAGCACCAGTGATGACCCTTCACTGTAACTGTTATACGAACCATTATATGGACCGTATAAATGGTCGTATAACTCACCTTTTTCCAAATTTGCTTTCATTGATTCGTTTGATCTCAAATCATTATGAAGTCTTCTTGGCACTTGTTTAACACTTTATTAACCATCTAAGGAGCTCTATAACTCCTTCCCATGACATTACTAAATAATCGTTAACTCGATACTTGTGAAAACCTCTCCAAACACAACTTATACTTTACTTCCTTCGACGAACTTAGTTTCACCGATTCATCTAGCTTTAAAATCTTGTCGTATGCACTTTAAAGCTACTAAATACTCTCCTTATTGTTATAAGGACTTCATGTTCACGTTAAGCTTGCGTAGTCTATTCACAGCATAACAATATGAAATGTCCGAGGTGTAATAGTTAGCACAGGAGATAGTTAGAGATATTAACCAGAGAAACAAGTTACATAATGTAGTGGTTAAATTAGACTTGACTAAAGCCTATGATAGGGTGTCATGGATCTTTTTTACTAAAGTTTTGAGGCAATTTGGGTTTTCTAAGGTAATTATTGATATGGTATGGAGACTGATGTCTAACAACTGATATTCAGTGTTAATAAATGGACAGTCTGATGGATTTTTTCATTCAACTAGAGGTTTGAAACAAGGGGACCCCCTATCCCCTACACTATTCATCATTGCAGCAGAGGTTCTTGCAAGAGGGTTGAATAAACTACATGAAGACAGAATCTTTAAAGGTTTTGATCTACCCAAATGGAGTCCACAGATCAATCACTTATCTTATGCAGATGATACAATCTTGTTCTGTTTAGCAAAGTCCTATTCACTAAAGACGATGATGAAA